>NC_090759.1:74028480-74118480 GCF_036898095.1 Palaemon carinicauda
ACCATAAAAAAAACGTTAAAGGCTGCTCATGAATGGCAGAGGTAAAGAACAGTGACATTGCCCTATCAAGTAGGACAATGATTGATCATATTACATATGATTAGCGCCCAAGCTAGGACCAAGGAGGGCCAGGTAATGGCTGTTGGTGACTCGGCAAATAGACCTACAGGCTCCCCCAAACTCCCCATTCTTAGGAAGATGGTGAAGTTGCAGTGACCAAAGGAAATAACGAGTTTAAGCTGGACTCTAAAGCAGTCTGGCAATCACCAGATAAGGACTCTACCACCAGGCCACTACAACCTCTCTTTCTGTGCTTGTGTTTGTGTGTTCATTTGTCTGCGTTTGCGTGTTGTTTCGTTCTTGTCTTTGTTCATAACACGCGAATTGTAGGCTCACAGCGATGTATGTCAGCTATTAAAAGATGACGTTTTACTGAAAGTTTTGAACTGTATGGGTCGAGTTGTCATTTTTCCCCAACTAAAAGTTTTGAGCTCAATTCGCCAGAAAAGTTTGCATCTGGCTGTGTTTGCTTTTAATGAGTTGGGCCTCGAACATCTGCGGGAAGCGGAAATTTTGCGAAAAGCCAGAAACGGGAATTTGCTCTTCCTTTTTGTTTATGGAGTACTGCTTTACGAAGTATTTGAATTATTATAACCGAGTACGGTGATCCACGAGAGTAAATTAGAAATTAAACTATAAGAGAGATTACTCGAGTGTCATATGTGGATGAGATCATGATGAGGGGATAGATGGAGATGGTTTGGGCATGCTCTTCGCACTCCCCAAGAGAGATTAGTTCACCTAACGTTCAGCTGGGCTCCACAAGGCACTAGAAGAGTCGGTTAATCTACAGAAGTAATCTCCCCGTTCTTACTCGCTTAAAGTTGGGTTGAACAGAATAGATCCACTAATGACGTCTTATTTTTCATCTGTAATTATACAATTTTTGTGTTAGAAAGAATATTAAAAGACTTGAAAATATATTTTGAGATTCTTTGGTGTTGAACAGAATTTTTTCACCTGTAGTTATATAATTTTTGTGTTAGAACGAATAGCAAAAGACAGTTTTTTTAGAAACTTAAAAATATCTGTTTAAATTCCTAGTGTTCAGCAGATTAGATTTACTAAAGGCTGTATTTTCCACCTGTTATTTTATGATTTTAGTGGAACAACGAATAACCAATCAACCACAGATCTATTTCCCAATGAACCTGAGAATATCCTCTTAAATGCTTGGACAAGATTTTTAATTGAAATAAAACTGTGAGCAGTACACAGTAAATTAGAATACAGATTACCATTGCCTGGAAATCCAGGAGATTCAATTTCATGTGTCTCTATTTCTTCAAACGTTATTCGGACATCAGTTTTTGTCATTTTGAGACTTCCTGATTTGTCACTGAATGTTTTATGTCCTTTCTTAATAAACAGATCCGAAGGTAACCAATTAATTGAATAAACATTTTGTTAGTTTACTGTTAAGTAGGTATTCACGAGAAATGTTAAACTCGGGCACACTATTCTATATTCTATCTAATATTTCTTCCTCTTGTTTTGTTAAAATTTTTATAGTTTATATAGGAAATATCTATTTTATGTTATTACTGTTCTTACAATATTTTATTTTTCCTTGTTTTGTTTCCTCACTGGGCTATTTTCCTTGTTGGGGGCCCTGGGCTTATAGCATCATACTTTTCCAACTAGGGTTGTAGCTTAATAATAATAATAATAATAATAATAATAACCTTTCCTCTTCTTAGTCTTCCTATTTCCCAGTTTTCCTCCTGTTTTCTTCCGCAATCTTAATTTCGCTTTCTCGCTCTTCCTCGTTTATCACCCTCCTTATTTGCTCCACATTTTGTTTTAGTTGTTCTTCCCCTCTTCTTCCTTTCTACCTCTCAATTTTCGTCCTCTTATCATAATTTCGCTTTCCCACTTCCTCGTTTATCCCCCTCCGTATTTGCTCCCACATTTTGTTTTATTGTTAGTTCTTTCACTCATCTTCCCTCCTTCTGTTTACAACCAAAGGTCTCTCCTTTCTACTTTCCATCTACAACCAAGCGTCCATCTTTCTTCCTTCTATCTACAGCCAAGCGGGCACCCTTTCTTTTGTTTACAACCAAGCCTTCCTCCTTTCTTTTATCTACAACCAAGCGGTCCCCTCTTTCTTTTATCTACAACCAAGCGTTCCCCCTTCTTCCTTCTATCTACAATCAAGCGCTCAACCTTCCTTTTATCTACAACCAAGCGTTCCTCCTTTTTTTTCATCTACAACCAAACATCCATCTTTCTTCCTCCCATCTACAACCAAGAGTCCATCTTTCTTCTTTCCATTTACAAATAAACATTCTCCCCTTCTTCCTTCCATCTACAACCAAACAATAATCTTTCTTCCTTCCACCTACAGCCAAGCGGCCCCCTTTCTTTCATCTACAACCAACCACCTCCCTTTCCTCCTCCCATCTACAACCAAACATTCATCTTTCTTCCATCCATCTACAACCAAACATCCATCTTTCTTCCATCCATCTACAACCAGACATCTCCCCTTCTTCTTCTTTCCATCCCAGAAACCTAAATCCTTTATCAAGTAAGAGGAAAGACGATCCTCTCTCTCTCTCTCTCTCTCTCTCTCTCTCTCTCTCTCTCTCTCTCTCTCTCTCTCTCTCTCTCTCTCTCTAATAAGGCTCATGTTTGCCAACGGAGACACCTGCAGCAGATGCAGCCTGGGATCGTGTTTCGTCGTGTCTCTCGCGTGTCGTGTTCCCCGGTCGTGTATCTCGTGTCACTGGCATCAGGTATTGCAGGGTTTAAACTCGAGCCTGTGCCTTGTGGCCATTACCTTAAATGCTGCTGTTATTTTACCTTAGATTATCTTAAAACTTTTTCCAATTTCCTTAAAATTTAAGGTAGTAAAGCCGAATTTACCTCAGAATTACCTTAAAACTTTTTCGAATTTCCTTAAAATTTGAGGTAGTAAAGCCGAAATTACCTCAGAATTACCTTAAAACTTTTTCCAATTTCCTTAAAGATGTTAAATTTCCTTGAGCTAGTAAAACCGAAATTACCTCAGAATTACCTTAAAACCATGAAAATTACCTCAAACTAAGGTAATTACCTTAAAAGATTAAACCCTGGGTTAAAGTTCTGGCATACACTTACCTATGTCTAGCATGAGAATATGATATTGCTCTTATTTGACTTTCTGTATTTCGTCACATAAAATTAATACAGAAATTGGGCATTTGAAAGGAAGGAATCAAATTTCCTCAATTTCAATCAAGGATGCCATCAAATTACCTTTAAAATTAACTAAAATATCCCCCGGAAAGGATACTGTAACGCATGCGTATATCATACACGCTTATACATTGTAATGTGATTGCTCTCTCTCTCTCTCTCTCTCTCTCTCTCTCTCTCTCTCTCTCTCTCTCTCTCTCTCTCTCTCTCTCTCATATATATATATATATATATATATATATATATATATATATATATATATATATATTATATGTGTGTGTGTGTATTTCTGTCACGGTGGAGAGGGAGTAGTCATACCCTGGTGAGAAGGGGTACACCGAGAGGTACATTGTGAAACCACACTCCTATAAATTGCCGAACCAGCTAGTTGGAGCTTAATTAGGAGAAGGGCAGTGGTGGGAATAGTTGAACTTATGTGTGCATATCTATCTAAATATTTAGACGTCATTTTTTTGACGGCTCGGGTACACTAATTGATAATAAAACTGTATTCATTATAAAAAATAGCATACCACGTACAGGTTACCAAAATTCTTTAAAGAGATATTTTCCTTTCGATTGCCATTACTGGCAGTTAGCTGGTTTTATAGTTTCTGCTAAGGAAAGATTAGTTTACTGAGGAAGTCTTTACCAAAGACCTGTGTGTTTACTTAGACATTGAGAGGAACATCGGAAGCCATTCTAACTGCAAGCATTGTGTCAACTCTGTTCTGTTTGCCTTGTGTTGTGGTTAATCAACGTGATATTATTTCTTAGTGGTTTGTTTATAAATTGTTTATCAAAGTAAGTAATGCTGATGGCTTCATCAATGAGGCAGTGTTTACGGTTGTTGCAAAATTATAAACTAGAGGTTAATAGGGCCTTTTTTTGTTAAGGCAATTGTGGAATAAGTAGTATGAATGGCGAGTGTCGGGTATAGGTTGAATTTGACGTGTGTGTAATCAGGAAATGAAATATGTAGATATTTTAATGGCTCCGGTCTCGCATTCTAGAATATCTGAATGGTATTTTCGGTAGTGAAATTTTTCCTCCTCTCTTTGCAGAGAAATTGTTAATAGAGTTGCAATGCTCAATTTATTTAGTTTCGTTAACGGAGAAATGGTTAGTTGGGGAATAATTCAGGGTTAATTGGACCGTATAAATGCATTGGGTCTGACAATGGTATTTTTCGCATGTCGACCAAAAAAGAACTGTAGGTGAGATTGCACTTGGCAGATATATTCTAAAATATACTTTTTACTTGGAATATACGATATTACGTTAATTCCACTCTGTCTCCATAGGAGAATAAATAATGGTCATATCGTGTGTCAACAAACGGAAATCTTTGTTACCACCACTGGTGTAAGCTATTTGCTATTTATTAAAGGTGTCTGGTTTCAGTTCTAGTTTTATCAGAATAGATACTCATCAGAACGTCAGCTGGGCAAGCCCAACCTCCCACTGTGGTGCCCAACCACAGCAGTGGCCTCCCCAGTAAACAGCTTAAACTCTTGGTCCCGGGTGGGGATCTATCTGCCACCATGTGAATGCAAAGCAAACACGTTACCACTGTACTAGCCAGTTGCTAGTATTGTCAGTAATAACTTTATATTAATTAGAACTTAGATACTCACCAGAACGTCAGCCGGGCAAGCCCAACCCCCCACTGTGATGCCCAACCACAGCAGTGGCCTCCCCGGTAAACAGCTTAAAACTCTTAGTCCCGGGCGGGGATCGATCTGCCACCATGTGAATGCAAAGCAAACACGTTACCACTGTACTAGCCAGTTGCTAGTATTGTCAGTAATAACTTTATATTAATTAGAACTCTTGTCTTTTTCTTTTCTCGCTAAGTCAGGGGATATTGAATAAATTGTTGCTACGCATTTGGGTAAGTGTTTTATCTCGATGACTGGTGATAGTAAACTATGCGTGAAAGCTGAAAACTTGAAGGACGAATCTCCATGGCATAAACCCATGACTGAAATGGCAAATATGTTTGAATGTTTTTCTTGGAATTGCTAATGTTAAGTGGGGAAAAAATCTCTAGGGTGTCCTTTCACAAATATTATGAACTATTATTATCTGGAGCTAATTAGTCTTTTAGATTTCTGGAACCCTCGTACCCATTTCCAAAACTTTTCCCTCGCAGCGTCCCTCGACTCCGTCGACTTGGGATCACCGAAACCCTCGGTCATCAAGGCCGAGCAGATGTTGCAGTCCTTGGAGTCCCAATACCTCAAGGTTTCAGTTGCGACTGAGCAGGTGGCATGAGACCTGCACATAGTGTGACCACAAAAGTTCTTACTTTTGTGGTGACAGTACATCACTTCGCTTTTCACCTTGGTCTCCTCCTTTCCAGAGGCTGAAGATGCCGGAGAATGCATGATAAATCCTGGTATTAGTAACAAAAACACCGACAGCAAGCGGGAGATACACAGTGCGTAATTCGCTACTAACAAAGGAATGGGTAGCCATATTGGGCCCTGTAGTAGTACGGGAAGGGGATCCACCGGGTAACCTTGATGACGGCTCCCCTTCAATTTTGCCACTCTTCCCCCTCAGAGCGAAAACTCTATTCGGGGTGAAGATTGCTGTGTCGTATCAAGAAATACGTCCACTGATATTATGCGATATTCTTAAGAAATTTCTTGAGGATGGTCAAGGTATATAAAAAGCACATCTAGAAATACTGTGAGCAAAGTAAGTCCAACAAAGAATGGTTGTTCTCTTGATTGATGCTACTCTGTCCCATCCTGATACTGTGTTGACAACAATTCTACATGCTGAGAAATTTCTCTTTTCACATGGTCAGCCCTATACTCACATGGTAGCTGGCATGCAGCTATATTTGGTAATCTTAAAAGTGAAATGGTCTCATCCAGGTTGGTGGAAGCATCTATTTGTACGCCCCAGAGGAATGCATTTGCTGATGTCATTCTGGGAATGTATCAGAAACCTCATGAAAGACACTGGGCTTGAAGAGATCCTGAAGTCAGTTTTTCGGGGAATGGCATATGCTGAATGGAAAGGCCTGGCCAAAGGCAGTGATAGGATTCTGTATGGCAGCCAGTGCTCTTCCCGAAGATTATCTTGAAAAAGAGGTCACACCTAAAAGCATGCAATTAAAGCTTGAGGAGGCCAGTTGGAAATAATTAGGTTAACAGTGGATTAACTGTCTAATTATGCTAGTTGGGCTGCCCTTGCTCTTCATCCATGCAAAGAGAGAAGCAATTTCAAATTGACTTCTACACTTGCACTGTGTTGAGCAAATGATACCATACTTCTTTGCTGCTGTACTATGGAATTACGCCAAGTATTCCACATGATACCTGTCAGAGAGGAAAAGCTCTTTTGAAGGAAGCTGGCAATATGTTCCTAAGAGGGGAGCATGTCTCCTGCCATGAACGACCATGGAATGCTGTGTTTTCAGACCAGGTCGGGGAACATACGTACATCCAGTATGGATAAACAAGATGTGGACTTATTGGTATTATCCTCTCGGTAGATGAGGTGGCACCATGGATCCTTTCATGTGGTGTTTACAACGCGGGTTCTATATCAATGGATACAATCTTCAAGGACGAAGATAGCATCAGTGTGGAAAGGAAGGAGTCAAAGAAAAGGCACGAGGAGAAAGGCCCACAAAGGCTTGAGCTCAATGTAATGGATAGACGGAAAATACTGACTGAACTACGGAAATGCTCCCAACCTCTGAAATCCTTGAATGAAAAGCGAAAAGCTTGTGAACATTGTCAATGGATGCACTGTAGATAACAAAGTCATGTCCAGAAGGATGTTGCTATTGGGCAAAAATGGTTACCAGATTTCGAAGCAAATTACCAGGAGGTTTCTATGAACTAGTGAAAAAAAAGAAGTGGTCTCTATGGAGACATTGAGTTAGAGACAAGACTATGTATGACACAGCTAAGGTTGTATGCAAGAATGCTCATGACAAGTGCTCACAGGGGCCTTGACTTTAAGGATGTTCTCAGTTATGAACTGGCACCCATCCAATCCAGTTAATTCAGTGAATATGGTGATATCAGGAAAGGCAACAAATACTCTCTTGTCAGTCATCCTACAGTATTGAAGCATTCAACCATTCTTACTGAAGTAGAGGTCATTGATAGTAATGCGATGCTGTACCACACTCCTGGCTAAAGAATGCAACAGTGGAACAGCTGGTAGCTACCTTCAGCAAATCGGTATCTCAAAAGTCATGAGGTGTATGTTATCTTTGATCGGCATCAGGATGGATCCACCAAGTCTCATGAATGTGAGAGACTTACCCTGGAGCTGTGCCCCCTGACATCAAAATTGACAATGACCACTCCTCTGCCAGCTAGGAATGTTCTCGTGAAGAATGTCAACGACAAAAAACAACTCCTTGAACTTCTTTGTTCAACACATGATGATGATGTTGAATGCAAAGAGGATTGGTCAGGAGGATGATGAATTTAGACATGGCTAAGCTGATATCAACATCATCGGCTACATTTTTCGTTTGGCAACGGAAGAAAGCAGGGAACGTATAAGGATTAAATATTTCCCTTGACCTACTTAGGATTATTATATCTGACTGAAATTTCACCTGTGCATTGGTACATTAGTGTATAGGTCTCATGAAAATTTGCATAACTCCCTTTTTTACGTGTTTGACTGAAGTAAGGTGTAACTATAGACCCAGTCAAGTACTAAGCAGTGATCAATTTTCTATATTTGAAAGGTTGCATGCTGAAATAGACCTTCGATAAAATTAAACAAACATATGGAGATGCTACCCCATCATATGATATTATAAAACACTGCCATTACCAGTTCAAGTATGGCCGAACAGCTGTTGAAACGGCGCCCGTTCGTGGAAGCCCCCATTCTGCCATTGATGAAGAGACCATCCATCAAGTAGAAGCTACCATTTTGGAAGACAGCCATATACAGTAACTGTTCTTCAGTTAGCTCAAATTGTGAAGACAAGTGTAGGGTCTGTGGAAAAAAAATAATTCAGGATCATTTGCACATGCATAAGGTGTCAGCACTGTGGATTCCCAGGCTCCTTACTCCTTTTCAGAAGCAGGAACAAGTAGATTGATCAAAGGCTCTTTTGGACAAATCGATGAAACGGGAAGCCTTTTTGACACTTGTCACACAGGATGAAACATGGGTTCATCACTATGATCCTGAGACTAAAGTCCAGGCTATGCAGTGGAAGCACTTTGACTCGCCACCCCTAAAGAAGGAAAGAGTGCAACTCTCTCCATGAAAGGTCGTGCTTACCATATTCGGGACCAGAACGGAGTAATTACCGAGACTTGCTATGCTTCAGTACTGCGTAAATTGTGAGAATCCATGAAATTCAAAAGGCGTGGCATGCTGACCAGAGAAGTCAGACTCCTGCAAGACAATGCTCCAATTCACAACTCACATCGCCCAGACAGAAGCGCACTCCTCTGGCTATGAAATTCTTCCACACCCCCTTATTCTCCTGACCTGCACCACCTGACTTTCAGCTCTTTCCAACATTAGTCTCTTTTGAAGGGAACACATTTTTCAGATGATAAGACACTGATTTTCAGGGTGGAGTCATGGTTTGAGGCTCAACCCACTGACTTTTACAAACAAGGTCTCCAGAGTTGCCGAAAAGGATAAAAAAAAAAAAATGCATACCCTGGGGGTTGCCTATGCAGAGAGAGACTAATAACAGTTTCTAGTTTTGTGTGTCTTGTTTGTTGGCAGTGGGTCAGGGAAATCTTTAATAAAGGCCCTTGTATTAGACACTGAGTGAGGACACAGATTTGTTTGTGCTGTTGGTGTACTTAAGTTGAAAACCCCACCTCTCCAGAGGTCACAATGAGGAAATTAGATAGAACAGTTGTTATAACTGCTACAGCTAGGAAGCTTGGAAATAAGATTGCAGCTTTTGCCCTTGCATATGATTACCAGGTGTGACAGTCTCATACTTCTTTGGGAAAGGCCTTAATGTCATGATGAAGCCTGTCAACTTTGATCTTGCTCCAGTGGGTCAACCAAACTCTTCTGAAGAAGTCTTGATGGAGACTAGTCCTCTATTTTGCCTCTTGTATGGTGTCATGGCTGAAGTTCACCAGATGCTCTTCACCACGAGGAGAGAAAAGTACTGTAATCTTTGCTCTCTTCCACCAACAGATGAGGCACTCGCTCATCACATGAAGCGAGTTCCACTTCAGGCAATGTTATGGAAAGCTTCTGATGAGCAGCAACCCCCAGATGTGAGTGCAGCAGACTAAGGGTGGCATAACAAGAGAAGGAGTCCCCTATGCAGCCCTGCAGCACTTTCAGACCTTAATTAAGTTATTGCATGTGGATGCACAAGCAACACACCATGTAATCATAAGCAGTACAGCTCTAAGAGTGCAAAGATGTCTTGCGCCACATTCTGCAGCTGCCAAGCAGTGGACAAGCACAACATTGAAGATACTGTTCAGTTAAGCAGATTATCTTCTTGAATCAGTGAGGATGATCTGGATTAGAAGATATCTGTTTTGAGCTATGGGTGTACCCTACTGCAAGGTTCACCCCCAATTGTCTCCTGGACTATTTTCTTTTTTTCCCAAACTAGTTCTACATTCAAGTAAGGTTAAGTATCAAGTATCGTAATCAGGGCCTTTTTTTTTTTATGTAAGACGCTTCAAGAATTCGAATAAAGTTAGAGAATTGTATAAAGCAATAGAATTCCACTCCATTGAAGTAGAAGTACCAATTTAATCCACCCAGTTAACAGCCGTGTAAATAATACACTGACTCAAATGCCTGTTTTCTCAGTGTTTTTAATTTTCTTTTTGCACCAAAAATTTTTTAAATGATCTTGGAGATGGGAATTTTTCAAATTTTCAGTTACAGTACCCCAGGAAAGTTTACCTTTTATGGGTAAATTTTTAAAAGAATCTGGTAAAAAGTAAATTTATTAGTTTTGGAGTTAACATTTTTTTCTTTTGGGTACATTCATGCATAATCCTTTCCATATTACTGAAGTCTCTTTACTTTGAGGGTCTTTTTTCCTGGCCCTATCACACAGGGGAACCACATTGTTCACACACTATGGGACCTATAAGATCAGTTTATCATATACATTCTAAGATATTTTACGTTTTCACACAGCATATTGCGTGTTTGTCAAATCCACATTATCAGAGCACTTGGGAAACAAAATCTTCAGGTTTCTTCTTGAAAACCTTAATATTGCAAAGGTTCACATAATAATCTTTTTTTTTTTTACATTACAGTACCATAAAACAGAAACTGCTACTTTTTAACTTTATTCATTAGTATTCATTAGCATTGAAAGTAGTACTGTACTTCCAAAGTACATTTTAATAGGTCATTTTCTGGGTTGACCTGTGGCGGCCGATGAAAAGAGTCCTTCTTATATATCTTTTCTGATAAAACCTTCCAATTATACCAGAGAAAGATAAAAGCATGGAATGCTGAGGTTACAACCCTCGCGCGAGCACCTTTTGGGTGTCGTGTATAAAGCAAAGGCGCGTGAAATCCAATATTCACAGGTTGTCTTCCATTTAGTTAATTCCTTCGTCAAAGGGATGGGCCGATACAAAGGCCCTAGCCAACCCCCAGCGCCACACCACCCACGCCACGACGCGGGCGCCATCTGAACTACATCCTTCTTTTTGGACTCTTAAGTGTTGAATTTTTTTGTGGTGCTCTCGACCTTTTTTATCAATCGTGGATTTATTTTGTCATGTCCGAAGCTCCATCTTCACACATTCCAATGTTAAGTACCATAGTTTGTTTTGACAGCTTTTTATAGTACCGGGCTTTTGTTTTATATCCAGTATAGTCTGTTTTATTATTCCCTTCTGGCCCTTCACGGCGGCCATTGTTTGTTCACTTGTTTGGGAATTCATCTTTGTCTGCCCGTTTAGTACTCTGTCACTTAGGTTCTTGGTTAAGTCCCTGGCCTTATGCCTTTAGAACCATTATTATTTTTGTGTTTTTATGCTCATGGTACTTTTTGCTAGCAAGTCCAGCCTACGAACGAGATAGCGATCTAGCTTTGTTATTGTTTAGTACCCGCCCCTCCGAGGCGTTCGTCACTCGACTGTGCTATTTATTGGGAGGGAGACTTTATCACTTCCGGGACCATTGGACCTTCAGTCCGTGGGCTCACAGCATAATATCCAGGGGCTTGGGTTGGAAATGGTCACAGGGATCCCCTCCTCCACCAGTGACCTTCTTCCAGAGACCCACTCCCATCCTGGAAGAGTACACCGCGGAGTTACTCAAGAAGAAAGCAATCAAACGGGTTCGATCCCTGAAATTCCAAGGCCGCCTGTTTACCGTCCCGAAGAAAGACTCGTCGACGTTGAAGGTAGTTCTGGACTTGTCGAAGCTCAACTCTTACATCCTTTGTGACAAGTTCCGTATGCTGACTATCTCTCAGGTACTGACCTTACTTCCCCGTGGGGCCATCACCACCTCTCTCGATCTTACCGACGCCTATTATCATGTCCCAGTAGCTCGAAACTTCTCTCCTTACCTAGGCTTCCGTCTCGGCAAGAGAGCCTTTGCATTCAAAGTCATGCCCTTCGGTCTCAGCATTGCCCCCAGGGTATTCACGAAACTGGGGGAGACGGTGCTCGAGCAACTCAGACACCAAGGGATACAGATCGTCGCCTATCTGGACGATTGGCTCATTTGGGCCCAGTCGCACCAGGAATGCAACAGAGCTACGTCGAAGGTACTCCATTTTCTCGCCAAACTGGGCTTCAAAGTCAACCTCCGGAAGTCCCGCCTACAACCATCAAGCCACTTCGAATGGTTAGGCATCCGTTGGGACCTCTCAAAGCACAAGCTCTCCCTTCCTCCCAAGAAGGTAAAGGAGATAGCTTCCAAGGTCAGGAACTTTCTCAAACACAAACAGGTGTCCAGAAGAGCTTTAGAACGAATCCTCGGCCTTCTCCAATTTGCCTCACTGACCGATCTCCTATTAAAAGCCAAACTCAAAGACATCAATCGAGTTTGGAGAAAGAGAGCGACAATACCTTTAAGAGACAAGACCTCGAAGATCCCCTCTGTCTTGAAAATGAGACTACAACCATGGTCCGATCGGAGGAACCTCTCCAAGTCGGTTCCTCTACAGTTCCCCTCTCCACAAGTGACAATTCATACCGACGCGTCTCTGAGTGGATGGGGGGGTTACTCCCAACATCAGATGTTTCAGGGCTCTTGGTCACCCGCCATGAGGCAGTTCCATATCAATGTTCTCGAAGCCATGGCGGTGTTCTTGACCCTGAAGAGAATCTCCCCTCCGAGGTCGACCCACATCAGAGTAGTCTCAGACAGCACGGCCGTAGTCCACTGCCTCAACAAGGGGGGGGGGGGGTGTCCAAATCACCCAACCTGAATCAGATCCTGGTCACTATCTTCACCTTGGCAGCCGACAAAGACTGTTTCCTGTCAGCAACTCACCTAGCAGGAGTCCAGAATGTGATAGCAGACTCATTATCCAGGACAAGCCCACTGGAATCGGAGTGGTCCCTGGACAGGCACTCCTTCCGGTGGATACTCAGGCTGGTTCCAAGTCTCCAGGTAGATCTATTCGCGACCCGACTCAATCACAAACTCCCATGTTATGTGACACCGAACTTGGACCCTCAGGCTTATGCCATGGACGCATTAACCCTGGATTGGAACCATTGGCAGAAGATCTACTTATTCCCTCCAGTGAATCTTCTACTGAAAGTCTTGCACAAACTCCGCTCCTTCAACGGGGCAGTAGCTTTAGTGGCACCTCACTGGCCAAAGAGCAGTTGATTTCCTCTCCTCCTCGAGTTGAAACTCCGTCCCTTCCGGATCCCATTCCCCAAACTGACCCAGGTGGTCCAAACTCGGACTGTGTCAGATTCCTCAAGGATAGCCAAAACCCTAACTTTGTGGATTTCATGAAGTTAGCGGCGCTTAGGGACGCAAACATCGACCCAGATAATGTCCTCTTTATAGAATCAGACAGAAGGGACTCTACGATTCGCCAATATGATTCGGCAGTTAAGAAACCAGCAGATTTCTTAAGGACTTCAGACCATTCGGTTATGACTCCTAATTTAGCCATCTCCTTCTTTAGGTCCATATTTGACAAAGGCCTAGCAGCTAGCACTATAACCACCATTGTCAGCTCTGAGGAAAGTCTTCCTTGTTGGGTTTAACATTAACCTGGCGGAGTCTTATTTCTCGTCTATTCCAAAAGCATGTGCTAGGCTTCGACCTTCGGTTCGTCCACAAAAGGTCTCTTGGTCTCTAAATGATGTCCTCAAACTGGCCTCCGACACGGACAACGAATCCTGCTCCTATATCACTCTTCTTAGGAAGACTTTATTTCTAACAGCTTTGGCCTCTGGTTCTAGAATCTCAGAACTAGCAGCTCTCTCACGAAACTCAGAGAACATGGATTTCCTCCCTTCAGGTGAGGTACTACTTTCTCTAAGAACGAGGACCCCCAAAATAGGTGGTCCCCTTGGAAGATTATTCCTCTTCTCCAAGATACTTCTCTATGTCCGGTCACCACTCTCAGGGCCTTTTTAGCCAGGACTGCTACCCGATCGTCTGGCCCCTTGTTTATCAGAGAACAAGGAGGTACCATTTCCATACGTGGCATTAGGCAACAGATCCTATACTTCATTAAACAAGCTAATCCGGGATCATTTCCCCATGCTCATGATATCCGGTCGGTAGCTACCTCCATCAATTATTTCCAGAATATGGACTTTGATGACCTTAAAAAGTACACGGGTTGGAAATCTCCTATGGTCTTCAAACGCCACTATCTAAAGAACTTACAGGCTCTTAAATACCCAACGGTTGCAGCTGAGAGCCTTATCTCTCCCCAGTGATCTTTTGTTCTTCCTTTCATCCATCTCTTTTCTTCTCCCTCCTACCCGCCACTCGCACCACGACGCCGCTTCCTTGGTGGTTCGTTAGCCCTAAGTTTATTACATATTAGGTTAATATGATTGTAACTATTATTGTTTACCGTAGTTATAAGGTTGGGATATTCTTAGCCATGTCAGTTTTGTTGCATGTTTTCCTCTGATACTCGGAGGCTTCCTGTTATCATGTTTGTTTAACCTTACTCTCACTATGCCCTGTGGCTAGTTTATGTTTTATGCCTACTTACCTTAATTATATATGATTTTCTTTACATGGTGTTGTTTCTCTCCCCTTATTAAATTAGTAGTTATTGTTGGGCTTGGAAGGCATTCTCTGGTACATTTTCACCGGCCGCCACAGGTCGACCCAGAAAATGGATTTTGACGAAGGAAAAATCTATTTCTGGGGAGAGACCTGTGGCGCCCGGTGAAACCCTTCTCCTTTATTTTACACGATCCCACCCTTTCCTTTCCAAGCCATCATGGCCAATACAGAAGGATGTTGTTCAGATGGCGCTCGTGTCGTGGCGTGGGTGGTGTGGCGCTGGGGGTTGGCTAGGGCCTTTGTATCGGCCCATCCCTTTGACGAAGGAATTAACTAAATGGAAGACAACTTGTGAATAGTGGTTTTCAATATTAAACTTACCCGATAATCATGTAGCTGTCAACTCCGTTGCCCGACAGAATTCTATGGAGGGATACGCCAGCTATCACAATACTAGAAGGGGGTGTACTTACCAGCGCCACCTGTGGCCAGGTACTCAATCATTTGTTGTTGACACCTCCTCAATTATTCCTCTGTCGTGCTTCCGGCTAGACGTTCTGGGATACGCTCATGGTCTTCGAGTTTTTTCATGGATATTTGGTGAAGTATTCTCTTAGATTAACGGCTGTCGCATACTGGAATCCTTTTTATATTAGCTAGTTAGCTTTTATATAAACTCTGATTAACGGTTAATGAATTTTTGCTTGTTTTTGGATCACCCTTTGACTTACTCTTTGAAACAAGATGTCTGACGTTTCGCAAGCTCCCTCCCATAGACGATGTAGGTCTTGCAATAGGCGTATTCCGAAGGTCTCGGTAGATCCTCACACCGCTTGTTCTGACTGTAGGGACAGGCCCTGTCTATTAGAAAATCGGTGTGAGGAGTGCGCCGGACTTTCGGAATTGGATTTTGTACGTCTTTTAAAATATTCATCCAAGTTAGAGAGAACTAGATCTAGGAGAAGTTCTTCTCACTCTTCTATGTTTTCCTCACCTCATGATCCCCTACCTTTTCCTACCCCTGTAGTGGCTACCCCCGAACCTACTGTGTGCCCTCCGCCTGATATGTCAACTGTTTTGCGTGCTATTCAGGCTTTAGGAGATAAAGTAGAATCAGTGGTAAGTGACCATAAGTCTCTGATGGCCGAGGTTAAAGAACTGAAGGTCAAGAGTGCAGTGGGTGGAAATAGTGCCAGTGCTGTGACGAGTGCTAGTGTCTGTGCAGTGCCAAGTGCTAGTGGTGCCAGTGTGGTGCGTGAGGATTTTTCTGTGCGAGCCAGTCGTCCTCCCAGTCCGGGACCTCTTGCAAGCTCCCATGCCCAGGGGAGAAGCAATGTCGAAGGGCTTAAGGGTTCGACAGGCCTTGTTAGGCGCACAGAATTATCCTCGGTGGTTGCGGGCGTGTCTTCCTTAGACCGTCACTCCCACCTGCAGACGATTGAGCCCGTCTTCTCGTCCGCTGATCTTCATGCAGGGAAGAAACGTTGGTCTCAGGTCTCGAGACCGCTTAAACGTAGAGTTCAGTCAGCGAGTGCTCAGCCAGGTTGCAGTCATTGGCTCAGCTCCGACTCGCCTCTGTCATCGGTCGACTGTACTCCGCCCAAGAGGAGTAAGGTTCTGCCTATACAGACCCCGACTGTGACTTTACCTCAGTCTGTTATCGTTTCTGCCGACCCCAAGTGGACCCTGCTTCAGTCCATGCAAGTTCAGCTTTCGGACTTGATGCGTGAGTGTCGGGCTGAGAGTGTTGCACCTCCTGCACTCCCTCCACCTGTTCTCGCTGCACCTGTGCTCGCCCAGCCTGCACCTGCTCCGCCTGTGCTCGCCCAGCCTGCACCTGCTCCGCCTGGTCGCAGCACCATCTGCCAGGCGTACGATGTTGAACCACTTTCGGAGTTTGCTGTTCACAGTGTTGTTCAGCCTCAGCCTTCTTTAAGGCAACCCTTGCTTTGGGATCAGGAGAGTTACACTCTTCCTCCTCCTCCCCTTGCTGCTCCACCAGTGGTGCAACTCTCGGTTGGGGTACAACAACCTCTCCCCTCCGTGAGTCTGTCTGCTCAACCAGCGCTGCACCGAGTTCAACCCTCATCTAGGCAAGCTCATCTACACCATGCACTTGCGCCTCAGGAGCCTCAGCTTGCTAGAACTTTACCTTGTTCTGCGCAGCCTCAACCTTCTCATGCTCCACTCATCTCTCAGGAACAGGAACGGACTACTCCGCCTCCGTCCTCCGCTCAGCTGGTGCAATCCTTGGGTGCAACTCTTGCTAGGAGTCAACCTCCTTCACCCTTGCACCTGCCTTCTGCTCCGACTGTTGTTCAGCCTATGCAGTCTGAACCTCAGGTTTTCCCTCAAGTTGAGGAAACCTCTGTTGTTGTTCCTACCCGTTCTGACTCTGCGGTTCAGCATTCTGGTCCTTTTGCTTCGCTACCTTCTGCTGATGAAGTGTCGGATGATGAGGAGGCACATCTTGATCCCTCATCAGACGTGGAGGAGTCTAAGCTTTCTCCATTGTCTGTTGATTTTAGAAAGGTCTTGGCTCTACTCAGGGAGCTTTACCCTGACCACTTCGTCTCTGCTGTTCCCCGCTCTCCTCCATCTGAGTTTTCGCTAGGCGTGCAACAAGCTAAGTCGAGCTATACTAAGCTTGTCCTAGCTAGATCCTCCAAGAGGGCCTTAAGGACCTTAGGGGAGTGGCTTCAGTCTAAACAACACCTGGGCAAGACTTCCTTCATGTTCCCTCCAACGAAGCTCGCATCGAAAGGTTGCGTTTGGTATGCCACAGGGGAAGCACCAGGCTTGGGAGTTCCTGCCTCTGCCCAGGCTGACTTCTCAAGTCTGGTGGACTCGCCTAGGAGGACTGCGATGAGACGCTCGAAGGTTTGTTGGACCTTCTCAGACCTGGATCATCTTCTGAAAGGGTTGTTCAGAGCTTTCGAAATGTTCAACTTTCTCGACTGGTGCCTGGGAGCCCTCAGCAAGAAAACATCTCCTGCGGACAAAGACTCTGCCATGTTAATTATGTCCTGCATGGATAAGGCTATCAGGGATGGATCGGGTGAGCTAGCGTCGTTATTTGTATCAGGGGTGTTGAAGAAAAGGGAACAACTGTGTTCCTTCCTCTCAGCCAGCATTACACCGTGCCAGCGGTCACAGCTCCTTTTTGCTCCACTCTCAAAGTTCCTCTTTCCCGAGGAGCTAGTTAAGGACTTGTCGGCTGCCCTGATACAGAAGGACACGCACGATCTTGTAGCCTCATCGGCTCGTAAGTCTAAGGTTACCACCTCTGTCCCCAAGACTTATCGCTCTCCAGTGGCTGATACCCCGGCCACTAGGTTCATACCGCCCTTTCGTGGTAGAGCCCCCAGCCGAGGAAGCTCCCGTCCAGACTCTCACAGGGGCAAGTCTAAGAAAGGACCCAGGACATCTAAGGGAAAGCACTGACTCTCAGATTCTCCAGACAACAGTAGGAGCCAGGCTCAAGATCTTCTGGCAAGCCTGGGAGAAGAGAGGTGCAGACGCACAGTCTGTCAGTTGGCTGAGGTACGGTTACAGGATTCCATTCTGCCTCAAACCGCCTCTGACCACATCGCCCATCAACCTCTCTCCCAACTACAAAGAAGAGGACAAGAGGCTAGCATTGCAACAGGAGGTGTCGCTACTTGTGCAGAAGAAGGCAGTGGTTATAGTCCGGGACCATCAATCCCCGGGCTTCTACAACCGTCTCTTTCTTGTGGCCAAAAAGACAGGAGGTTGGAGACCGGTGCTGGACGTCAGCTCTCTCAACGAGTATGTCACCAAGCAGACGTTCACAATGGAGACGACCAAGTCGGTCTTAGCAGCGGTCAGACAGGAGGACTGGATGGTCTCGTTGGACTTGAAAGATGCATACTTTCACGTTCCCATTCATCCAGACTCCCAACCTTTCCTGAGATTCGTTTTCGGAAAGGTTGTCTATCAGTTCCAAGCCCTGTGTTTTGGCCTAAGCACAGCTCCTATGGTCTTTACTCATCTGATGAGGAATGTAGCGAAATTCCTGCACTTATCGAACATCAGAGCCTCCCTCTACCTAGACGACTGGCTGTTGAGAGCCTCCACGAGTCTTCGTTGTCTGGAGAACCTCTCTTGGACTTTAGATCTAATCAGAGACCTAGGTCTATTAGTCAATATAGAGAAATCTCAACTCATTCCCTCCCAATCCATTGTGTACCTGGGAATGGAGATTCAGAGTCGGGATTTTCGGGCTTTTCCATCGGCCCCCAGGATAAACCAAGCCCTACAGTGCATCATGAGCATGCTGAAGAGGAGCAATTGCTCAGTGAGACAGTGGATGAGTCTCACAGGGACCCTCTCATCTCTGGCCCTGTTTGTCGAGCTAGGGAGACTCCACCTCCGCCCTCTTCAATTCCATCTTGCAGCTCATTGGGACAAGGGCTCGACTCTAGAAGCAGTCTCTATCCCTATCAACCAAGAGATGAAGACCACTCTCCGGTGGTGGAAGCACAATCTTCTTCTCAAGGAGGGTCTATCATTGGCCATCCAGACCCCCCATCTTCATCTCTTCTCGGATGCATCGGACTCGGGCTGGGGTGCGACCTTGGACGGACGGGAATGCTCAGGAGTATGGAACAAGGAACAAGGATTACTCCACATCAACTGCAAGGAACTGTTAGCAGTCCATCTTGCCCTGTTGAACTTCAAGTCCCTCCTGCTAGGCAAAGTGGTGGAGGTGAATTCAGACAACACCACAGCCTTGGCTTACATCTCCAAGCAAGGAGGGACCCATTCGAGGAGCCTTTACGAGATCGCAAGGGACCTCCTCATTTGGTCAAGAGGTCTAAACCTCACACTGGTCACGAGGTTCATCCAGGGCGATATGAATGTTTCAGCGGATCGCCTCAGCAGAAGGAATCAGGTCATTCCCACGGAATGGACCCTCCACAAGAGTGTGTGCAACAGACTTTGGACGTTGTGGGGTCAACCTACCATAGACCTGTTTGCCACCTCCATCACCAAGAGACTTCCGCTTTATTGTTCCCCTGTTCCAGACCCTGCAGCGGTTCATGTAGATGCTTTTCTTCTGAACTGGTCCCATCTCGACCTGTACGCATTCCCTCCGTTCAAGATTATAAACAAAGTTCTGCAGAAATTCGTCTCGCACGAAGGGACACGGCTGACGCTGGTTGCTCCCCTTTGGCCTGCAAGAGAATGGTACACAGAGGTACGTCAATGGCTAGTCGACTTCCCCAGGACTCAACCTCTAAGAGTGGACCTTCTACGTCAACCTCACGTAGACAGGTTGCACCCAAACCTCCACGCTCTTCGACTGACTGCCTTCAGACTGTCGAAAGATTCGCTAGAGCTAGAGGCTTTTCGAAGGAGGCAGCCAGTGCGATTGCCAGAGCTAGAAGAATTTCCACTCGTAGAGTCTACCAGTCTAAGTGGGAGGTCTTCCGAAGCTGGTGTAGAGCCAATTCAATATCCTCTACCAATACCTCTGTGATCCAAATAGCTGACTTCCTTCTTCATCTTAGGAATGAGAGATCCCTTTCAACATCTACGATTAAAGGGTATAGGAGCATGTTGGCCTCAGTCCTCCGCCACAGGGGTTTGGACCTGTCTTCCAACAAGGACCTTCAAGACATTCTCAAGTCTTTTGAGACGTCTAAAGAACGTCGTCTTTCCACTCCAGGCTGGAATCTGGACGTAGTCTTAAGGTTCCTTATGACATCTAGGTTCGAACCTCTCCAGTCAGCTTCCTTCAAGGATCTTACCCTCAAGACTGCTTTTCTCGTTTGCCTTGCAACAGCTAAGAGAGTCAGTGAGGTTCATGCCTTCAGCAAGAACATTGGTTTCACAACCGAATCAGCTACATGTTCTTTTCAGCTTGGATTCCTAGCAAAGAACGAGCTTCCTTCACGTCCTTGGCCTAGATCGTTCGAAATACCTAGCCTCTCCAACATGGTAGGTAACGAACTAGAGAGAGTTCTTTGCCCTGTCAGAGCTCTCAAATATTATCTGAAGAGGTCTAAACCTATTCGAGGGACAGTCAGAAGCCTTATGGTGTGCCATCAAGAAACCCTCGAGACCCATGTCCAAGAATGGGCTTTCGTACTATATAAGGCTTCTGATCAGAGAAGCACATTCTCACTTAAAGGAGGAAGACCTTGCATTGCTGAAGGTAAGGACCCACGAAGTAAGAGCTGTAGCTACTTCGTTGGCCTTTAATAAAAACCGTTCTCTGCAGAGCATTATGGATGCAACCTATTGGAGGAGCAAGTCAGTGTTTGCATCATTTTATCTGAAAGATGTCCAGTCTCTTTACGAGAACTGCTACACCCTGGGACCATTCGTAGCAGCGAGTGCAGTAGTAGGTGAGGGCTCAGCCACTACATTCCCATAATCCCATAACCTTTTTAACCTTTCTCTTGAATACTTTTATTGTTGTTTTTATGGTTGTTACGGTAGGCTAAGAAGCCTTCCGCATCCTTGGATTTGGCGGGTGGTCTATTCATTCTTGAGAAGCGCCTGGGTTAAAGGTTTGGTAGAGGTCCTTTAGTAGGGTTGCAACCCCTTGTACTTTGGCACCTTTGGGTTGATTCAGCCTCCAAGAGGAACGCTGCACTCAGTAAGGAAGACTAACTTTAAATAAAAGGCAGAGTAACGGTTCTATTCGACTTCCTTACCAGGTACTTATTATTTCATTGTTATTTGAGATAACTGTTATATGAAATTTGGGATACTTAGCTATCCTTTAATCATGTACACTGGTTTTCACCCACCTCCCTGGGTGTGAATCAGCTACATGATTATCGGGTAAGTTTAATATTGAAAAATGTTATTTTTATTAATAAAATAAATTTTTGAATATACTTACCCGATAATCATGATTTAATCGACCCTCCCTTTCCTCCCCAGAGAGAACCAGTGGACCGAGGAATAATTGAGGAGGTGTCAACAACAAATGATTGAGTACCTGGCCACAGGTGGCGCTGGTAAGTACACCCCCTTCTAGTATTGTGATAGCTGGCGTATCCCTCCATAGAATTCTGTCGGGCAACGGAGTTGACAGCTACATGATTATCGGGTAAGTATATTCAAAAATTTATTTTATTAATAAAAATAACATATTTCACGCGCCTTTGCTTTATACACGACACCCAAAAGGTGCTCGCGCGAGGGTTGTAACCTCAGCATTCCATGCTTTTATCTTTCTCTGGTATAATTGGAAGGTTTTATCAGAAAAGATATATATATAAGAAGGACTCTTTTCACCGGGCGCCACAGGTCTCTCCCCAGAAATAGATTTTTCCTTCGTCAAAATCCCTTTTATTTAACTGTTTACCACCATTTGAGCATTTACACGACAGAGAATTGGTCTTGGCTTATGTAGTCCTACTAATAGGGCTTAAAATACATAATTAGGTTAAATTCGAGTACATTTTTTTTTCATGAAGGGTCCATAATTGGTAAATTAAGTTAACTATAAATTGTATGGAAATGCTTACTGCGTAATATATTTTTTCTAATACATCAGTTTTTATTTGAATAACTTAAAACAACTTGATGTTGAAATTGTTTAAAGTAAAGTTGGAATTGATGTAATAATTTATAAACCACTGCTTTATTACTTGAATTCTAAATTTCACAGGAATATAATAGATGGCAGTATTTATCCAATTTAATGAAAACTATACAGTATGTACACTTCAGCAGCTATTATTTCGATGGTTTCAATTTTCATTATTATTATGACAAAATCTGACCCATTTCTCTGCTATTGTTTATTAAAAAAAAAGTACATCACAATCTAGGATGGCTACCAAGCTTTGGAAAAATGTGAACTATACTGTATATGTATAAAAAGCTTATTAATCATGGTTCTGTAACTGCATACCTTGCCCAAGGATGGGCTGTCATAGATGAGGTAGATACAGTATTGATTGTGGCTGTGAGGAAGAGTGTAGCAACACCTCGGGGGATAAAATAAAATTAAGTTTTCTTTGCAACAAAATCTTCCTCCTCTAGCATCATCAAGCTGGATCTAATATTGGTTTTTGGGAATTTTTTTAAGGTCAAAGTAATTCCAAAATACCAAAAGTCTCGTCCATAAGGCTTCTGTTCGTAGGTACAGTACTGTACATATTGTGCAATGTTTCCTTGTCCTCTCTCTTCCCTGTTGTGCTCTGGGATCTACATTTCTTTTCATTTTTCCAGTTAATCAACCCAAACTATGCATTCCGTTCATGGGCCAAAGTCAAATGTAACTGCCCCAGGACTTTTTGCAGTTTCATACATTTCAGTTTTTTTTTTCTTTTTTTTTTTAATCCATGTTTTTTGTTTTTCTTAATTCTTCCATGTCATTATGTTGTACCTCTCCATCCATCCCCTGGCCCAGGTATCCTCTTAACCTTCATCCCTTATACTAAAGGGATGATGTTACGTTCTTTGTTTGGTTTGTTTTTAGATTGTATTGCTGCTAGGAATTTTTTGGGTCAAAGTCCTAGGGCCATCCATAAATAGGATAAGAATAAGAAGCTTGTTTTGTCGTGAGGGTGGTTTTGATGACTGGAAAGTGTGGCAGTTGTTCCGCAATCTATTCTAGAAGTGCTTGGAGTCTTCTTAGTTGGATCAGGAAGATGGTACCCACTATCTATACTCTTCCAGTTCCGTTCTTCCAAATTTGTAATTTTCTTGTCACTGTACAAGATGAACATCCAAAACTAAGCGTGTTCATATAATGGAGTTATCTGAAAGTGTTTTTATGATCACCTTGGTTTATGGATTGAGGTTAAATGTCTTATTATGTGATTTGGTAGGCAGGCGCAAACTCCATCTAGAATTTGCAGAAGGGGACACTATAGTCTAGTACAGTGGTTCCCAAACTGGGGGGCCCGCCCCACTAGGGAGGCGTGAGGACGATACAAGGGGGCGTGAAGTCATCTGCTCGAAATTACTTGTTTAATAGAATAATAAAATCATTAAAAGAACAAATCTGCAAAGTATAATTACAGCAGTCACTCCAACCCGTTTTCTATTAAGCTAGTTCTCTTTGGGGAAGAAAGCCAAAGAAAGTTATCAAAGATTTCCTTATCAGATAACACAGTGAAGCGTCGCATTGATGAACTTTCAGAAGACATAAAAGAACAAGTTTTCGACAAAATAAATGCATCTCGCTTCTTTGCAATACAGTGAGATGAAAGTACTGATGTTGCTCACCTCTGCCAGCTACTTGTTTATTCTCAATTCGTGGATGAAGGAACTGTGAAAGAAGAAATTCTTTTCTCAGCAGCACTGGAGACAACAGCAAAGGCCATCAATGTTTTTTCAAAGGTGCATGAGTTTTTCCATGAGTACAGTCTTTCATGGGAAAAAATTAGTCAGTGTTTGTACTGATGGTGCCCCACCAATGATTGGATCTCGCTCTGGATTTGTGAAACTGGTGAAAGTCCAAGGGAAACATGCTGAGTTGTCTTTACGAGCTCAAGGATGAAGTGGAAATTTTCTTGCAGAAGCAGAAACAAGACAAACTGTATGAAGCATTCAGAGAGAAAGACTTTCAGCTCTCACTAGCATACCTTGTGGATTTTTTTAAGGCTATCAACAACCTCAATTTGAAGTTACAAGGAAGAAACAAAAACATCATTGCACACACTGATGAAATCAGAGCTTTCACCAAAAAAAATTCATCTTTGGAAAAGAAAAGTACAAGTTGGGAACTTTTCATCGTTCTCACATCTGAATGAGCTCTTGTCTGAATTCCATTGCTGAGGAATTTATACACTATTTTCCAGATGTCTCAATGGAGAATTCTCTTTGGACATTGGTGCAGAATCCATTTAACGCTGATGTGGAGTTGCTACTGGAATCACTGCAAGAGGAAGCCATCGATTTGAAATGTGACTCGAGCGCGAAAAGGGACTTTGAAACAATGAAGTTAGAAGAGTTTTGGGTGAAATATCTCCCCATGTACCCAAAAGTAGGTGAAGAAGCACTTCGTGTGATTCTTCCCTTTTCCTCTACTTATCTTTGTGAAGCAGGATTTTCAGCTCTTGTTCTGAAAACAAAACAGCGCAACCGACTTAATGTAGAAAATGACTTGCGATGTGCGCTGTCATCCTTCAATCGTAGAATTTCTGATCTTGTGAGGAAGAAGCAGCAGCATCCATCTCACTAAATTTGACCAGAAATTGTGCCTTAGTCTCATAAGTATTTCCAAATATTATATGCCATGTTTTCAAATTATCTATTCTTAAAATTGCAACTCAATTTTGCCAATCTGCTAATGTTCAAACTTTTTTTCGCTCACTTTGAACCAAATGTTTCGTTTTTAGTTACTGGAATGTACTATCATTTGTTTGAGTGGCTTCCATTATTAAAATGTAATACAAACAGAAATCTGTTTTCCTGTACAATGTTAAGAAATAAATGTAAGAATCATTTCATATAAAAAAAAAAAAAAAGAGAGGAGTGGGGGCGTGCGGGTCTACTGGAAGTAAAAAGGGGGCGTCAGGTAAGATAGTTTGGGAACCACTGGTCTAGTATGTATGCTACTTGAAGAAGGAATTATTGAAACAATCCTGTTGTTTGTTTGCTCAAATTATTTGAATACAGTATTGTAATATTTTCCCACGAGGACCACAAAACTTATGTTCTCGGTCAAGCATACATCCTTTGACTTAATTTTGCGAATCCTCTTTACATTTATTGCAAACCTCAAACGTGATTTGTTATTTTTCAAACCAAGAGCGGACGAGTCTTACTTTTTGTAACGATGTTTTTGGGTAGTGGCCTCTAAACCAACCAGTGTAAACAGCTTTATAAATATTGGACAGAACTTTATTATAGTTTCCTATGTTTTATTCATGGCTATTCCACAAGTCAAACTTGCTTCAATGTTATTGACTTGCTCCCCTTTCCAAGCTTGTACAGTAATTGAGGCTTAGGAAGATTCAGTAAAGCTAGCTATGACATGAACTGAAGTCCCTGTAAGGAGTGCTTTTAACTAAGGACCCTGTATAGGTAGACACTTTTAGTGTAACAACTAGATGATGAGGATTAAGTTTAGGCTTCCCTAGTGATTTTTTAAAGTCTTGCAATGTAGAAATGCTTGTGCTTCGACTTGTACCTAATTCTAGGAGTTTTATGGTCATTTGTTTCTTTTAGCTTCTGTATGCTGAAGTATTGTGACTCAAAAAAGAAAAAAGGGCACTACAGTAA
The DNA here is from genome assembly GCF_036898095.1 of Palaemon carinicauda. NCBI lineage: Eukaryota > Metazoa > Arthropoda > Malacostraca > Decapoda > Palaemonidae > Palaemon > Palaemon carinicauda. The sequence goes on from NC_090759.1 coordinate 74,054,128, forward strand.
TAGGACCCCCTTCATTTTACATAGCTTATGGGCCACAGGAACTTTCTTATGATTGTATTTGAATTGACAACGTACAACGAATAAAAGTGAACTTTAGTATTAATTCTGAGGACCAATGTAAATTTCCCCAGAGCATTAACATGAAATTACTAAAATATGTTATCGATAGCTGTGCATTCTATCAACTTCTATACTCTGCAGCAACTAAAAGGTTCACACACTATTTTGGTAACCAGTTTCCCCTTCTAGGCAATTTCTAGTTCAATGCCCAGTTTCTTGTAATGCGCTATTTGTGTATACAGTACAGTATAGTTGAAATGAAAATAAAATTTTAGTTTGGCCAAAGTTTGAGAGTATATTGTATATTAATTCTACTTTTATTGCAAAAGATGCCTTTTTTTGTAGGTAAATATTTAATCTGCATTCCTGTCTTTTACATTATAATTGAGGCATTAGCTTTTCTTAATATTTTATTTATCCAGAAGGACAATATAATGTGATGCAGTATTAGATACTTAAATTTTATAAGATTTGTATTTATTTACAGGTTCAGGATTTGAAGCCACAAGGAACTAGAGCAGTTTGATCATTCTACCTGTTTGGTGATGTGTGGAGTAGTCAGGGTATATTAGCTCTTTTGTCTATTAACGTGAGGTACATCAAAGCCTGGCTTGTTTATTTTTCATGTTAATTTGCATGCAAAGTTTTCCTCTACTCATTTTTTCTATATTGAAGGATGACATTACAACCAATTGCCATATAAAGAATTTTAAGAGAAGTTGAGAAATAATCATTGGAATAAAAAGATTAATGTTGCATTGACAGCATTCCAGTAAATTTAGTTTTAGTAATGCAGGTAAGCTGTAGCTTTGGATTATATAATTAAATGTGTATATGGTCTTAACAGCAAAAGAACATATTCCTAACTTTGATAACGGCAAAAGAACATATTCCTAACTTTGATGATTAGCCTGTAGTATACATGAAGAGACTGATAGAAAGTATTAGCCAATGCTTTTGTGCTAGACAGCATATAAAGGATTATAAGTAGATAGGAAAACTTTCAACACTTACAAACCTAGTATTAATAAAAGATTTGATTGTAAACCCTTAAGCATGTAAGAAAACACTAAAAGTAGATAAGCTGTACACTATATAATTATGGTTAAAGTATGTTATTCTTGCTCTTGCCTGCGAGTCCATAAAATTTTAGAGAAAAACTTTGATGACAGAAATATTTCATAATAAGCTTTTGGAATTAAACTTTTAATTGCAGATTTTTAACTTGGCCAGGATAGTATTCCTGTGTGTGGTTGAAAGTATATTGACACAGTAATATTTATAAAGTAAATTCCATATTTGTTGGGATGACAACATAGCACAATATAGTTGTACTATAGTTGTTGGTTGTATGTTACAAAATGATTGGTAAAAGCTATTGAGCAATATAATGTATAGTGGATGTAGTTTATAGGTTACTTAAAAGGTTATTCATTTACAGGTTCAGAATATGAAACCACTGGGAACTTGAGCAGTTTGGTCAGTTGACCCGTGTTTGCTAATGGGTGGAACCTGTATGGTTTAAAAGCTCTTCTGTCTATTAAGGTGAGATACATCAGCCTGACGGGTCTATTTCTATGTTAATCTATGTGCAATTAAGTTTCCCTCCTCCTCATTCTTTTCTAAATTGAATGATTCTAATGCAACTAATTACCATACAAAGAATTTTATAGGGAATGGTGTTGAAAATTAGTTTAGGGAATTAAAATTGAAGGTTGAATTGACAGAATCCCAATAAATTGTTTTTTTTTTTTGCATGCAAGCTGTAGCCTTTGATAACAGGATGCAAATGTCTTTATTCTTTACAGGAATAAAACCTATTCCTAACTTTAAGTTGATTATACATGATTGATAAAAATTACTTATCAATGCTTGAAATAAGTAGAAATTGATGGAAAAACTTTCTGCACTTAAAAACTCTCTATTCATAATATGTTTTAACTGGGATTCATTTAGCACATGGTATAAGAAAACACTACAGGTTATAAGCAGTGTGGGGTTAAAGTATTTTAATTCTGCTTTTGCAAGTTACTCTAGAATAGTCTGTTGTTGTTCTGCTCTGAGGTACAGTAGTTGGTTTGGATTATTGGTTGCTGGTTTAAATCTTTTTAAATTTTACTTGATAAACCTTGTAATGATTTCAGGTTAAGTTGAAGACTGCAGAATATTAGAAGAGTTTAACCCATATATGCTATTTAATTTCACATATGTAGAAGTCAATTAGGTGAGCTTTTGTGGGTTTAGACCTGAGAGAGCGAGTTTGATTAGCAGATTATATTTTCATTACAATAGCTGGTTACAGAGCATTGTCTTGGAGTAAATACTTTCATTACAATAGCTGGTTACAGAGCATTGTCTTGGAGTAAATACTTTCATTACAATAGCTGGTTACAGAGCATTGTCTTGGAGTAATTCTGTCCAGTCTTCATATTGGTCTTGCTAATATGACTAAATTTCTTTACATGTAAGATGTAGGTCATCATTGATCGTTAAGAAAATTTTAATTGAAAGTCTTGAATTAAGCATAGGATTTTTTTAGAAACTGCCTAATTAAAAAAAAAAGACAGGATTTTTTTAAAGAATTGTAATTTTATGTAACTTTTAACCTGGCAGCATTTTAAATAAACTTTTGGGCAAGTTTTGTGAAATCTTATAATTAGATGAAAATCTTAATATAGCTAGCAGTGATAGTAATTATAATTCCATGTTCATTACTGGCACCATTCAACTTCCAATGCAATATATTCAATAAAAATTTACAGGATGTTGTCAAAAATATTTTCTAGTATTTATTATTACTGAGGGGAGGGGAATAGGAAGTTAAATTACCGTATTTGAAATTTGAAAGGGATGACTTCTCGCAAAAAAACAATTGAAGGAGCAAGAGTATTGAAACAATGCAATCAAATAAGTAGTCTTGGTTTATTATTCTAATTCAAGAAATTCAAAATTTAAGTACAAAACAATATACTGTTGATTAGAAGATAAAGAAAAACCACTAAATTCCATGGGTAGGAAGAAAAACCACAAGGGCATCCATAAATACAATTCTTTTTTGTCGGTTTCACAGAAGTATTAGCAAACTAAATCTGGTTCTTTGTGTTTTCAATGCTGTAAATCTAAAAAAATTTTACTTTTCTCTCCTTGATATATAAAAATACATTACACACACAATTAGCATAGTAATTTGAGCTTAGCTTATGCACAACTCTTATTGTAGTAAGTGTTGACAAAGCCACATTATGAAATTACCAGTATACATTATACCAGTTTAAGCATTACAGACTGGTATTCATAAAAATGGAAATGGATGAAACTATTACTCTATCTATAGCACTAAATCTATAGGTCTGAGGAGCCTGGTAGGAAGCGTTTAATGGTTTATTCATGCTCTAATACAAACCCTCTTCATTTCCGTGGGATTACTGTATTCATTTGCTGTTTTGCTACGACCAAAGTTAAATTAGTCCTGTGGTTCTGGCAACGTTGGATGGTTGACCTCTGTTCCAACTTGCACCGGGTAGGTGCATATGAGGCTGGTCATATACGGTACAGTAGATGCACCTGAAAGAATGAGATGAAAGATTTATAGCTTTATTAGTATTGAACTTTTCAGATTTTCCCCTCAATTTAAACTTTTCTTAGTTCTGATATATCCCTAGTTCAAAGTAAAGATGAATGCCCTAAATAGTTTTGTGGATTCATGTAAATTGTTATACAGTATGTAAAAATAATTTTATTCATTACAGATTTCAAGTCTTGGAAAAAACATAACCTACACAATTCAAGAATTATGCGATACTGAAACGAGCTATTTTTTTTCATCAAAGATTTAAAATGATAAAGGTGAAGGAACCTATGAACTACCATTTAACTGTGAGTTTCATTAAATTTTCTTTTTCATAATTTAAGGAGTAATGTTGATAGTTTTATCAGTAAATGTCTGATGCATTTTTTTTTTATATGGAATTAACAATAAAACTTAATGGGATATTTAAAGTTTAATTGTAAATATTTTCCAAAATCGAGGCCTGGTTGCTGTGGTAATAATTATGGGATTTCTTTTATTTCAAAAGCTACAAATGCTTGTAATAAGTTTATAAAAGCTACTCTTTAAAAGTATATATTTACTGTAGGATTTTCCCAAGCATTATTTTCTTGAGTAGCATTGTGCCAAGCTTTCTAAAAAAATCTAAAGTTAAAGATTAAGAGAAAGTAATGTCTGATATTTCTAGTAAACCGAAGCAATTTTATACTTGAAAATAAAAACTGTTACTTTGAATTAATGAGTTTTCGTTCAGCAACTGTTATAATTAGGCTTTTAAAAACAAAAAATATTTGATCAAGTATTTAATGCTAAACAAGAAAAGACTGAATTTCCAATTAAAAGTTCTTTCTGGTAAAGTTCCTACACTAATACTATTGTCCTTTATTGCTATTATAATTTCAGAAGTTGCTGGTGTATACTGGGTAGGTCTCGTCCACCTAATAGGCATTCACTTTGATTCTGGGCACAGCACATTCAATACTTCTCTGCTGCCTCATAATTTTGACTGGTTCCTAAGGAAGAAGACAATGGTATGCAGTTGTTTCTGGATAATCTATAGAAGCAACAGTTTTTTGTGCAAATCTTCCATTATCCACAACATGCTTCTTCCTGTTGGACAGCATTTTTTATTATTTTCCCTCTGTGGTTTCGGGCGTATCTACCCAAGATTGCCCCACTCACTCTAAGACGAGAGAGCCCATTTATTCCTCGTCTGCGGAAGAGGTTTCTCGTAAGAAACCATGGACCAAGGTCTCGCGGCTTATTAAGCGCAAGTCAGTCCTTTCCGCGCAAGTCCAACGGCCCAGTTGTAGCCACTGGGTCAGTTCGGACTCGCTGCAGTCTTCCGACGACTGCTCACCTCCTAAGAGAGGCAAAGCGGTACCGCATCAGGCAGTCAGACCGTCTGTTGCCGCACCTGCTCCTGTAGACACTAGTGGTCTTTGCTGCAGACCATGTAGTCTCGGTTAACATCGTTGATGCAGGACTTTCGTGCGGAGAAGGTTGACGCTGCACCAACCTCTAGCCTACAACCAACCACGGTTGTGCGTCCTGTGGACGCTGAGGCGACCTTCTCCCGCACTCCAAGAGAGTCCCGCCACCCATGCGTTCCAGTGTACCCTGCCAGCCGCATGTTGACGTTCAGCGACGCACGGAATCTTCCGTTGACGTTCGCGTGGTACAACAACAGTAAGTTGTTTTGTTTTGACGCGGTGCGTCAACTTCCGCATTCTAGAGTTATTTTGACTGCTCAGTCTAGACAGTCAAAGCAGTCTCGAGTGGACACTGTATGTCCTCACACACCTGTTGTGGTTGACAGTTCACAGACTGTCAAGCAGTTACATGACGTTGCCTTCTGGTCTGCTACTTATGCACCAGTGAGAGACTCACTGAGGTAACCTAGCTTTTATCGGACAAGGTTCCTGTGGATGAGGAAGTTGCTGTTCTCCCTCCTACTGATATTCCCTTGAGGACTCTGTCAGATGGAGAGGAGCCTTAAGCTGCTTAGCCTCCTATGGACTTTAATTAAATCATGATGATTTTTTTAAGGATCTTCGTCCGGATCTTGTAACTGCTGCTCCTCGTTCGCCTAACGTCAGAACTTACACTAGGCCTAGCTACTTCGAAGCCGTTGTTTTTAAGCTAGTGCTCTCTCGCTCTCCTGGAGAGCGTTACGTTGGCTAGGCGACTGGTTTTTGCACCAGGAGGAGTTTTTTAGGGATACAGCCTTTGATTTCCCTTCTTTTAAACTGGCTTATAGAGCGAGAGTCTGATATGACACGAGAGAAGTTCTCGGCTTGGGAGTTCATGCCTCTGCCCAGATAGACTTCTCAATTCTGGTAGACTCGCCCTGGCGCCTAGCCAGGAGACACTCCAAGTTGTTTTCAGGTCAACTTCTCAGCTTTTGTCAAGCCTTTGAAGTTTTGCTGTACTATTATGTCACACATAACAAGGCTTTCAGGGATGGTAAACGGTTCCGCCTCAGTCGCTAACCCCGTCTGTTGCCACACCTGCTCCCGTAGACCCTAAATGGGCTTTGCTGCAAGCCATGCAGTCCAAGCTTGCGTCCTTGATACAGGACTTAAATGCGGAGAAGAACCTTCTGGCCAACAACCTTCCAACCGGTCGGTTGTGCGCCCTGTTGACGCTGAGGTAACCTACTCGCGTCTGCCAGTTGAGGTGGTTCCTCCTTCTGGCCAACAACCTTCCAACCGGTCGGTTGTGCGCCCTGTTGACGCTGAGGTAACCTACTCGCGTCTGCCAGTTGAGGTGGTTCCTCCTTCTGGCCAACAACCTTCCAACCGGTCGGTTGTGCGCCCTGTTGACGCTGAGGTAACCTACTCGCGTCTGCCAGTTGAGGTGGTTCCTCCTTCTGGCCAACAACCTTCCAACCGGTCGGTTGTGCGCCCTGTTGACGCTGAGGTAACCTACTCGCGTCTGCCAGTTGAGGTGGTTCCTCCACCGATGCGACCCAGTGTGGGTTGCCAGTCGCACGTTGACGTTAAGCGACGCTCGGAGGTGGTTGTTGACGTTCAGGACGTTCAACAACCAGCAGAGGTGACTTGTTGTGACGCAGTGCGTCAACCTCAGCAACCCGGTAGGGTGTTGACTGCACAACCCAGACGGTCTAGACAGTTTCGGGTTGACGCTGTACTTCCTCGCGCACCCATGGTTGTTGACAGTTCACAGACTGTGCAGCAGTTCCATGATATTGCGTCCGGCTCTGTCACGCATCCACCAGTGCGACCGGATTCAGCGAGTCAGACGTTGCCCACTCCGTTGCCGTTTCCTCATCAGTTTCGGATGAGGAACCCTCTGATGAGGACGTTGCTGAACAAGACGATCAGCCCCCAGCCCTGCTATCCATCCAGAAGATGCTGAAGAAGGAACGCTGCTCAGTCAGGCTGTGGATGAGTCTGGTAGGGACACTGTCATCCGTGGATCAATTTGTGTCACTAGGAAGACTACACCTCCGTCCTCTTCTATACCATCTAGCTTTTCACTGGAAAAAGGACAAGACGCTAGAAGCGGTCTCGATCCCGGTTTCCGGAAAGATAAAGTCTTGTCTGACTTGGTGAAAGGACTATATCAACCTTAGAGAGGGTCTTCCCCTAACTGTTCAGACTCCCAACCACGTTCTCTTCTCGGACGCATCGGACGTAGGCTGGGGTGCGACATTAGACGGTCGGGAATGCTCGGGATTATGGAACTCGAGTCAAAGGACAATGCATTTCAACTGCAAGGAGCTTCTGGCAGTACGTCTGACCTGGAAAAGCTTCAGGTCTCTCCTTCAAGGCAAAGTGGTGGAGGTGAACTCGGACAACACCACGGCTTTGGCGTACATCTCCAAGCAAGGAGGGACCTACTCTCTGACGTTGTACGAGATCGCAAGGGACCTCCTCACCTGGTCAAAAGGTCTAGACATATCACTAGTAACGAGGTTCATCCAAGGCAACTTGAATGTCATGGCAGATTGTCTCAGTCGGAAGGGACAAATAATTCCAACAGAATGGAACCTCCACAAGGATGTATGCAAGAGACTTTGGGCCACCTGTGGCCAGCCAACCATAGATCTCTTCGCAACCTCGATGACCAAGAGGCTCCCAATATTTTGCTCACCAATCCCGGACCCAGCAGCAGTTCATATAGATGCCTTTCTACTAGATTGGTCACATCTAGATCTATATGCATTCCCTCCGTTCAAGATTGTCAACAAGGTACTGCAGAAGTTCGCCTCTCACGAAGGGACAAGGTTGACGCTAGTTGCTTCCCTCTGGCCCGCGAGAGAATGGTTCACCGAGGTACTTCGATGGCTAGTAGACGTTCCCAGACCACTTCCCCTAAGGGTGGACCTTCTACGTCAGCCACGCGTAAAGAAGGTACACCAAGGCCTCCACGCTCTTCGTCTGACTGCCTTCAGACTATCGAAAGACTCTCGAGAGCTAGAGACTTTTCGAAGGAGGCAGCCAGAGCGATTGCTAGAGCAAGGAGAACATCCACCCTTAGAGTCTACCAATCGAAGCGGGAAATCTTCCGAAACTGGTGCAAGTCAGTATCCGTATCCTCGACCAGTACCCCTGTAACTCAAATAGCTGACTTCCTCTTATATCTGAGGAAACAACGATCTCTTTCAGCTCCCACTATCAAGGGTTACAGAAGCATGTTGGCATCAGTCTTCCGTCACAGAGGCTTAGATCTTTCCAACATAAAGATCTACAGGACCTCCTTAAGTCTTTTGAGACCACGAAGGAGCGTCGTTTGGTTACACCTGGTTGGAATTTAGACGTGGTACTAAGATTCCTTATGTCAGACAGGTTCGAAACGCTACAATCAGCCTCCCTGAAAGATCTCACCTTAAAGACTCTTTTCCTGGTATGCTTAGCCACAGCTAAAAGAGTCAGTGAGATTCATACCTTCAGCAAGAACATCGGATTCTCATCCGAAACGGCTACATGTTCTACAACTTGGTTTTCTAGCCAAAAACGAGCTGCCTTCTCGGCCTTGGCCAATATCGTTCGATATTCCAAACTTATCGTATGGTTGGAAATGAACTAGAAAGAGTCTTATGTCCTGTAAGAGCTCTTAAGTTCTATTTAAAACGAACTAAACCTTTACGAGGCCCGTCTGAAGCTTTATGGTGTTCAGTTAAGAAACCATCTTTGCCTATGTCAAAGAATGCTTTATCCTATTTTATCAGACTGTTAATACGAGAAGCTCATTCCCATCTGAATGAGGAAGACCAAGCTTTGCTGAAGGTAAGGACACACGAAGTAGAGCTGTCGCAACTTCCGTGGCCTTTTAACAAAATAGATCTCTGCAAAGTATAATCGACGCAACCTATTGGAAAAGCAAGTCAGTGTTCGCGTCTTTTTATCTTAAGAATGTCCAGTCTCTTTACGAGAACTGCTACACTCTGGGACCATTCGTAGCAACGAGTGCAGTAGTGGGTGAGGGCTCAACCACTACAATTCCCTAATTCCATAACCTTTTTAATCTTTCTCTTGAAATGTTTTATTATTGTTTTTGGGTTGTCCGGAAGGCTAAGAAGCCTTTCGCATCCTACTTGATTTGGCGGGTGGTCAAAGTCATTTCTTTGAAGCGCCTAGATTAGAGGTTTTGATGAGGTCCTGTTGTATGGGTTGCAACCCTTGATACTTCAGATCCTAGGGGTCGCTCAGCATCCTAAGAGGATCGCGAGGCTCCGTAAGGAAGACGTACTTAAAAAGGCAGAGTAATTGTTCAAGTCGACTTCCTTACCAGGTACTTATTTATTTTATGTTTGTTATTTTGAATAACTGCTAAAATGAAATACAAAATACTTAGCTCATAATAATGTAAACAAGTAATGCTGGTCTCTACCCACCCCCCTGGGTGTGAATCAGCTTATATAATCACCGGCTAAGTTTAATATTGAAAAATGTTATTTTTATTAATAAAATAAATTTTTGAATATACTTACCCGGTGATTATATATTAAAGGACCCTCCCTTCCTCCCCAATAGAGACCCAGTGGACCGAGGAGAAAATTGGTTCTGTGTTTACATTGAGTACTGAGTACCTGCTCGACAGATGGCGCTGTTGATGTACACCCCCTACCTGCATAGCGATCGCTGGCGTATTTTGAACGAAGAGTTTTTCTGTCGGGCAGCAGAGCTGCAGCTTATATAATCACCGGGTAAGTATATTCAAAAATTTATTTTATTAATAAAAATAACATTTTTCTCAGAAGTATTAGCAAACTAAATCTGGTTCTTTGTGTATTCAATGCTGTAAATTTCAAAAATTTTTCCTTTTCTCTCATTGATATATAAAACTACATTACACACAATTAGCATAGTAATTTGAGCTTAGCTTATGCACAACTCGTATTGTAGTAAGTGTTAACAAAGCCACCTTATGAAATTACCAGTATACATTATACCAGTTTAAGCATTACAGACTGGTATTCATAAAAATGGAAATGGATGAAACTATTACTCTATCTATAACACTTAATCTATAGGTTTGAGGTGCCTGGTAGGAAGGGTTTAATGGTTTGTTCATACTCTAATACAAACCCTCTTCATTTCCATGGGATTACTGTATTCATTTGCTGTTTTGCTACGACCAAAGTTAAAGAATTCCTGTGGTTCTGGCAACGTTGTATGGATGACCTCTGTTCCAACTTACACCGGGTAGGTGCATATGAGGCTGGTCATATACGGTACAGTAGATGCACCTGAAAGAATGATATGAAAGATTTAGAGCCTTATTAGTATTGAACTTTTCAGATTTTCCCCTCAATTTAAACTTTTCTTAGTTCTGATATATCCCTAGTTCAAAGTAAAGATGAATGCCCTAAATAGTTTTGTGGATTCATGTAAATTGTTATACAGTATGTAAAAATAATTTTATTCATTACAGATTTCAAGTCTTGGAAAAAACATAACCTACACAATTCAAGAATTATGCGATACTGAAAAGAGGTTTTTTTTTCATCAAAGATTTAAAATGATAAAGGGGAAGGAACCTGTGAACTACCATTTAACTGTGAGTTTCATTCAATTTTCTTTCTCATAATTTAAGGAATGATGTTGATAGTTTTATCAGTAAATGTCTGATGCAATTTTTTTTTTTATGGAACTAACAATAAAACTTTTAATGGGATATTTAAAGTTTAATTGTAAATATTTTCCAAAATTGAGGCTTGGTTGCTGTGGTAATAATTATGGGATTTCTTTTATTTCAAAAGCTCCAAAGGTTTGTAATACGTTTATAAAAGCTAGTCTTTATGTATGTATTTACTGTAGGATTTTCCCAAGCATTATTTTCTTGAGTAGCATTTTTTTTTTTTTTTTTTTTTTAAATCTAAAGATTCTCTTAAAGTAACGTCTGATATTTCAAGTAAGCCGAAGCAATTTTATACTTAAAAATAAATGTGTTTCTTTGAATTAATGAGTTCTCGTTCAGCAACTGTTATAATTAGGTTTTTAAAAACACAATATTTGATTAAGTATTTAATGCTAGACAAGAAAAGACTGAATTTCCAATTAAAAGTTCTTTCTAGTAAAGTTCCTACACTAATACTATTGTCCTTTATTGCTATTACAATTTCAGAGTTGCTGGTGTATATTGGGTAGGTCTCGTCCACCTAATAGGCATTCACTTTGATTTTGGCCACAGCACATTCAATACTTCTCTGCTGCCTCATAATTTTGATTGAGGGATATTAAAGGAAGAAGCCAATGGTATGCAGTTGTTTCTGGATAATCTAAAGAAGCAACAGTTTTTTGTGCAAATCGCCATTATCGACAACATGCTTTTTCCTGTTGGGCAGCATTTTTTATTATTTCCTCGCTAGTGTGGCTTAACGACAACAAAAGGTGAACTTACGGAAATTAGTATTCATCAGTGTTAAAAGGAGGTTTTGCTGCCACCTTGTGTTAAGGGGTGAGGCACTGCCCTTCTTCACAACTCCTCCTGGTAGTGTCTTTCATATCTCAAAAAAGACACTAACAGCGTACCACATGGAAGTGCCGTTTCTTCATCACGGTCTGCATGACCTCTCTGAAGGCAAACTTTGTTTCTCTACCTCACCTTAGTTAGATCTCCCTCCTCTGCCTCATTGTCATTAAATTCTTTGCACTTTGGTTTATAGAAGAAGAAAAAGTAGACAAAAACAGGAAGAAAAGTAGAAGACAAAAAATCTAGGAAAATGGATAGATTGGATAGTGTGCATGAATCGGACCTATCTCTCCCCGCTTGTGGGAGATTATTCAGTATATGGTACTGGTGCTCACTGCAAAATTACTGTATGCTTACTAAAGTGCCACGATGAAGCAGGCGACACGAGCTTTGCAGCCCGAAATTTTCATAAGAAAAGGCACATGGGGCCAGATCACATGGAAGAAAAATTACGCGGTAATGGAGCATGTGTTGTCTAGGTGCATGTACAGGTATCAAAGTCATCTTGGATGAGAAAATCTAAATGCTTTTCAAACTTACTGACCGACCTTCATGCAGCTTGGAAAGTTTCCTAGTTTGTTCCATGCTCTGTTCCGGGTACATACCTCCATCATGTACGTAGAGAAATTTATCTATGATCTTAAACTTTGATTCCGTTTTCCCAGAGTATCATCATTCACAGAGTCAGACTAGGGGACTGCATTTAGTAAGACGCACAATGCGCATGCCATTATTTCTTTCCAGTGTGGAATAGTTTTCGGCCCACTACCATCATTACAAGATAGTGCACAGGTAGCGCAATGGCGCAGGTTTTCGGCCCACTACCATCATTACGAGATAGTGCACAGGTAGCTCAAGTAGTGTTTGCTGAAACTACAGTAATTACTGATGGAATTGTTTTAGGCATGGACTTGCAATCTCTCTCTCTCTCTCTCTCTCGTGAGAAATCGGTCAGTTGTCAGGAATAGGGGGAAGAATGGCAACGCCCTTCATCCAGACCAACTGTGCAAGTGCTCAATCTCCTTAGAGAATGAGCAACTTCTTCATGATGCAGACAAAGAAAAAGACTGTACTGGTACTCATTCTTAAGGAGATTGAGCACTTGCACAGTTGGTATGGATGAAAGGCATTGCCACTCTTCCCCTTAGTTGTTAGACTGATCTCTCACAAGAGAGGGAGAGAGAGGAGGAGAGATGGCAAGTCCATGCCTAAAACAACTGCATCAGTAATTACTGTAGTTTCAGCAAACTCTGCTTGAGCTACCTGTGCCCTCGCGCTACCTGTGCACTATCTCATAATGATGGTAGTAGGCCGAAAACTATTCCACACTGGAAAGAAATAATGGCATGCGCATTCTGCGTCTTATTAAATGCAGTCTTAGGCTAACCCTGTGAATGATGATACTCTGGGAAAATAAAATAAAAATTTAAGATCATAGATAAATTTCTCTACGTACATGGAGGTATGTACCCGGAACAGAGCATGGTACAAACCAGGAAACTTGCCTAGCTGCATGAAGGTCTGTCAGTAAGTTCGAAAAGCATTCATGCTTCTGGAAAAGGTGCTCTTTGAATAATAATAAGCAAATGCACAGTTGGTCAGGATGAAATATTCTGCCCTCTTGACCCTCCCATCTCCTGTTTTAGAGGAACACTTCAGGATCTCTCCTAAAATGATAACCCTGAATTAAGTGAAATTCGGTTGAAGTGGAACTTGTATTGATTGCCTTGCCCGTTTAATCTTAGAGTTCTTTCCTCACTCGAAGAGGGTGAGCGTTTCCATTTTCTCATCCAAGATGGCTTTGACACCTGTCCATGCACCTACACAACACATGCTCCATTACCATTTGATTTTTCTTCCATGTGTTCAGGCCCCATGTGCCTTTTGTTATGAAACTTTTGGGATGCAAAGCTAGTGTTGCCTGCTTCGTTGCAGCACCTTAGTCTGCATGCAGTAATTTTGCAATATGCAGAGACCCTTCCATACACAGTCCACAATACAAAATGTGTCCACGCTCTGAGCACTTATGAAAGCACAGGGATCTTCCAACACTTCCACGTGTTAAGGAATAGAAACTTCCCAGGACCGCTCTGCGAGATCATCTGCTAGGCTATTCTACACCCACTGATAAAAGACATTTCCCACAAACAATTATTGAAAGTTCTCGCATAATGCATGTGCGCTCTGCTTGCGGCCACTTTCCACTAGCTCCTTACAGGCTAAGCACCTACTGCTTAGTTTTAGTTTACTTCTCCCAGCATGAAAGATAGGGGCACATCAGCCTCCCTTCTTCCTCGTTGGGATATTGCTTTGGTTCCTGTCTGATTTGTGAGTGCTCCAAGTTGACGGAGAATTATACTCGAGCCCAACGCCATGCCCAATCTTAAGTAGCCTCCTGTATCAACCACTGGTCTGGTGTGGTACCTTAAAAACCCCATAAACCAGATTTTGGCAAATACAGAGAAGAGGAAGATTTGTACAGACTTGATCCAGTCACCAAACCCATTGATCAACTGGACCCTAAAGTGGAGGAAGCTCTTGCCTCCAACCACACTAGGTAAGACACCTACTGAAAACTTCCGGTGTTGGAGACAGCAGCCCTTTTCCCATAGGAGGAATCCCTATACCATAGAGCAATTATCTTCAAATGCCCAGGCCATCCAAAGGCAGAGATTCGGAACCTTGAACCCCATCACATGTTTAAAGTCTGCTAAAGGAAACTCCTTCATGATGTTGCAGCCCCTCCTACAGCTGCCGCAAGAGAGGAATGCATATGAAGCACTGTTCAGCAAAGCGGCACCAATGTAGAGCAGAGAACATCCCATCCTCTGCGACGGCCACCACCTACTTTTATAAACTCTCTCCCTCCACCGATGACATTCCATACCTACCATCCAAACTTAAATTTAGCAGCAGAGACAAAAGTACAAAGAATAATTACCAAAATCATCCTAAACTGTTGTCTCCCCTCCTTAAGTTGCCTCTTCAAATGGTGGCTGTATATAGGTTAAGTTAAATAAGTTTCTCCTTCCTCCTGACATCCTTTAAGATGGAGACTGCAAGCAGCTGTACACTCTGTCATAAGGAAGGAAGACTTTGTGCTCCCTGAAGGATACTAATCCTTCTGTAAGCATCTCTGTATCATCATTGGGAAAGTGATGTACCAGTTAAAAGCTCTATGCATCTTGACTGACTACCACTCCCCTAGTGCTCGTGCTCATCTATACTTAGTCATACTCCAATTGGATTTGTATGCTGAACTAACTTGAACATGGAGTTTCCCATGAGAAAGGTTCATGATACACACACTCATTCGCCACAATCAACTGATTGTGGTTAATCAGAAAATTCCGATCCAACGCCCAAGTAGAGGATGCCCTACTTTGGAATACCTATAGCCATGGCAGTATTTAGTCTTCCCACCAGACTATCATAGTACTGGAATCATGAAGGTAGTGCAACTAACTCTACTGTATCTGCACAAGCAAGAATTTCTAGACTGACAATGGCAATGTCTTATGCGACTGAATTTTTGGGGGCAAAGTGCATTTCTCCTTGGGGCCTTCTCACCAATCTTGTCTGCAGCATCACCTAGTAAAGAATTGAGGATTGTCTTACCATCTGGTTCTAGAATAAAAATTTGACTTCCACCCTGGTGACTGAACAATGAATACCTCATTAAGGGACCTCCTCAACTTCAGGAATGCAGACCTTCATAAACATCTTGAAGGAGAGATGGTGGGGTGCACGTGAAGATTGCGTCAGTTACATGGAATATGTATCAAGTTAGAAAAACTCCAGCATATCAAATTGCCTGGTACCTTTGCAGCATTGCTACCATTTTAAGATTTCTAACAATTGGACAGACCTATCAGTACTTAATTGGGCAACAACAAAACCATTTGTGGCACTGTTTAACAAAACCTATGAGACAGTAAAGAAGGTTCACATTTATAGTATGAACCTGGCAGAGCTGTCAGCGAGGGTCCCTAGGCAAGAGGTATGCACTAGCAGATATGCTCACTCGTTTGGGATACCATATGTTCAGAGGCCCCCAACATCCTTGCATGATGGAAAGGCAAAATGCTCTTGGGGAATCATATTCTAGCAACTCGCTTGCCATTCAGTTGAACAAAAAACTCTGTACAGTTGCCTTCATTAATTCTGGCACACTGATATCTCCTTAGCTTCCCATGAAGTATACCGGAATTAATGAAGTCGACTGTACTGTTTACTACTGTATTTTAATTCCTTCTCTCATAATCTACAAGTGGAGCTGTCAGAGATCATGACTTGCTTCTCTGTACTGCAAGGCCAGTAAAACACTTGGTTTTCAGCCCCAGAAGAAGAGAGCCATGTACACCTAGTCTTTCTAGTAGTTTTTCCTTGCAAGATAAGTACTCTCCTGGAAGTGAGGAGATGGGAATACCATCTTGGACTCAACTGCATGAATTCAGATTTCATGTCTGCCTCGCTTTCAGGAGAAACTTTTTAAGTGACACAGGTCTTGAGGACCGGCGTCTATAAATAACAAAGTTTCTATGTTGTTGTTCACCTGACAAAGAACAACAACAACAACAACAACATAGAAACTTTATTTATTTGTAGGTGGTAGTTATTCATCAAATTCTTTAGGAAATAATAAGTCTAGAATAGAATGAGAGGCAAGATCAACAGCCTTTTCAACTTATTTCTTGCATACCCATTTCTTATAAATGACCTTGCATTCAGACAACTTTTTATTAATTCAGTTAACTTATTTTCTCATTGTTTTCACCCATGAGCAAGATGAAAGTGCCTTAAATATTTCCTGGACAAGTTGGTTATAGAGAATTCCTCCCACTAAAGAATAAGTTTCCCAACTAAAGGACAAAGGTTTGTATTCTGTAGGAACAGAGGTTTTATTAATTTGTACTCAGTTGCCTCTTCGGAGGGCAGGGCCTACCTCCACACCAGTAACCTCTATAAAAGCTTCAGTGGCTGCTTCTAGCTTAGTTGATATTGTACTCAATTATGTTATTTTCATTAGTAAAATAAATTTTTGGATATACTTACCCGATAATCATGTAGCTGTCAACTCCGTTGCCCGACAGAATTCTACGGGAGGGATACGCCAGCTATCGCTATACTAGAAGGGGTGTACTCACAAGCGCCACCTGTGGCCAGGTACTACAGTACTTGTTGTTGTCGCCACCTCACTTTTTCCTCGGTCCACTGGTTCTCTATGGGGAGGAAGGGTGGGTCAATTAAATCATGATTATCGGGTAAGTATATTCAAAAATTTATTTTACTAATGAAAATAACATTTTTCAATATTAAACTTACCCGATAATCATGTAGCTGATTCACACCCAGGGGGGTGGGTGAAAAACCAGTGTACAAGACTAAAGGATAGCTAAGTATCCCGTACAGACGCTCCCCAACTTACGAACGAGTTACGTTCCGAACGATCGTTCGTAAGTTCAAACTGTTCGTAAGTTGCTTCAGTGCCATATTTTGTATTATAATTTATGTTTAAGGCATATACAGTACTGTATAAGTATATTGAAGGTTTATATAAGTATGTTTAAGTATGTTTAAGGCTTGTATAAGTAACCTGTATTGGTTTGTACTGAAAAAAACACTTAATAAAATGGAGAGAATACGTACAGTACTGTACTACGTATGTTAGAGAGAGAGAGAGAGAGAGAGAGAGAGAGAGAGAGGTTAGTTTACTGAATTGTTTTATTTCAATTTTGACCGACGGAATCATTCTTTGTAGAGTATACGTCACGTATCTTGTGACGTCATGTATTTGGCGGAAGAGCGCTGACAAACCGAAAGATTTCCTTTCATTATGTTGCCGAGTAATCTTATTACAGAATTCTCATAATCGAAACACCGAGTAACGATATCAAGTGTTTTAGTGGTCTGTATCATTAGTTATGAGATTAGTAGCCTACAACTTACCGTAAAGTTAAGAAAAAAAAAAGTCTGATGTTATATTTCTTCTGGCGGAAGGCGAGAGGCAAATCAAGTGATTTTCTTCCGATCCGTTACTATTCCCATAATCGAAACATCGAATAAGGATATAAAGAATTTTTTAATATTTTCAAAGAAATATGAAGACTTAACTGCATTAAAAATCAAAATACGGAGGGAGAGAGAGAGAGAGAGAGAGAGAGAGAGAGAGAGAGGTGGGGGGTTGCGTATTCCGTTTATAACTAATAATAAGGTCTATCAACGAACTGTATGGAAAATGTGATACCCTATAATATATTAGCGCTGTTGTAATATTCACTATGAAGAGATTTCGAATATCAAGAAAATTATATAAATCAGTGTTATTCGTACTATATGTGCGCATAATCGTAATACTGCAGCGTCACCTTGAGATCAGCTGATCTCCCAACCAAAAGTAAATCAAAAGTAATTGTTGATTATTGAAATGCTCGAGAAATTAAAAAAAAAAATATGAACGTGCTTTAATAAACCACAATTAAACACAATAATGTCTAATGAAATATGAAGGCTTAATATTGAACGAAAAATTGAATACTGTATGAAGCTTTAGAATTAACTACCCGTATGCGATTGACAGAGCGAGCACACACACACACACACAGAAAGAGCTACAATGATTTCGCATGATACCTAATAATAAGAACTGTAGGGAAACTGATTTTCTGTAACATATTGGCGCTGATGTAATATTCATCTTGAAGATATTTCTAATATGTTAAGAAATAAAAAAAAAAATGCCAAAAGTCTGATGACGTTATATTTCTTCTGACGGAAGGCGAGAGGCAAATCAAGTGGTTTTCTTCCGATCCGTTACTATTCCCTTAATTGAAACATCGAATAAGGATATAAATTTTTTTTTAATAATTTTCAAAGAAATGTGAAGATTTAACTGCATTAAAAATCAAAATACGGAGAGAGAGAGAGAGAGAGAGAGAGAGAGAGAGAGAGAGAGAGAGAGAGAGAGAGAGAGAGAGAGAGAGAGAGAGAGAGAGAGAGAGAGAGAGAGAGAGAGAGAGAGAGAGAGAGAGAGAATTTAACTTGAAATGAAATCTACGGATGTTTACGAACATGTTTGGACTTCCTTCAATTTGTGTTCGTATGTACCGTTGTTCGTAACTCGAATGTTCGTAAGTAGGGGAGCATCTGTATTTCATATAATCAGTTATCCACAATAACAATGAAATAATAAGTACCTGGTAAGGAAGTCGACCTTGAACCGTTACTCTGCCTTTAATAAGATCGTCTTCCTTACTGAGCGCAGCGTTCCTCTTGGAAGGCTGAATCAACTCAAAGGTGCTAAAGTATCAAGGGCTGCAACCCATACTAAAGGACCTCATCACAACCTTTAACCTCGGGCGCTTCTCAAGAAAGAATTGACCACCCGCCAAATCAACAAGGATGTGGAAGGCTTCTTAGCCGACCGTACAACCCATAAAAAGTATTCAAGAGAAAGGTTAAAAGGTTATGGGATTATGGGAATGTAGTGGCTGAGCCCTCGCCTACTACTGCATTCGTTGCTACGAATGGTCCCAGGGTGTAGCAGTACTCGTAAAGAGACTGGACATCTTTGAGATAGAATGATGCGAACACTGACTTGCTTCTCCAATAGGTTGCATCCATAACACTCTGCAGAGAATGGCTCTGTTTGAAGGCCACAGAAGTAGCCACAGCTCCCACTTCATGTGTCCTTACCTTCAGCAAAGCAAGGTCTTCTTCCTTCAGATGAGAATGTGTTTCTCTAATCAGAAGCCTGAATAGTAAGAAACTGAGTTCTTAGAACTTGGAAAAGAAGGTTTCTTGATAGCACACTATAAGGCTTCTGATAGTCCTCGAAAAGGTTAAGACCTTTTTAGAAAGTACCTAAGAGCTCTAACTGGGCAAAGTACTCTCTCCAGTTCATTCCCCACCAAGTTGGACAGGCTTGGGATCTCGAACGACTTAGGCCAAGGACGTGAAGGAAGCTCGTTTAGCAAAAACCGAGCTGCAAGGAACATGTAGCCGTTTCAGATGTGAAAACAATGATCTTGCTGAAGGCGTGGATCTCACTTACTCTTTTAGCTGTTGTCAAGCACACGAGGAAAAGAGTTTTTAACGTGAGGTCCTAAAAAGAGGCTGATTGGAGAGGTTCAAATCTTGATGACATAAGGAACCTTAGGACCACGTCTAGATTCCAGCCTGGAGTGGACAACCGACGTTCCTTTGAGGTCTCAAAAGACCTAGGGAGGTCCTGTAGATCTTTGTTGGTGGAAAGATCCAAGCCTCTGTGGCGGAAAACCGCTGCCAACATACTTCTGTAACCCTTGATCGTAGGAGCTGAAAGGGATCTTACTTTCCTTAGATATAACAGGAAGTCAGCAATCTGGGTTACAGTGGTACTGGTTGAGGAAACTGCATTGGTCTTGTACCAGCTACGGAAGACTTCCCCTTGAGACTGATAGATTCCGAGAGTGGATGTTCTCCTTGCTTTGGCAATCGCTCTGGCTGCCTCCTTCGAAAAAGTCCCTAGCTCTTGAGAGTCTTTCGAAAGTCTGAAGGCAGTCAGACGAAGAGCGTGGAGGATTGGGTGTACCTTCTTTACGTGAGGTAGACGTAGAAGGTTCACTCCTAGAGGAAGAGTCCTGGGAATGTTGACCAGCCATTGCAGTACCTCTAAGAACCATTCTCTCGCGGGCCAGAGCGGAGCCAACCAACGTCAGCCGTGTCCCTTGCGAGAGGAGAACTTCTGAAGTACCCTGTTGACAATCTTGAACGGCGGGAATGCATACAGGTCGAGATGGAACCAATCCAGCAGAAAAGCATCCACGTGAACTGCTGCTGGGTCTGGAATCGGAGAACAATACAACAGGAGTCTCTAGGTTATCGAGGTAGCGAACAGATCTATGGTTGGCTGACCCCAAAGGGCCCAAAGTCTGCTGCAAACATTCTTGTGAAGGGTCCACTCTGTGGGGATGATCTGACCCTTGCGGCTGAGGTGATCTGCCATGACATTCATACCGCCCTGAATGAACCTCGTTACCAGCGTGAGCTTTCGATCTTTAGACCAGATGAGGAGGTCCCTTGCGATCTAGAACAACTTCCACGAAAGAGTCCCTCCCTGCTTGAAGATGTAAGCCAGGGCTGTGGTGTTGTCAGAGTCCACCTCCACCACTTTGTTAAGCTGGAGGGACTTGAAGTTTATCAAGGCCAGAATAACCGCCAACAACTCCTTGCAATTGATGTGAAGTGTCCTTTGCTCCTGATTCCATGTTCCCGAGCATTCTTATCCGTCCAAAGTCGCACCCCAGCCCGTGTCTGATGCGTCCGAGAGGAGACGGCGGTCGGGTTTCTGAACAGCCAAAGGTAGACTTCCTTGAGAAGAAAGCTGTTCTTACACCACGCGAGAAGACCTTCTCTCTTCGGAAACAGGAACTGAGACCGTCTCTAGCGTCATGTCCTTTATCCAGTGAGCAGCTAGATGATACTGAAGGGGGGGGAGGTGGAGTCTCCCTAACACGATGAACAGGGCCAGCGATGAAAGTGTCCCTGTTAGACTCATCCACTACCTGACTGAGCATCGGTTCCTTCTCAGCATGCTCTGGATGCATTCTAGGGCTTGGAAGATCCTTGGGGCCGACGGAAAAGCCCGAAAAGCTCGACTCTGAAGATCCATACCCAGGGAGACAATGATCTGGGATGGGACGAGCTAAGACTCCTCAAAATTGACCAGGAGGCCCAGTTCCTTGGTCAGATCCATAGTCCATTTGAGAATCTCCAGACAGCGACGACTTGTGGGAGCTCTTAAAAGCCAGTCGTCTGACGGAGCCGGACACAAGATCATGGTACTGCTGCACAGTCTGTGAACTGTCAACCATGGGGAAGCGAGGAAGTACAGTGACAACCCGAAGCTGTCTAGACTGTCTGGGTCGTACAGACGACAACTTATCGGGTTGCTAAGGTTGCCGTACTGCGTCACAACAAGTCACTCCTGCTGGTTGTTGAACGTCTTCCCAGTGACACACTGACTCCGTAAACAAAAAATCCTCTAACAAGGACTAAGTTTGGACTGCATGTCTTGCAACACAGCTCAAGGACTATGGGAGCAGGTGTGGTAACAGACGGGATTAGCGACTGAAGTGGGACCATTACCTTCCCTGGAAGCATGTTATGCTTAAATAAAAGTCCATAGGAGGCTACGCAGCTAAAGGCTCCTCTCCAAATGACAGAGTCCTCAAGGGAATATCAGAAGGAGGGAGAAAAGCACTTTCTCATCTACAGGGACCATATCCGAGAAAAGCTAAGTTCTCTCAGTGAGGGTTACACTGTGCAAACGCAGCAGACTAGAAGGCAACGTTAAGAAACTGCTTGACAGTCTAGTGAGTTGGCAACAACCAAAGATGTGTGACTGAGAAGCATGCGGTAAGGTATGCAGAGCCTGTTGTATGCAGAGCATGCTGTATGCAGAGCATGCTGTATGTAGAACATGCTGTAAGGTAAGCAGAGCGTGTAACATTTCTCAGAAATTCCATGACCAGTGCTAGAGTGAGTAATATCGCATTACCGTCCATTGAAAGTGCACGTGCCGAGGGAATTGATTAGACTGTTTTGTTGATGAATTTGATAGCCGGCATGATAATCGTAGAATTAAGCTACACTAAATGTACTATAATCTACTTCACCTCCGGAAAGGGAAACTCGCCCTGTTGGCAACACTGCATTACTACATGCATGCTTGCAAGGGGTTTAATATCAACATAATATTACCTTACATTCATAACTCATGATTTTTGCCATATTTTGTGATTTGTTAAAAATATATTGCAAGGAATACAAATATATTTTTAAATAAGTAATACAAATAACCTCCATTATCATAATGTTTGAAAATGGAGGTAAGGTATGCTGAACAGCAGAGTCAGAACGAGCTGGAACAACAATAGTTGTGGTTTCCTCTTCAAGACTCTGTTGAGGGAACACCTGAGGCTCA
Source organism: Palaemon carinicauda (assembly GCF_036898095.1). Classification (NCBI taxonomy): domain Eukaryota; kingdom Metazoa; phylum Arthropoda; class Malacostraca; order Decapoda; family Palaemonidae; genus Palaemon; species Palaemon carinicauda. Next base: position 74,076,645 of record NC_090759.1, read on the forward strand.
GTCTGCAAAGGCTGATCAAAAGAAGTAGCAGAAGGTAGGCGCATGGGTGGAGGAGGCTGACTCCTGGCATGAGTGGCTGAACTCAAGGGTTGCGCTTGCTGAGTGGTTGGCGGAAGCGCAGTAGCAAGTTCCTGAGGAACGAGTTGAGGTTCCTGCGGTGTGAGCTGAGAGCGATGAGGTAGTGGCTGCGCAGAACGCAGTAAATGTCTCGCAAGTTGAGGCTCCTGAGGCGCAAGGCTAAGGTGTTGAGGTGCTTGCCTTGAGGAGGGTTGAGCTCGCTGCAGCGAGAGCTGAGGAGACTGACTCATGGATGGGAGAGGTTGTTGTACCTCAAGCGAGTGTTGCCTCACTGGTGGAACAGCAAGTGGAAGCGGAGGAAGAGAGGTATAAGCCTCCTGTTCCCATTGCTGAGGTTGCCTTAAGGAAGGCGGAGGGAGCTGCACACCACTGGGATCAGTAAACTCATAACGCGGCTCAACATCGTACGCCTGGCAGGCGGTACTGCGGTCAGGCGGAGCGAGCGCAGGCGGAGGGAGCGCAGGCGGAGGGAGCGCAGGCGGAGCGAGCGCAGGCGGAGCGAGCGCAGGCGGAGGGAGCGCAGGCGGAGCGAGCGCAGGCGGAGCGAGCGCAGGCGGAGGGAGCGCAGGCGGAGCGAGCGCAGGCGGAGGGAGCGCAGGCGGAGCGAGCGCAGGCGGAGCGAGCGCAGGCGGAGGCGCAACCTTCTCAGCCCGACACTCACGCATCAAGACCGAAAGTTGTGACTGCATGGACTGCAGTAGAGTCAACTTGGGGTCGGCAGACACTAAAGTCTGCTGAGGTAAAGCCTTAACAGCAGAGATCTGTTGCAGCAGAACCTTACTCCTCTTAGGCGGAGTGCGTTCAACTGATGACTGCGGCGAGTCAGAGCTTTGAACTCTAACTTCGTACGTCTGGCATAGGTCTGGACTTTACGTTTAAGAGGTCTTGAGACCTGAGACCAGCGTTTTCTCCCCTAAATTTCTTCTGCAGACGAGCAAAATAAGGGCTCAATCGTCTGCGGGTGGGAGTGACGGTCTCTGTAAGACACGCCCGCAACCACCGAGGATCCTTCTGTGCGCCGATCAAGGCCTGCCGAACCCTTTTGCCCTTCGACATTGCTTCTCCCCTGGGCTTGGGAGCTTGCAAGAGGTCCCGGACTGGGAGGACGACTGGCACGCACAGAAGTACCCTCACGCACAACACTGACACACTTTGCGCTAATCACTTATCACTTTGATTTTCTGTTTGCACTTATTTCACTGAACTCGAAACTTTAAGTGGTTTGTACCTGAAACACGCAATTCTATCCTTTCTCAAAAGTTAGTAATTGCGAAAACAGAATTACAATGTAACAGAAAAATCTAATGAAAGATAAATAATTCAGTGGCTGGAAAGAGACTAAACACTAGATCACTCTAGAAACGTTTACCTTCTTCCCCTAAAGAGACTAGGGAGAAGAGCAAAAACGATAACAACGTTACTCGCTTGAATGAAACGTTTATCCTCCTCTTTCTCCCTCCGTCTCTATCTCTCTCTCTCTCTCTCTCTCTCTTGACTTAGAACCTGAGAGAAGAGCCCAATCATAAATATCGTTAAAACATATTATTGTTAAAGGAAAAAACTGAAATATTTCCCAAAATGAAAAGTTCCTTTATTAGAATTAAAACCATTAAGTTAAGAAAGAATGAACAAAACGCTAGACACGGTTACTCTTACTGCAACGTGACACCGTGAAAATTCTTTCTCTATCGTAACGATAGAGCGCAAGTTGAACGTTCTGAACGTCAACAACTGCAGAGACAAAACAAAACGTTAGTTCAACTTTGAAAACAGTACGAGACTATCAAAGAAATTCTTTCAAAGACATTAAAATAGCATAATATGTTAACAGGTAAAACCGAAATGACGGGCTCAATGTTAATTAACTTCGGTACCAAGAAAAGACCGCCTACTATTAGGAAAGGTCGAATATAAACAAATATAAAAATTAATTTTAATAAGTTTATAATAAAAGTAAGTTAATCGAAGAGGCCTATAAAAGGCGGAGAGATATAAAATAAATCTATAACAAAACTAAGAAAGAGAGTCTATACTCTCTTAGACACCAACACTTCCGTCTAAGGGAAGGGTCGGCCATTTAAAGGTGAAAGAGAGTTCATACTCTCTTCGTCACCATAAAAAATAAATTAATTCCAAACGCTAGCTAAGCTAACAAAGAAGTTTCCAGTATAGCGAATAGCTGCAAATTTAGAGAAATACTTCACCAAACCGTGAATAATACTCCAAAATCATAAGCGTATCCAAGAACGTCTAGCCGGAAGCACGACAGAGGAAAAAGTGAGGTGGCGACAACAACAAGTACTGTAGTACCTGGCCACAGGTGGCGCTTGTGAGTACACCCCCTTCTAGTATAGTGATAGCTGGCGTATCCCTCCCGTAGAATTCTGTCGGGCAACGGAGTTGACAGCTACATGATTATCGGGTAAGTTTAATATTGAAAATTGGAGGACTCAAGTTTGTATATTTCTTAATTGATTTTTCAACAAGACACCCCAGATTCTCAAAATTACTGTATAAGATCATTTAAAATATTACTGATATAGATTTAATTCTGTTTAAAACTTAGGACATTTTAGAGAACTTTGCTGTATTTCTGATTCAAATAGTTAAAAAGTTATTAAAGGGTGAAAAATCTGAGCTGACTTATTTTTACTGCTGAATAATTAAATTTATATAATAAATGACTGAGGTAAAAAAAATGCTGAAACTTTCATTTTTGCTGAATAATAAAATCTATATAATAAATGCCAGGGGTAAGAGGTAAAAAAGATGCTGAAACTTCAAATATTTGAATATTTAGAAGTATTGGCTAAAATATTTGTCTAAGGCATAGAACAATTTTTTTCAATATATTAATTTATATTAAGTAATTTGAAAAATATTTTTTTAGATTTCTGCTTACCTTTACATATTCTTCAGTGAGTTTTGGTATAATATTTTTGCTTTCAGTATTGCATACTTTAAGCTGAATTTTCCTTCTGATGTAAGAAATCTTTTCTTTTTAATGTATGCAGTAGTAATATTAATTCTTGGTTGTCAGTTTTCTTGAAATTAATATATTCAACAATAGGTGTGATTTGATGTATTCAAAACTTGTTCTGGTTCCCTGAAAAAAAAAATAAAAATTCAGCAAACAAAATATTTCAATTCTTAATTCCTCCTAAACTTATCGCTATGTGCATCATCTAATTTCAAAATTAATTACAACAACCCAGCTGGGCTATTACCTAACTGGGTGACGTTGAAATGATTCAAGTTATATGAAATTGATGCCAATTCAAAGTGAAAATTGATAATTCCACTTTCATTAATATTTCTCATTATTCAATTAAATACTGTACCTAGCAAAGCTCGCATATCATGGCTACAACAGTAATTTTGTTATACCATCATGATCACAGTTACGAAAAATTTACATGATTTGGCAGGTAGTAATTAAATTCAAATATATAAAATTTAGATTATTAAATTTATATTCTCTTAATAATATTCTCATCCATAAAATAGAAATGAAGCATTCCCTAAGCAAGGCAAGTTTTCAAAATTTTAGTTCTACCTTGAAGCTGTGAAACACAATATTAATAAAAAATTCTATGGGTGCATATGATTTATATTCTACAATTAGTTAATTATGCCATCTATAGCTATATTCTTCAATGTAAATATGAGGTGTTGTAATCTATCAATGCTAAACTTGACTAAACTCCCTACACAGTCAGATCAGTTTTGAGTTAAAATGAGCAGCCTTTTCTGCACTTTAAATCGGACCTCAATCATGGTAAATTCCTAATGTCATAATTTTCAAATTCTACAAAACAGCAGAAAATGTGTAGGTACACTTTTCAGATAGGAGCCTCTCGGTAATTAATTCTAAATTTGTCCAATGCGCTGGACTTCATTCTAAACTAAAATTCAAAATTAATTTGTGCCACAAAGGCGAAAGGAGAAGACACAGGGTATTCAGAGTATGGAAAAAGATGAGTAAACTTCCTGAAAACCAATTTACTGCATGACCAACTCAAACTTTAGAGTAATATATCTGTAATTTTGAAATGTTCAAAGCCAGAAAATTAGTTATGTGTATCGCATTATTATTCTTATTAATAATAATTGCTAAGCTACAACCCTAATTGGAAAAGCAGGATGCTATACACCCAGGGGCTCCAACAGGGAAAATATAGCCCAAAAAGAAAAAAGAAAATATTCTATGTAACAACAGTAAAATAAATATCTCCTATATAAACTATAGAAACATTAAAAAATTAGAGGCAGAGAAATAAGATAGAATAGTGAGCTTGAGTGTACACTCGAGCAAGAGAACTCTAACCTAAGACAGTGGAAGACCATAGTACAGAGGCTATAGCACTACCAAAGACTAGAGAACAATGGTTTGAATTTGGAGTTTAGAACTGCTTACCATACCTAAAGTCTCTTTTACCGTTACCAAGAGGAAAGTGGCCACTGAACAAGAGACCGTTACCAAGAGGAAAGTGCCCACTGAACAATTACAGTGCAGTAGTTAAGTAATGAAGAATTGTTTGGTCATCTGCAGTGTCATGTGTATGAGGACAGAGGAGGATATTAAAGAATAGTCCAGACTACTCAGTGTATGTGTGTGTGTGTAGGCAAAGGGAAAATAAACTGTAACCAAAAAGAAAAATCCATTGTAGTACTGTCTGGCCAGTAATAAGACCCCAAACTCTTTAGCGGTAATATCTCAACGGGTGGCTGGTGCCCTGGCCAACCTACTACCTACATTAAATTAAACTACAAACTTTAAAGTAAAACTTTATCTGTAATTTTGAAATATTCAACCCCAGAAAATTAAATTATTTATGTATTACACCACATTAATTTAAATCGAACTACAATCTCATAACATTGTACAGTACAGTATATTATTAAATGCTTTGAAATCCAAAGTCTTGGTGGGAATTATTTCCATACTAATTTCCTAAATAATGGTAAATTGTTTTCTCATCCTAAAAATGTTGCAGTACTGAAGAAAACTGGTTCTAAATGATTTTATCCACAATTATGTAAGGCAAGAGTTCCCACATAAGTGAATTTTTATTTAATATACTTTTCAACCTCAAAACATTGCACTAAACAAATATTGTTTTTAGGGCAAGTAAGATTTTTTTTTTTTTAAGCATCCAAAAGGCAAAGATTTGGACAGGCAGATTTTACACAAGTTTGATCTTTCAAAACAACTAAAACTAAGATAAGCCCCAATTTATATAACCATCTATACTGCAGAAAGGGAGACGTTTGTAGAATATGGAAAAAAAAAATAATTTTAATTGAATTTTCTGTACTCTCCTAATGCACATATAACCAACCAAGCTAAAACCTTATTTGGAAAAAAAGGATGCTATGAGCTCAAGGACTCCAACAGGGAAAATAGCCCAGTGAGGAACATTAATATGGAAATAGTTACTGTGAAGAAAGACTTCTGCCAGCCTTTTCAACGTAAAACCATTCGCTACAAATTTGAAGATCCGATAATTCAACTGCCCAATCAGGAAGCTCATTCCACAACCTGGTCATAGCTGGAATAAAACTAATAGGATAGTGTTGTATTGAGCCTTATGATGGAGAAGGCATGTCTGTTAGAATTAACTGCATACCGAGCAATAAGCGCAGGATGGTACTGCCTTGGAAGATCTGAATGCAAAGGATAAGAATTCTGAAAAATCTTTTGCAACATCCATAAACAACTGAACGACTGAGACATTAATATCTAGGCCTACGTCAAGAATACAAAATTTAATAGACCACAAGTTCTTGTTCTACAAAACAAGATGAGATTAGGCAGCTGAAGATCAAAAAGGAGTACAATACTTTAAACACGGCAGACTGAGACTATTGAAACTTTTTCAGAATATATTTATCACCAAAATCTAAAAGACTTTCTCAATAAGCCAAATTTTTGTGCAATTGAAGAAAAAAAAAGACTATGTGTTTCTTAAAGTGAATTTGCTATGAAGAATCACATAAAATTTTAAAAGAATTGTATAGAGTCAAAGAAACATTATTAATGTCAAGATCTGGATGTTGAGGAGACACATACAATCATACTTCGATATTTGTTAGGGTTCAACTTCATTCCCCATAATTTGCACCATGCACTAATTTTAGATGGATCTCTATTAAGGGATTCAGCAACTCCAGATCTACATTCAGGAGATGGAATTGATGCAAAGAATATCATCTGTATCTGCAACAAGCTTTTTTCTGTAGGCCAAACCACATGTGTGTCTAGTATGAAAAGTAATGGGCCAAGAACACTACACTAAGAACACCAGATATCACATTCCTATATTCACTATGGTGCCCATCAACAATAACTCTTTATCTATTACTCAAAATTTCAATAATGTTGCCAAGAAAAGACATATCTACTCACAATTGTAGAGTTAAAAAACAAAGGCAGCATTCAAATACACGCTAATCATACAAACTTAATGAGCACAATCATGGAATTTCTGTACAGCATTGGAGATTGTAAGAAGAGGATCAGATGCTCCAAGGCCTTTACGAAAGCCAAATTGCAAACTAAGGAACAAATAATTATCTTCAGCATACCTATATAAATGTTTTGCTAAAAGATGCCAAAAAGTAATCAGATGGACTATAGGTACCACAAATACATTCACTTAAAGGAGTAACTTTACCCTTCTCCAGAAAGTGGTAAAAGAACCTCTTCTTGCTAACTTTTGGAAAATTACAGACAACTTCAGGAGCTAAGAAATCAGCCATGTTTATAAAAAAACGATGGAAAAATACCATAAGCATCAAGGACCATCAAGAGCTAAACTAGTTTCTTTAGCCTCAAGAAAACAAAAATGAGGAAGATAAGTTTCTCATTAATCTGCATACTGTCAAATACATCACCAAAAATGGTTGCCTTTTCCTTTGGAAGCTCTGTTTATAGACAATTACCCACAAAATCTTAAAAAGAAGTTTATAGACGTTCCTTGAGTAAAGTAAGGAGATGCACTAGAGCAGTATTTCCCAAACGTTTTTGGTTGAGAGACTAAAAGCAGTCTTAACCTGGACTGGTGAACCTAAATGTAATAATAAATCCAATCATGTAGATGTATAGGTGTGTTTTGTGACTGCACTTCTTTTGTTACTATGCATCCAGTAGAATCTTTACCTTGTCCAACTAAAGTAAATCAGTTACATTGATAAGAATAAAATAAAAATGTGAACAGATGTGAATTACGGTATTTAAGTACTGTATATTTTTGCAAGACCATCTGGCGACCCTCAGAAATACCCTCACAACCCTAAATTGAGTCGAGACACATTTTATTAAAAATCAGATAATTTCTATAAACCTCCCCTGATGTTCATATTTTCTATTCCAATATTTTGATGGAAAATATAAATAAACCAGTGAAGGAGACATAGGTCATTTATAGAATTAAAATATATTTCAAATTCTAGACTCGACTGGAACTCTAAATTGTCTCTGCATAATGTAAAATCTTTGTTCTCCAATTACCTATATAAGTTACCCCAACACCATTTAATTAAAATCTAAAATTTTTCTAATGGAAATAAATTTAACGTAAAAAACTTGACATTACGAATTACGAGCAGCCAGTATAGAACCAAGAGGCCACCAATCTCAATAAGTAAACCAGGATTCTTTAAGATAACAATTTGCTAACCCCGACTTGCTATGCTCATGAGCTACCGCTAATACTCTTCTGCGAGCTTCAGTGACCAAACTTTCAACTATAAATGACATTGCATTTTTGGGCAGAATGATTTGGAACTAATCTCTCAAAACAAATAAGGGACACATCTCCTATGGCCAGAGTTTATCAAAATAACACTAAAGGAATCTTACGGGACAAGGAAATTCTTTTCTGAGGAAATGATTTCAATCATTTCAAAAGAGGGAAAGTGAAAACTTGTTTTGAAGGCAAAGAGAAAATCATATTATGTTCCCCAAAACATACCCTAAAAGATAGTGCTTGTAGTTTATAATGCATTTAGTTAAAGCCAATACCAAAAGAAAAAGATGTTTGATTGAAGATTTTCAAACTTTTCAAAAGTCAAAGCTTTGAAATAATTTAAAACCACATAAAAATTCAATTCAAATTAAAAAAAAACTTGACAACTGCAGGCCTATCAAAACTAAAATCCCTAAATACATCCACTATACAGCAATACCTGAAACTGATAGATCTAATCCTAGGTGCTTAGAACAGAAGCATTCAACTATATCTCTTAATGACTGAAATTGAAATTTTTTCATAAGAAATAAAAATAATTAACGATATAATTTTAACTACTTAGTTCTAGACATTGATATATAACAAGATTCGCACCTTTCTAAATAAACATTCCAATGTCATTAATGTAGATTACTGTATTGGTACACGTTTAGAATCTATAATAGACAATCTAGTGCTGCCAAAACCCTTGGTTTCATACAATAGTGTGGATATTTTCCATTTGGTTAGCTGTAACATGGATGGTTTTGGATATATCACCTTTGTAATTGGTTGTCCGAGCTGATACGTTTTATACAGCATCCGTCTTGGACACTGACCACAGAAGTTACAGATCATAACTATTACCTTTCTAGCCAGAATGGGCTTTTAGAGTCATTCTGCAATTTGCAGAGATCCTAAACATATTTGTCATCTGCAGAATCCAAATTCTGGCAAATGTTAGGAATGCTCAAAGATCCGGATTTGATCAAGTCTTGCAACAGGGCATCTACCTTTTATGTTAAGGGATACAGAACTGGTGACCAAATCCCCTAGCTCAGTAACGTTGCAAACATGTCTAGGAATCGGGCAACCTCAAAATTTCTAGATATACTGACTGATGTAAGGATTTTCCATTTGGAAGAACTTTACTCCTGATTTGCTGATCAACTAAGATGTTTGATTTTCTCAAAATAAACAGAAATAAAGTTTATTCCTCTTAAATTTCTCCAAGTTTACAGCACCTTTACTATCCGATATACCTTGCACCTCCTTGGATCCTCATGTAAGTTGTGGAATTGTATTGAAAACAACGCTTTGGCCTTCCCTACCACCAATGGTTCCTAGTCCGGAAGTTTTGAATATTGCAAGAAGCTCTTGGCAACTGATATGCACAGACTCCTGAAAGGTCCATTTCCCCAATAGATACAGTATAAATTATCTTGAGTATAGTTGCTCCTGATCCTTCCTGTGAAGCATCAGCAAATGGAAAAAGGTTTGAGATTTTCATATTCAAAGAAAGTCCCTGAGCTAACTGCCAGCAATCATCCCACCAACTCAACTGTTGAAGTTGGGTTTGCATCACTGGAATTGAGATTGGAACAAAATTGCTGATCTAGAAAGTGTAGATTAAAGTTAAATTCTTCCCTTTACAAATCCAATTACATCTAATTTCTTTAAGAAAGCCATGGTTCCCATTATTGCTATTATCATTCCCATATACAGTAATCTTACCGAGTTAGAACCAGAAGAAACCTTCTCAGCTTGACCAGATCTCCAACCAATCCAGTAACCCAAGCAACCACATCTTTAAAACCAGAATCACAATAACTGACTAGGGGGGGAGGGCTCTCTATTATCGCAGAATGTCCATTATATTAAAAATGTATTTCCCGAATCATAAAATGAAGCAGAATCATAACAAATTGTATACCGGACTACTATATAGGCCCAATACCTAGGTGACAGCAAAATGTGCAGCTGAGATTGATGCTTTTATTTTCACCCTTGGAAGGCATGAATAAGGAATGTACTGCAAATTAAATAAAACTTTGAAAAACAAAGATATCTGAGGGCATGGACCAAATCAAAACAAAATACAGAGGAAAACACTAACGTTCAATCTTTGAACTATGATATTGTCCTTTTTTTGATAAATGTAAATAGCGTTTTTATTTGACCTTTGATGAACATATCCGGGTCTGGATGTACTCCCCAAATAAAACAGAAATGGACAACAACAGTTTTGCATGTTGAAAACTTGAATCCATTCATATCAGCCCAATGAATAATTTTGTCAACTGTGAGTTATAGTTTTCTCTCGTCCATTCTCATTCTAGCTCCAGCAAATGATATAGAGAGAGAGATCATCTACAAATAGTGTCGAGAGCATATCTTGGGGAACAACACAGGATATCCCATTAATGGCCAATGCAAATAGGGCTACACTCAGCACACTACCCTGGGGAACTCCTCCTTCCTGATATCCTTCTCTGATGAAGTTTCACCTAACTAACTTAAAAAAATCTATGTGAAATATATGGTTGAATCAACAATAGTAGCTCTCCTCTCAATCCCAAAATATGAATGATTTCAACTACAGTATACCGTATCTCCATACAGTATCATATGCCTTTTCAAGGTAAAAAAAAAACTGTTACATATGCTGTTTGGAGGCAAAGGCTTCACAAATAGGGAATTCCTGTCGTACCAACACATCACTTGTAGAGTGCATTTTTCTAAAACCACAATGGATAGGTGATGCAATACTTTTCTTCTCCAAGTACCACACCAGTCTTGCATTGACCATCTTCTCCATGATCTTACATAGACAAGATGTCAATGCAATTGGTTGATAGTTGTTGCTAAAACCTTATCCTCACTAGGTTTTAAAAATGCTAAAATTAAGGCTAGTTCCCAAATACTTGGATAATTGTGATCATGCTATATTCTGTTAATAATGCGTAAAATAAATAACTTTGTATTAACAAGTACATGTTTAATCATTGCATATGGATTTCCATTAGGTCCTGGGGCTGTATTATTACAACCAGCAAGTACGGAATCAAAGAAAAAAGTGGGAAAGTCTCCCTCCTACTGAAATTGTCCAAAAGGAATTCTAACAATGTCCACTAGAGAGGAACCCTGATGTTCTACCACTTGCATGAAAGGAACTCCTTGTCGACAACACTCCAGTTGAAGCTGTTGGCTTGAAAGCGGAAACATGTTATTTTTATTAGTAAAATAAATTTTTGAATATACTTACCCGATAATCATGTAGCTGTCAACTCCGTTGCCCGACAGAATTCTACGGGAGGGATACGCCAGCTATCACAATACTAGAAGGGGATGTACTCACCAGCGCCACCTGTGGCCAGGTACTACAGTACTTCTTGTTGACACCTCCTCAATTTTTCCTCGGTCCACTGGTTCTCTATGGGGAGGAAGGGAGGGTCAATTAAATCATGATTATCGGGTAAGTATATTCAAAAATTTATTTTACTAATAAAAATAACATTTTTCAATATTAAACTTACCCGATAATCATGTAGCTGATTCACACCCAGGGGGGTGGGTGAAAACCAGTGTACAAGATTAAAGGATAGCTAAGTATCCCGTATTTCATATAACAGTTATCTCAAAATAACAATGAAATAATAAGTACCTGGTAAGGAAGTCGACTTGAACCGTTACTCTGCCTCTTTTTTAAGTTCGTCTTCCTTACTGAGCGCAGCGTTCCTCTTAGGAGGCTGAATCAACTCAAAGGTGCTAAAGTATATAGGGCTGCAACCCCTACTAAAGGACCTCTACACAACCTCTAACCCAGGCGCTTCTCAAGAATGAATTGACCACCCGCCAAATCAAAAGGATGCGGAAGGCTTCTTAGCCTACCGTAACAACCATAAAAACAACAATAAAAGCATTCAAGAGAAAGGTTAAAAAAGGTTATGGGATTAAGGGAATGTAGTGGCTGAGCCCTCACCTACTACTGCACTCGCTGCTACGAATGGTCCCAGGGTGTAGCAGTTCTCGTAAAGAGACTGGACATCTTTAAGATAAAATGATGCAAACACTGACTTGCTCCTCCAATAGGTTGCATCCATTATGCTCTGCAGAGAACGGTTTTTATTAAAGGCCATCGAAGTAGCTACGGCTCTCACTTCGTGGGTCCTTACCTTCAGCAAAGCAAGGTCTTCCTCCTTTAAGTGAGAATGGGCTTCTCTAATCAGAAGCCTTATATAATACGAAACCCCGTTTTTGGACATGGGCCTCGAAGGTTTCTTGATGGCACACCATAAGGCTTCTGACTGTCCTCGAATAGGTCTTGACCTATTAAGATAATATTTCAGAGCTCTGACAGGGCAAAGAACTCTTTCTAGCTCGTTACCTACCATGTTGGAGAGGCTAGGTATTTCAAACGATCTAGGCCAAGGACGTGAAGGAAGTTCATTCTTAGCTAAGAATCCGAGCTGTAAAGAACATGTTGCAGATTCGGATGTGAACCCAATGTTCTTGCTGAAGGCATGAACCTCACTGACTCTTTTAGCTGTTGCAAGGCAGACGAGAAAAAGAGTCTTGAGGGTAAGGTCCTTGAAGGAAGCTGACTGGAGAGGTTCGAACCTAGGTGACATAAGGAACCTTAAGACTACGTCTAGGTTCCAGCCTGGAGTGGGTAGACGACGCTCTTTAGAAGTCTCAAAAGACTTAAGGATGTCTTGAAGGTCCTTGTTGGAAGAAAGGTCCAAACCTCTGTGGCGGAGAACTGAAGCCAACATACTTCTGTACCCCTTAATCGTAGGAGCTGAAAGGGATCTCTCATTCCTAAGATGTAATAGGAAGTCAGCTATTTGGGTCACAGAGGTATTGGTAGAGGAAACTGCATTGGCTCTACACCAGCTCCGGAAGACTTCCCACTTGGATTGGTAGACTCTACGAGTGGATACCCTCCTTGCTCTGGCAATCGCACTGGCTGCCTCCTTCGAAAAGCCTCTAGCTCTAGCGAATCTTTCGACAGTCTGAAGGCAGTCAGCCGAAGAGCGTGGAGGTTTGGGTGCAACCTGTCTACGTGAGGTTGACGTAGAAGGTCCACTCTTAGAGGGAGAGTCCTGGGGACGTCGACCAGCCATTGTAGTACCTCTGTGAACCATTCTCTTGCAGGCCAAAGGGGAGCAACCAGCGTCAGCCGTGTCCCTTCGTGCGAGATGAACTTCTGAAGGACTTTGCTTATGATCTTGAACGGTGGAAATGCGTAAAGGTCGAGATGGGACCAGTTCAGCAGAAAAGCATCCACATGAACTGCTGCTGGGTCTGGAACTGGGGAACAGTACAAAGGAAGTCTCTTGGTCATGGAAGTGGCAAACAGATCGATGGTCGGCTGACCCCACAAGGTCCAAAGTCTGTTGCACACGCTCTTGTGGAGGGTCCATTCCGTGGGGATGACCTGATCCCTTCTGCTTAGGCGATCTGCTGAGACGTTCATGTTGCCCTGAATGAACCTCGTAACTAGGGTGAGATTTAGACTTCTTGACCAAATGAGGAGGTCCCTTGCGATCTCGTATAGGCTCCTCGAATGGGTCCCTCCTTGCTTGGAGATGTAAGCCAAGGCTGTGGTGTTGTCGGAGTTCACCTCCACCACCTTGCCTAGCAGGAGGGACTTGAAGTTCAATAGGGCTAAATGAACTGCTAGTAGCTCCTTGCAGTTGATGTGGAGCGTTTCCTGTTCCTCGTTCCACGTTCCCGAGCATTCCTGTCCGTTCAAGGTCGCGCCCCAGCCCGAGTCCGATGCATCCGAGAAGAGATGAAGATTGGGGGTCTGAATCGCCAACGATAGGCCCTCCCTGAGAAGGAGATTGGTCTTCCACCACAAGAGAGTGGTCTTCATCTCTTTGGTGACTGGGATAGAGACTGCTTCGAGAGTCAAACCCTTGTCCCAATGAGCTGCAAGATGGAATTGAAGAGGGCGGAGGTGGAGTCTCCCTAGCTCGACGAACAGGGCCAACGATGAAAGGGTCCCTGTGAGACTCATCCACTGTCTCACCGAGCAACTGCTCCTCTTCAGCATGCACAGGATGCAATCTAGGGCTTGGCTTATCCTTGGGGCCGATGGAAAAGCCCGAAAATCCTGACTCCGAATCTCCATTCCCAGGTACACAATGGATTGGGAGGGAATGAGCTGAGACTTTTCTAGATTGACTAACAGACCCAGTTCTTTGATCAAGTCCAAAGTCCAGTTGAGACTCTCCAGACAGCGACGACTCGTGGAGGCTCTCAACAGCCAGTCGTCTAAATAAAGGGAGGCTCTGATGTCCGATAAGTGGAGGAATTTTGCTATATTCCTCATCAGATGCGTAAACACCATAGGAGCTGTGCTTAGGCCAAAACACAGGGCTTGGAATTGGTAGACAACCTTTCCAAAAACGAATCTCAGGAAAGGTTGGGAGTCTGGATGAATAGGAACGTGAAAGTAAGCATCTTTCAGGTCCAACGAGACCATCCAGTCCTCCTGCCTGACCGCTGCTAGGACCGACTTCGTCGTCTCCATCGTGAACGTCTGCTTGGTGACATAAGCATTGAGCGCGCTGACGTCCAGCACCGGTCTCCAACCTCCTGTCTTCTTGGCCACCAGAAAGAGACGGTTGTAGAAGCCCGGGGATTGATGGTCCTGGACTATAACCACTGCCTTCTTCTGTAAAAGGAGCGACACCTCCTGGTGCAACGCTAGCCTCTTGTCCTTTTCTTTGTAGTTGGGAGAGAGGTTGATGGGAGATGTGGTCAGAGGGGGTTTGCGGCAGAATGGTATCCTGTAACCCTCCCTCAGCCAACTGACAGACTGGGCGTCTGCACCTCTCTTTTCCCAGGCTTGCCAGAAGATCTTGAGTCTGGCTCCTACTGCTGTCTGGAGATGAGGAGAGTCAGTTTTTGCCTTTAGAAGTCTTGGAACCTTTCCTAGACTTGCTCCTGGAAGAGTCTGGACGGGAGCTTCCTCGGCTGGGGGCTCTACCACGAAAGGGCGGAATAAACCTCGTAGCAGGAGTATCAGCCACTGGGGTGCGATAAGTCCTGGGGACTGAGGTAGCAACCTTAGTCTTACGAGCTGATGAGGCCACAAGATCATGGGTGTCCTTTTGTATCAGGGCCGCAGACAAGTCCTTAACAAGCTCTTCGGGAAACAGGAACTTAGAGAGCGGAGCGAAAAGGAGTTGAGACCTTTGACAAGGTGTGATGCTGGAGGAAAGGAAGGTACAAAGCTGCTCCCTTTTCTTAAGCACTCCTGACACAAACATCGAAGCAAGCTCGCCAGATCCATCCCTAATAGCCTTATCCATGCAGGACATTAAGAGCATGGCTGAGTCCTTGTCCGCAGGGGAGGTCTTCTTGCTAAGGGCCCCCAGGCACCAGTCTAGGAAATTGAACATCTCAAAGGCTCTAAATACACCCTTTAGGAAGTGATCAAGATCTGAGAAGGTCCAGCAAACCTTAGAGCGCCTCATTGCTGTTCTACGAGGAGAGTCTACCAAACTTGAGAAGTCAGCCTGGGCAGAGGCAGGTACTCCCAAGCCTGGTTCCTCTCCTGTGGCATACCAAACGCCCGCTTTAGAAGTGAGCTTAGTCGGAGGAAACATAAAGGAAGTCTTTCCTAGTTGCTGCTTAGACTGCAACCACTCCCCTAAAATCCTTAACGCTCTCTTAGAGGACCTTGCAAAGACGAGCTTAGTATACGTTGACTTGGCTGGCTGCATGCCCAGCGAAAACTCAGATGGCGGAGAGCGGGGGGTAGCAGAGACAAAATGGTCTGGGTATACCTCTCTGAAAAGAGCCAAGACCTTACGAAAGTCAATAGGAGGCGGAGAAGACTTGGATTCATCCACGTCTGATGAGGGGTCCAGGTGTGCAACCTCATCATCAGAAACCTCATCACCAGAGTGTAGCGAAGTGAGAGGTAAGGTATGCTGAACAGCAGAATCTGCACGAGCTGGAGCAAAAACGCTTGTGGTTTCCTCCTCAAGTCTCTGTTGAGGGAACACCTGAGGCTCAGGCTGCAAAGGCTGGTCAAAAGAAGTAGCAGAAGGAAGGCGCATGGGTGGAGGAGGCTGACTCCTGGCATGAGTGTCTTGCCTCAAGGGTTGCGCTTGCTGTAAGGTGAGCGGATGCGCAGTAGCAAGTTCCTGAGGAACGAGTTGAGGTTCCTGAGGTGTGAGCTGCGAGAGTTGGGGTAGAGGCTGCGCAGAACGCATAACTTGTCTCGCGAGTTGAGGTTCCTGAGGCGCAAGGCTAAGGTGTTGAGGCTCTCGCCTTGAGGAGGGTTGAGGTCGCTGCAGCGAGAGCTGAGGTGTCTGCCTCATGGATGGGAGAGGTTGTTGTACCTCAAGAGTGTTGCCTCACTGGTGGAACCGCAAGTGGAAGCGGAGGAAGTAAGGTATAAGCTTCCTGTTCCCATTGCTGAGGTTGCCTTAAGGAAGGCGGAGGTAGCTGCACACCACTGGAAAATGGTAACTCAGTACGTGGTAAGGTATCCTGAGGAGCCTCAACATCGTACGCCTGGCAGGCAGGACTGCGGTTAGGCGGAGCGATCGCAGGAGGAGGTGTAACCTTCTCAGCCTGACACTCACGCATCAAGACCGCAAGTTGTGACTGCATGGACTGCAGTAGAGTCAACTTGGGGTCGGCAGACACTAAGGTCTGCTGAGGCAAAGCCTTAACAGAAGAGATCTGTTGCGGCAGCACCTTACTCCTCTTAGGAGGAGTGCCTTCAACTGATGACTGCGGCGAGTCAGAGCTGATCCAATGACTGCAGCCAGGTTGTAGAGCTCTTGAGGTCTGGACTCTGCGTTTGAGAGGTCTTGAGACCTGAGTCCAACGTTTCCTCCCTGACAATTCTTCAGCAGACGAGTAAAAGACGGGCTCAATCGTCTGCGGGTGGGAGTGACGGTCTCTGGAAGACACGCCCGCAACCACCGAGGATACTTCTGTGCGCCGATCAAGGCCTGCCGAACCCTTTTGCCCTTCGACATTGCTTCTCCCCTGGGCTTGGGAGCTTGCAAGAGGTCCCGGACTGGGAGGACGACTGGCACGCACAGAAGTACCCTCACGCACCACACTGACACTGACACTAGCACTTGGCACTGCACTGACACTAGCACTCGTCACAGCACTGGCACTATTACCACCCACTGCACTCTTGACCTTAAGTTCCTTGACTTCGGCCATAAGAGACTTATGATCACTAACCACCGACTCCACTTTGTCACCTAAAGCCTGAATGGCACGCAAAACAACAGACATATCAGGTTGAGGGCAAATAGTAGGTTCGGGGGTAGCCACTACAGGGGGAGGAAAAGGTAGGGGATCATGAGGTGAGGAAAAAAGTGAAGAGCGAGAAGAACTTCTCCTAACTCTCTCTCTCTCTAACTTGGTTGAATACTTAAGAAATCGGACAAAATCAAGTTCCGAAAGTCCGGCGCATTCCTCACATCGATCTTCCAACTGACAGGGTCTTTCCCTACAGTCAGAACAAGCGGTGTGAGGATCTACCGAGGCCTTCGGAATACGCCTATTACAAGACCTACATCGTCTATGGGGTGGGGCTTGTGAAATGTCAGACATCTTGAATCAAAGAGTTAGCCAAGTGGGGATTCCAAATCAAGCAAAAAGATCGTTAACCATTAATCAGAACTAAATAATAGCTATCTAAGCTAAAATAGAAGTTTTCCAGTAAAGCGACAGCCGAAATCTGAGAGAAATACTTCACCAAAAGCCGTGAAAATACTCCAAGATCATAAGCGTATCCCAGAACGTCTTGCCGGAAGCACGACAGAGGAAAAATTGAGGAGGTGTCAACAAGAAGTACTGTAGTACCTGGCCACAGGTGGCGCTGGTGAGTACACCCCCTTCTAGTATTGTGATAGCTGGCGTATCCCTCCCGTAGAATTCTGTCGGGCAACGGAGTTGACAGCTACATGATTATCGGGTAAGTTTAATATTGAAAATTGCTTATTCCTAAACGAAGAAGAAGAATAACTAGCATGAGCAAGTTCTGGCATCTACCAAAGCAACTACTTTTAATTTCTTTTGATAAACAAGCCAAACCCCCAAAACAGGGAAATAAATTGATAAAAGTTTTTGTGCCCAACATTGAGGCACATACAGAAATCACAAACACACAGGCTGATATGGCCTAGGAAGCCCCCCTTTAAAACAGGGTTACTAAAACAGGTCAGTTAATAAAAAAAATCATTAAAAGCCTGATGACCGGCAAGTTTCTCTTCTATAACTAGAAATAATCCCTGGTATATAATCTATTATGCAAAGTATTTCAGAACACTTCCTACTATATTACCCCCAAAAAGCATTCTTTTAAGAAACCAGCTTGGAAACCCTGCATTAAAGATTTTCATTTATTGTCTTGATTGGCTCAAGGCAGGAAATTGGATCAAACTCTAGAACTCTTATGAATGTCTTAAGGTTTTGAAGACCTAAAGACTAAAAGAAAACCAGAATTACCAGCCTTTCCTTCTATTTGAGACAACAATTTAACTATCAACAATAAAACAGGAGAACTGAGGGGTATAAGTAGTCTCAGAAGTAACAATTTTCAAAGATTAGGAAAAAAGTAGCATCAGAACTTTCTTAGAGCAACATCAAGATATTTTCCAGCAATAAGGTTATGTATGGTTTAAAAGGGGAATATTTCATTTTTCTTGACCTCCTTCTGTTTTCTTCACCTTCATTTTCCTGAACAGCAGGACGAACCGAGACATTACTTACGGGTTTTCAAGTTAGCTAGAAACGGGTATGAGAGCTGCTGCACATTTGTTATCAAGAGACTTGTTTTGGCAGTAGAAGTAATAGCGTCTACATTTACCCCTTGAAGTTAACCCTAATGGCCAAGCATGTAAGCCTACGAAGCACACTTCCATCCAAAACATAATGCACATGATAAACTTTAGGTGAAACTCCACCAGCAACATTAAGAGCCAATGGAATCATGGGATGTCACTCCATCCACATAAGAAATACAAGGTTGCCCCAGAGTGCTTTCTTCAACGAATGGAGGGATATTAAGATCTTGACCATCAACTATTATTTTCTGCCTCTCAATCTAATTGCCTAACATAGCTACAAAGTTTGTGGTAATGTAAGGGTTTTGTAAGAGAATGGTATATGTGAATAAAGAACTCAACTCTGTGAGAGAATCTCTTAATCTGTAAGGCCCAGTGAACACAAAACACATACTGAATGGAAGACCATTATCACTGGACCGGACAATACTAATCAAGATAGGGTTGGCAACCGGGTAGTTCAGATCAGAATTGCCACCTTTAAATGAAGACCAACGGCCATTTGAGAAACACAGGAGGCTAAAAAAGTTAAATGCTTTAAAAGCTCATCACTATCAAAACTTGCTTGGTTAAGTTCTGTATTAGAGAATGGTATTAGCTTGCCACTGCCTAGTCTTTTCTGGATTTTCCAATGAACTGAAATATAATTTACTATTATGCTTAAAATTTTCAATTTTTCCATGATAGGAATAGTGGGTCCTTCACACAACTCTCAAGAGTTATTTAAATCACAGTACTGTTCCCAACAGAAGACCGAAGCGATTACAGATAATGATATCCAAGAAGCAATTGCCTTGAGCAATTCATGCAGTAATTGCCAACAAATCAGGAGGAAGGCAACTTAAAACCGATTAAAATATTTAACAACCTGGAAGACGAAGTGTGAGAAACCAATGCGACAGAGATTAAAATAACTGAGATCCTCTGCTGTGTCACAGCATTGCTCCTTGCCCTCAACCACTAGCGTGCCTCATTACTTTATCAATGGCACGTGTCTATTGAAAGAACTTTTTAAAACAGCTTTCAGAGAATAAGCAATAGGAACATCAGGGGAGATTCATAGTAAAAATGCAATGTTATTACAAAAAACTACTAACATGAATTCTTAAGTGGACATTTCTACACAATGGAAGCCTTAAACTAAAAATCAGTTGTCAGGCAAAAGCATAACACTGTACTGGAGTATTCCTTTGACTTTATGTAAGAAACGACCACTCGCGCCAAGTTGTGAGCTCTTTACTTTAAGTAAAAATTGACTACCTAAATGCCTCTTGGTCTGGATAGTGTCAAATATGAAAAGGTTGTCATTTTCTTTCTAAGAATACCGATGTCTAGTGTCATTTGGAAACCAGAACATGTCAGAACTTACCTTTATAATTAAAATAGGTAGAGTGCAGTAAACACATCAGCTATGCCCTTCGCATAGTATAAAATAACTCCAATGATCCATATCATTCTTCTCACCACTATGACCTTTCATCTGTAAAATTGCAGAACATAGTTAAAATGTTATTTTGATAATAAAATAAATTTTTGAATATTCTTACCCGGTGATTATATAAGCTGCAGCTCTGCTGCTCGACAGAAAACTCTACGGAAAAAATCCGCCAGCGATCGCTATGCAGGTAGGGGGTGTACTTCAACAGCGCCATCTGTCGTGCAGCTACTCAGTACTCATTGTAAACAAAGAACTCAATTTTCTCCTCGGTCCACTGCGTCTCTAATGGGGAGGAAGGGAGGGTCCTTTAATATATAATCACCGGGTAAGTATATTCAAAAATTTATTTTATTATCAAAATAACATTTTTCAATATTTAACTTAGCCGGTGATTATATAAGCTGATTCACACCCAGGGGGGTGGGTAGAGACCAGCAATAAATGTTTACATTATTATGAGCTAAGGATTTTTTATTTAATTTTAGAAGTTATCAAAATAACAAAAATAAAATAAATAAGTACCTGGTAAGGAAGTCGACTTGAACAATTACTCTGCCTTTTTAAGTACGTCTTCCTTACGGAGCCTCGCGATCCTCTTAGGATGCTGATCGACCCCTAGGAGCTGAAGTATGAAGGGTTGCAACCCATACCACAGGACCTCATCAAAACCTCTAATCTAGGCGCTTCTCAAGAAAAGAATTTGACCACCCGCCAAATCAACCAGGATGCGAAAGGCTTCTTAGCCTTCCGGACAACCCAAAAACAACAATAAAAACATTTCAAGAGAAAGATTAAAAAGGTTATGGAATTAGGGGATTGTAGTGGTTGAGCCCTCACCCACTACTGCACTCGCTGCTACGAATGGTCCCAGGGTGTAGCAGTTCTCGTAAAGAGACTGGACATCTTTAAGATAAAAAGACGCGAACACTGACTTGCTTCTCCAATAGGTTGCGTCCATTATACTTCGCAGAGATCTATTTTGTTTAAAGGCCACTGAAGTTGCGACAGCTCTAACTTCATGTGTCCTTACCTTCAGCAAAGCTTGGTCTTCCTCACTCAGATGGGAATGAGCTTCTCGTATTAACAATCTGATAAAATAGGATAAAGCATTCTTTGACATAGGCAAAGATGGTTTCTTAACTGAACACCATAAAGCTTCTGACTGTCCTCGTAAAGGTTTAGTTTGTCTTAAATAGAACTTAAGAGCTCTCACAGGGCATAAGACTCTTTCTAGTTCATTTCCAACCATATTCGATAGGCTTGGAATATCGAACGATTTCGGCCAAGGACGAGAGGGTAGCTCGTTTTTAGCTAGAAAACCAAGTTGTAAAGAACATGTAGCCGTTTCAGATGAAAATCCGATGTTCCTGCTGAAGGCGTGAATCTCACTGACTCTTAGCTGTGGCTAAGCAAACCAGGAAAAGAGTCTTTAAAGTGAGATCTTTAAAGGAGGCTGATTGTAGCGGCTCGAACCTTTCTGACATGAGGAATCTTAGTACCACGTCTAAATTCCAACCAGGTGTAGCCAAACGACGCTCCTTCGTGGTCTCAAAAGACTTAAGGAGGTCCTGTAGATCTTTGTTGTTGGAAAGATCTAAGCCTCTGTGACGGAAGACTGATGCCAACATGCTTCTGTAACCCTTGATAGTGGGAGCTGAAAGAGATCGTTCTTTCCTCAGGTATAAAAGGAAGTCAGCTATTTGAGTTACAGAGGTACTGGTCGAGGATACAGATACTGACTTGCACCAGTTTCGGAAGACTTCCCACTTCGATTGGTAGACTCTAAGGGTGGATGTCCTCCTTGCTCTAGCAATCGCCCTGGCTGCCTCCTTCGAAAAGCCTCTAGCTCTCGAGAGTCTTTCGATAGTCTGAAGGCAGTCAGACGAAGAGGGTGGAGGCCTTGGTGTACCTTCTTTACGTGTGGCTGACGTAGAAGGTCCACCCTTAGAGGAAGAGTTCTGGGAACGTCCACTAGCCATCGAAGTACCTCAGTGAACCATTCTCTCGTGGGCCAGAGGGGAGCAACTAACGTCAACCTTAAGTCCCTTCGTGAGAGGCGAACTTCTGCAGTACCTTGTTGACAATCTTGAACGGGGGGAATGCATATAGGTCTAGATGTGACCAATCTAGGAGAAAGGCATCTATATGAACTGCTGCTGGGTCCGGGATTGGTGAGCAATATATTGGGAGCCTCTTGGTCATCGAGGTTGCGAAGAGATCTATGGTAGGCTGGCCCCATGTGGCCCAAAGTCTCTTGCACACATCCTTGTGTAGGGTCCATTCTGTTGGAATGATTTGTCCCTTCCGACTGAGGCAATCTTCCATGACATTCAAGTTGCCTTGGATGAACCTCGTTACTAGTGAAATGTTTAGATCTTTTGACCAGGTGAGGAGGTCCCTTGCGATCTCGTACAACGTCATAGAGTGGGTCCCTCCTTGCTTGGAGATGTACGCCAAAGCCGTGGTGTTGTCCGAGTTCACCTCCACCACTTTGCCTTGAAGGAGAGACTTGAAGCTTTTCAAGGCCAGATGAACTGCCAGTAGCTCCTTGCAGTTGATATGCATTGTCCTTTGACTCGAGTTCCAAGTTCCCGAGCATTCCCGACCGTCTAATGTCGCGCCCCAGCCCGTGTCCGATGCGTCCGAGAAGAGAACGTGGTTGGGAGTCTGAACAGCCAGGGGCAGACCCTCTCTGAGGCTGATACTGTCCTTCCACCAAGTCAGGGAAGACTTCATCTTCTCGGAAATGGGGATCAAGACCGCTTCTAGCGTCTTGTCCTTTTTCCAGTAAACAGCTAGGTGATATTGAAGAGGACGGAGGTGTAGTCTTCCTAACGATACGAACTGTTCCAGGGATGATAGTGTCCCTATCAGACTCATCCACTGCCTGACTGAACATCGTTCCTTCTTCAGCATGTTCTGGATGCATAACTGGGCTTGACTTGTTCTGGGGGCCGACGGAAAAGCCCGAAAAGCTAGACTGTGAATCTCCATCCCTAAATACACAATAGTTTGGGATGGGACCACTTGAGACTTTTCCATATTGACCAGGAGACCCAATTCCTTGGTCAGATCTAGAGTCCACTTTAGATCCTTCAGACAGCGACGACTGGAAGAAGCTCTTAGAAGCCAGTCGTCCAAATAGAGGGAGGCTCTGATGTCTGCTAAATGAAGGAATTTGGCTACATTCCTCATCAGCCTCGTAAAAACAAGAGGAGCTGTGCTTAGGCCAAAGCACAGGGCTTGAAACTGGTAGACAACCTTTTCGTAAACGAATCTCAGAAAAGATTGGGAGTCTGGGTGGATGGGGACGTGAAAGTATGCGTCCCTTAGGTCTAAAGAGACCATCCAGTCTTCCCTTCTGACCGCTGCTAGAACGGACTTTGTGGTCTCCATGGCGAACGTCTGCTTTGTGACAAAGACATTCAGCGCACTGACGTCTAGCACCGGCCTCCACCCTCCTGTCTTCTTTGCCACTAAGAAGAGACGGTTGTAGAAGCCCGGGGTTTGATGGTCCAGGACTTTGACTACCGCTCCCTTTTCTAGTAAGAGAGAGACCTCCTGTTTCAATGCTCGTCTCTTGTCTTCCTCTCTGTACCTGGGAGAGAGATCGATGGGAGACGTTGCTAGAGGGGGTTTTCGTACAAACGGGATCTTGTACCCCTCTCTGAGCAACTTCACAGATTGTGCATCTGCGCCTCTCTTCTCCCAGGTCTGCCAGAAGTTCTTGAGTCTGGCTCCCACTGCTGTCTGAAGAAGCTGGCAGTCAGACTCTGCCTTTAAAGGACTTGGTTCCTTTCTTCTTCCCACGTCTCCCTTCGGCACGAGCACCTCCTCTGCTGGAGGCTCTGCCACGAAAGGGCGGAATAAATCGGGACGCTGGAGTGTCCATCCTTGGTCTAGCTGACAAGGTAGGCAAAGGGGTGGCTTTGCGGGCAGAGGACGCAACCAGGTCATGGGTGTCCTTCTGTATCAAAGAAGCAGCAATCTCCTTAATCAAGTCCTCTGGAAAAAGGCACTTAGAGAGAGGAGCAAACAGAAGTTCGGATCTTTGACAAGGTGTCACTCCAGCTGACAGGAAAGAGCAAAGGTTCTCACGCTTCTTGAAGACTCCGGATATGAACGATGCAGCAAGCTCACTAGACCCGTCACGTATGGCCTTGTCCATGCAGGACATGATGAGCAAGGAAGATTCCATCTCAGACGGGGAGATCTTCCTGCTCAAAGCTCCCAGACACCAGTCTAAAAAGTTGAAGACCTCGAAGGCTCTAAATATCCCTTTCAACAGATGGTCTAGGTCCGAAGGTGACCAGCATATCTTAGAGCGTCTCATGGCTAGCCTGCGGGGAGAGTCTACAAGACTTGAGAAGTCGCCCTGGGCAGAGGCAGGAACTCCCAAGCCGAGAACTTCTCCCGTGGCATACCAGACGCTCGATCTGGAAGAGAGTTTAGCAGGGGGAAACGTAAAGGCTGTCTTCCCTAGACTCTTTTTGGACTGCATCCACTCTCCTATAACTCGTAAAGCTCTCTTGGACGAGCGTGCGAGGACGAGTCTAGTAAAGGCAGGCGAGGATGACTGCGTACCTAAAGCAAACTCTGACGGAGGAGAGCGCGGAGCCACAGACACAAACTGGTCCGGAAACATCTCTTTGAACAGAGCAAGAACTTTTCTAAAGTCCAAAGAGGGTTGCGTGGACTTGGGCTCGTCAAGGTTCGAATGTGGTTCATCAACGTGTGCCGCATCGTCATCATCAGAGAGTCCATCGTCCGAGTATTGAGGAGGAAGCGGCAATGGAGTAGGTATCGGCTGGTTAGCTGAGTCCGGTCGCACGGGTGCACGCGTGACTGAACCGGACGCAACGTCATGGAACTGTTGCCCAGTCTGTGAGCTGGCAACAACCATAGCAGCGCGGGGACGCACAGCGTCTACTCCAGACTGTCTAGTCTGATGTGGGCGAGCAGAGGCAACCACACTGGGTTGCGGAGGTTGACGCTCCGCGTCAAAACAAAACAACTCTGACGGTTGTTGTTCCTCGCGAACGTCAACGGAAGGTTCCGTGCGTCGCTGAACGTCAACATGCGGCTGGCAGGGTACACTGGAACGCATGGGTGGCGGGACTCTCTCAGCTGGAGTGCGCAAGAAGGTCGCCTCAGCGTCCACAGGACGCACAACCGAGAGTGTGGTTGGTTGTAGGCAAGAGGTAGGTGCAGCAGCAACCTTCTCCGCACGAAAGTCCTGCATTAGAGACGTTAATTGGTACTGCATGGTCTGCAGCAAAGACCACTTAGGGTCTGCAGTAGCAGGTGCGGCGACAGACGGTGTAACTGCCTGAGGCGGTACCGCTTTGCCTCTCTTAGGAGGTGAGCAGTCATCGGAAGACTGCAGCGAGTCCGAACTGACCCAGTGGCTACAACTGGGCCGTTGGACTTGCGCGGAAGGGACCGACTTGCGCTTAAGAGGTCGTGAGACCTTGGTCCATGGTTTCTTACGAGAAACCTCTTCCGCAGACGAGGAATAAATGGGCTCTCTCGTCTTTGTGTGGGTGGGACGATCTTGGGTAGATACGCCCGAAACCACGGAGGGAACGTCTGTTCGCTGATTAAAGCCTCTCGAACCCATTGGTCGTACGACATTGCTTCTCCCCTGGACTTGGGAGCTTGCAAGAGGTCCCGGACTAGGAGGACGACAGGCACAAACAGACGAACCCTCAAGCGCAACACTATCCACAACACTATCACTCACTTTACCACTTCCCACTGCACTTTTACACTTCAGCTCCTTGACGTCCGCCATGAGCTGGTTACGGTCACTAGCCAGGGACTCAACTCTCTCACCCAGAGCTTGGATGGCACGCATCATGTCAGCCATCGAAGGTTCCTGAGTGCCAGAAGGGGGATCAGGAGCAACCACTACAGGGGAAGGAATAGGTTGTGGGGCATGAGGAGAGGAAAAATCAACAGAACGAGATGAACTTCTCCTGACTCTATCTCTCTCTAGCCTACGTGTATATTTTTGGAATTCGATAAAATCGAATTCCGAAAGCCCAACGCATTCCTCACATCGATCTTCCAATTGACGGTGTGAGGATCGATAGAGGCCTTCGGAAGACGCCTTGAACAGTCCCTAGCATTACACTTCCTGAATTTTGGGACTTGAGAAGGGTCAGCCATTTTGAATTGGTCAAAGGGGAATTCAAAAACTATCCAAAGTCATCAACAAATAATCCGATATCAAAAAAAGAATGCAAGGATTTATTGAAGAGAAAGCCTGCACAGCGAAAGCTCAAAACTAGAATAGTGTACTTCACCAACTAGTTGTGAAAACAAATCCAGTTAGCAACAGCGAATTAGTAGGTCTTGCCGGTAGCACGACAGAGAGAAAATTGAGTTCTTTGTTTACAATGAGTACTGAGTACCTGCACGACAGATGGCGCTGTTGAAGTACACCCCCTACCTGCATAGCGATCGCTGGCGGATTTTTCCGTAGAGTTTTCTGTCGAGCAGCAGAGCTGCAGCTTATATAATCACCGGCTAAGTTAAATATTGAAAAATAGCAGCAAGCTTCTTAATATCATCAATTTCCATTACATAGTATTGAAAAAAAAGTTAATTAATTTGTGTAATCTCTAACACACTCCAGGAGATTATTAAATGGTGAGGCACCTTAAGCTACACTAAAATTTCTCCTTATACTTGCACAGAGAATTCAATACTGATTAACCACATATTTGATAGCTTTACAGAAAACACTGAAGATGAAAAAAGTTTTAAGTCATTATTTTTCCCAAGCCACTGTGACTGGAAAATGAATACATTCAGATGAACAGCAAAACTACTAAAAATAAATTAATACAATACTGTATTACCTCAGCATAAAAAATCCAGACTGACATTCTACAATAAAAAAAAAAAGTAGTACGTTATATTTACCAACACTATAACCATCACCTATGCCTGAAGGCTATTGACAAAGAGGGCATAACTAAATCCATAAAATTTTACTTTAATGGTTAAAGGTGTTTGGTTCCAGTTCCAGTATCATCTGAAGAGATGCGTACCAGAATATCAGCCAGGCAAGCCCAACCACACCTTTAAACAGCTTAAATTCATGGTCCCAGGTTGGGATCGCGCTGTCGTCATAGTCAACATTTTACACAAAATTGCAATATCCCGTTTATAAGCATATATCTAGCAAACTCAATACTATTGAACGTTGAACAAAACTTCATAAGCTAAATGATTTACCAATACAGTGTCTTGCACTGTAGCCATAGATGTTTTTTCCAGCTTCCTTCAACCCCAAGCTGCACCAACATTTTACCCTACTGCTCCTACCACCTATCTCCCTTTGGACTGCCCATCTTAATTTCCATTTCACGGTGCCACGACATTTTCCCATAGCTGGATCACAACACTGAATGCCCTCTCCCGGCTCAGCAGTAGGCTATATGTCCCAAATTCATAAATCCAGCATTTCACTCTATGGCCTATATTAATTATAACTTAAAACTCTTTTGTCACTTCATCTTGTATAACCCACTTTGTGATACAAGCAAAAGACGCAATAAATGCATTATCTAAAGATTAGGTTGATCAAATAATTTTCTAAAGGTTAAGAGAATTACTTTATAATGCAAAGTTGATTGAAGAATTAAGACATGGTTTATAGACTTCCAATTTAACCTCTCATCTTCAACCATACACTTAGGAACAAAGTTGGACATGAAATCATTAGCAGGCATCATCTTTAAATTTTTTCTTTTAAATAGTTGAAATACAGAGTTGGACTTTTCTAAAGCCCTTTACATGGTAAATAATGAGTAACCCCCAGAGTAGACATGTGCGACCCATCCTGAAAGTTCAATATTCTTATGCCCTTTGGACAAATAGTGCAGTCACTGCACCACCAAGTTTACACCAACGGGCATACTCAAGGATCTATACAGCATCCTTTCATTCCCCGAGCTGCCGTCACTTTTTTAACTTTATACTTTGGCCATGTTCACATTTCTTTTCTTCCATCTTCCTGCAGAACCTCTGTTTTAAACTTTAACTTCATATTACAAAGGCAAGGTTTTCCCCAGTTGCACTTGGGCACTGATGACTTCTGAAGCCCCAGCGCTAGACCATATGGCCCAAATTCAAAATTGTTTTCTCCCATAACATTTTTACTACTGAAAATTTGACAATTACAAACCATTTACAGATATTAAAAATTCTGAAATGCAATGTACCCTAACACCATTAATCATTATATTTTCATACAAAAACACTTTCTGGCATGGATATTAAAGACAATTACTTCAACATGAAGGGTAACAAGAACTTTACTATACAAAATACTAAATTAATAATATATAAAACTAACCTCGCCTTAGAATATAAGTGCTCATGGTCACTGGAACCTGTTTCCAATGCTAGAATAGCTTGTGTGCGACTAGAAATTGATTATAAGCCTCCAGACTTTCCAGTTAAAATTCTGCATCAACCTACTGACTCCTATTCATAAATCTAATCTGATCCAATATTTTAGAGACTGCTATGTTCTATTGTATTTCATAGACTAGTAATTATGGACAAGGGTAAAGGGTGTATCTTGATTTTACTAAATCTCGGGGCCTATTTTGATATTTGCGAACAATGATAATGGTGTATCGGGGTTTTACTTAATCTCAGGGTATATTTTTATACATTCATGCATGAACTATTTAAGGATTACAATCCAATGACACACTAATACTGTACAGTCGTACTTGGAAAGATGCTTTTTATACTTGGGCAATGTGTTCAGATTGAAAAAAAGTAAGGGTGGAATATTCCTTTATGGAATTGAATAAAAATAATAAAATTATGTAGGTGAGAAAGAAAATTCTGTAACAAACCTCCAGTGATATTAGCAAATAATAGTAAAACCTGGGTCTATTTCAATGTATTGTACAGTAATTTGTTTCTATTCTAAATCCGGTTTGGGGTTACTGGATATTGTAAATACAATACAGTACTGCCAAAGGAAATGGTCTTAATTGTGTAAGAAGAGGAGAATGTTCCACCTCGTGACATATTTACCTATACAGTTTGATTTTAAATTATTTCTGATCAAAACTAGAAATTTTAAAATGTGCTAATGCACGCCCAACTAGATAGATTTCTAAGGTTAGTCTTGAAGTATTCACCTCAAAACAATGAAAATCTATTTTAATGTTACTGATCTTAAAATATTTCATTTCAATTATTCATTAATTCTCACATAGTTTATTCATTTCCACATTTCCTTTCCTCAATTGGGTATTTTTCTCTGTTGGAGTTCTTGGGCTTATATCCTACTTTTCCAACTAGAGTTGTAGCCAAGCTAATAATAATAATAATAATAATAATAATAATAATAATAATAATAATAACTATCTCAAATTTTATATCAGGGAGAGTGAAGTTCCAAGTTTGTTATTATAATGGGAGATTTAACTTTAAATGGAATATGTATGGATTTTCAAATCTTTCCACGTACAGCACATGTGTAGAGGATACATATGCCACCTGAAGGTCTTCATTTAAATGGAACAAAATATGACTAAAGTAAGCAAGCATCTATTCTAATAAAACTCACAAAACATACAATGAGCAGTTTACAATTATTCAAAAAGGTTGAAATTCCAGACTATGTAGAAAAATTATATTTTAATTATAAAATAAATTTTTGAATATACTTACCCGGTGAATATATAATAGCTGCAACTCTGTTGCTCGACAGACACATACATAAAAAACTCGCCAGCGATCGCTATGCAGGTTGCGGGTGTGCCCACCAGCACCAACTGTCGGCCAGATACCACTCTCGATGTAAACAAAACCTTCAATTTCTTCTCATCCCACTGCGTCTCTATTGGGGAGGAAGGGAGGGTCGTTTAATTTATATATTCACCGGGTAAGTATATTCAAAAATTTATTTTATAATTAAAATATCATTTTTAAATATTTAACTTAGCCAGTGAATATATAATAGCTGATTCACACCCAAGGAGGTGGGTAGAGACCAGAGTTAAATATGTTTACATCGTATAAGCTAAGAGTTTTTTCATTTTGACAGTTATCAATATAACAAAACCAAAATAAATAGGTACCTGGTAAGGAAGTCGACTTAGACGATTACTCTGCCTTGTAAGTACGTCTTCCTTACGGAGCCCAGCGATCCTCTTAGGATGCTGACAGACCCCCAGGAGCTGAAGTATCAAGGGCTGCAACCCATACAACAGGACCTCATCAAACCCCTAATCTGGGCGCTCTCAAGAAATGACTTTGACCACCCGCCAAATCAACCAGGATGCGAAAGGCTTCTTAGCCTTCCGGACAACCCATAAAAACAACATTAAAAAACATTTCAAGAGACAGATTAAAAGGATATGGAATTAGGGAATTGTAGTGGTTGAGCCCTCACCCACTACTGCACTCGCTGCTACGAATGGTCCCAGTGTGTAGCAGTTCTCATAAAGAGTCTGGACATCTTTCAAGTAAAATGACGCGAACACTGACTTGCTTCTCCAATAGGTTGCGTCCATGATACTTTGCAGAGATCTATTTTGCTTAAAGGCCACGGAAGTTGCTACAGCTCTAACCTCGTGCGTCTTAACCTTAAGCAAAGATCGGTCTTCCTCACTCAAGTGTGAATGAGCTTCTCGAATTAACAATCTGATAAAATATGACAAAGCATTCTTTGACATAGGCAAGGATGGTTTCTTAACCGAACACCATAACGCTTCAGATTGGCCTCGTAAAGGTTTAGTACGAGTTAAGTAGAACTTAAGAGCTCTAACAGGGCATAATACTCTTTCTAGTTCATTGCCTACGATCTCCGATAAGCTAGGAATATCGAAAGATTTAGGCCAAGGACGAGAAGGTAGCTCATTTTTGGCTAGGAAACCAAGCTGCAGAGAACAAGTAGCTTTTTCTGACGAAAACCCGATGTTCTTGCTGAAGGCATGAAGCTCACTGACTCTTTTAGCCGAGGCTAAGCATACCAGGAAAAGAGTCTTAAGAGTGAGATCTTTCAGGGAGGCTGAATGTAAAGGCTCAAACCTGTCTGACATGAGGAATCTTAGGACCACGTCTAAATTCCACCCAGGTGTAGCCAAACGACGTTCCTTAGAGGTCTCAAAAGACTTAAGGAGGTCTTGCAGATCTTTATTGTTGGAAAGATCTAAGCCTCTATGCCGGAAGACCGAGGCCAACATGCTTCTGTAGCCCTTGATAGTAGGAGCTGAAAGGGATCGTACTTTTCTCAGGTATAAGAGAAAATCAGCTATTTGGGCTACAGAGGTACTGGACGAGGATACGGAAACTGACTTGCACCAATCTCGGAAGACTTCCCACTTCGATTGGTAAACTCTAATGGTAGACGCTCTCCTTGCTCTAGCAATCGCACTGGCTGCCTCCTTCGAAAAGCCTCTAGCTCTCGAGAGTCTTTCGATAGTCTGAAGGCAGTCAGACGAAGAGCGTGGAGGCTTTGGTGTACCTTCTTTACGTGTGGCTGACGTAGAAGGTCTACTCTTAGAGGAAGACTTCTGGGAACGTCTACCAGCCATCGAAGTACCTCGGTGAACCATTCTCTCGCGGGCCAGAGGGGAGCAACTAACGTCAACCTTGTCCCTTCGTGAGAGGCGAATTTCTGCAGTACCTTGTTGACAATCTTGAATGGTGGGAATGCGTAAAGATCTAGATGTGACCAATCTAGGAGGAAGGCATCTATATGTATTGCTGCTGGGTCTGGGACTGGAGAGCAATAGATTGGAAGCCTCTTGGTCAGCGAGGTTGCAAAGAGATCTATGGTGGGTTGACCCCAAGTCGCCCAAAGTCTCTTGCACACATCCTTGTGGAGGGTCCATTCGGTTGGAATTACTTGACCTTTCCGACCGAGACAATCCGCTAGGACGTTCAAGTCGCCCTGGATGAACCTCGTTACTAGGGAGATGCCTCGATCTTTTGACCAGATGAGCAGGTCCCTTGCGATCTCGTACAGAGTCAATGAGTGGGTACCTCCCTGTTTGGAAATGTACGCCAAGGCCGTGGTGTTGTCCGAGTTGACCTCCACCACCTTGCCTCGAAGGAGATTCTTGAAGCTTATCAAGGCCAGATGAACCGCCAAAAGCTCCTTGCTGTTGATATGCATGCTCCTCTGACTCGAGTTCCACAGACCTGAGCATTCCCGACCGTCCAGCGTCGTGCCCCAGCCCAAGTCCGATGCGTCCAAGAAGAGAACGTGGTTGGGTTTCTGAACTGCCAGGGGAAGACCCTCTCGTAGGCTGATATTGTCCTTCCACCAAGTCAGACAAGTCTTTATCTTTTCGGAAATCGGGATCGAGACCGCCTCTAGCGTCTTGTCCTTTTTCCAGTGAAAAGCCAGATGGAATTGAAGAGGTCGGAGGTGTAGCCTTCCTAGCGAGACAAATTGCTCCAGGGATGACAGCGTTCCTACCAGACTCATCCAAAGCCTGACTGAGCAGCGTTCTTTCTTCAACATCTTCTGGATGGAGAGCAGGGCTTGATCTATTCTGGGGGCCGACGGAAAAGCCCGAAAAACTTGACTGTGAATCTCCATCCCTAAATACAGAATAGTTTGGGATGGGACCAGCTGTGACTTTTCCAAGTTGACTAGGAGTCCCAATTCCTTGGTCAGATCTAGAGTCCAATTGAGATCCTTCAGACAGCGATGACTGGAAGAGGCTCTGAGAAGCCAGTCGTCCAAATAAAGGGAGGCTCGGATGTCCGATAAATGGAGGAATTTTGCCACATTCCTCATAAGCCTCGTAAACACGAGAGGAGCTGTGCTTAGGCCAAAGCACAGGGCCCGAAACTGGTACACCACATCGTCGAGGACGAATCTCAGAAAAGGTTGGGAGTCTGAGTGAATGGGGATGTGGAAGTAAGCGTCCCTTAGGTCTAGAGAGACCATCCAGTCTCCCTTTCTGACCGCTGCTAGGACCGACTTTGTGGTCTCCATGGTAAACTTCGTCTTTGTGACAAAGACATTCAGAGCACTGACGTCTAGCACCGGTCTCCAACCTCCTGTCTTCTTTGATACTAGGAAGAGACGGTTGTAAAACCCCGGTGATTGAAGGTCCGAGACTTTGACCACCGCTCCCTTCTCTAGCAAAAGAGACACTTCCAGTTTCAGGGCTTGTCTCTTTTCTTCCTCTCGGTACCTGGGAGAGAGATCGATGGGGGACGTCGCTAGAGGAGGTCTGCGTACAAAAGGGATTTTGTACCCCTCTCTGAGCAACCTCACAGATTGTTGATCTGCGCCTCTCTTCTCCCAGGCTTGCCAGAAGTTCTTGAGTCTGGCACCTACTGCTGTCTGAAGTTGCGGGCAGTCAGACTCTGCCCTTAGAGGACTTGGATCCTTTCCTCTTCCCTCTCTTCCCTTCGGCACGAGCACCTCCCCTGCTGGAGGCTCTGCCACGAAAGGGCGGGATAAACCTGGACGCTGGAGTGTCTATCCTAGGTCTAGCAGACAATGCCGGCAAAGGGGGAGCTTTGCGAGCCGAGGACGCAACTAAATCGTGGGTGTCCTTCTGCACTAAAGACAAGGCAATTTCCTTAACCAAGACTTCAGGAAACAAGCACTTAGACAAGGGCGCAAAGAGTAGCTCAGATCTTTGGCATGGCGTCACTCCTGCTGATAGAAAAGAGCACAGAGACTCTCGTTTCTTAAGGACTCCGGACGTGAATGAAGCGGCAAGCTCGTTGGACCCATCGCGGACGGCCTTGTCCATGCAGGACATAATGAGTAAGGAAACATCCCTATCGGCAGATGAGATTTTCCTACTCAGGGCTCCCAAACACCAGTCCAGGAAGTTAAAGACTTCAAACGCCCTAAATATGCCTTTAAGAAGGTGGTCCAGGTCCGAGGGTGACCAACTAATCTTAGAGCGTCTCATGGCAAGGCGGCGGGGAGAGTCTACAAGACTTGAGAAGTCGCCCTGGGCAGAGGCAGGAACTCCCAAGCCGAGAACTTCTCCCGTGGCATACCAGACGCTCGATCTAGACGAGAGTTTAGATGGGGGGAAGGCAAACGCCGTCTTCCCTAAACTCCTCTTGGTCTCTAACCAATCGCCTAACAGCCGTAAAGCTCTCTTGGATGAGCGAGAGAGAAAGAGTTTAGTAAAGGCAGGCAAGGTAGCAGGAACGCCTAAGACAAACTCGGATGGCGGCGAACGAGGAGCCACAGAAATAAAGTGATCAGGGAACAACTCTTTAAAAACAACCATGACTTTTCTAAAGTCCAAGGATGGTTGAACTGCTTTAGGCTCATCTAATTCTGAAGGCTGATCCTCAGGCTGTGGTTCAGCAACGTCCTCATCTGACAGTTCCTCATCCGGTAACTGATGAGAAAACGGCAAAGGTGTAGGCAACGTTTGACTCGCAGAGTCCGGTCGCACTGGTGCATACGTGACGGAGCCGGACGCAGCGTCCTGGAACTGCTGAACAGTCTGGGAACTGTCAACAACAACAGGTGCGCGAGGACGCACAGCGTCCACCCGAGACTGTTTAGACCGTCTGGGTTGTGCAGTCAACACCATACCGGGTTGCGGAGGTTGACGCACCGCGTCAAAACAAGTCAACTCTGATGGTTGATGAACGTCCTGAACGTCACCAATCGCATCAGTGCGTTGCCTAACGTCAACGTGCGGCTGGAAATCCACACTGGGTCGCATCGGTGGAGGTACCACCCCAACTGGTTGACGCGAGAAAGCTACATCCACGTCAACAGGACACACAACAGAACGCTTGGATGGCTGATGGCCAGCAGGTTCAACGGAAACCTTCTCAGCGTTGTAGTCCTCCATCAAGGACGCAAGCTTAGACTGCATGTCTTGCAGTAACACCCATTTAGGGTCTACGGAAGCAGTTGCGATAACAGACGGGGTTAGCGAATGAGACGGCACCACTTTGCCTCTCTTAGGCGGCGAGCAGTCATCAGATGACGGCAACGGGTCCGAACTGTCCCAGTGGCTACATCCGGGACGTTGGACTTGTCCTGAAGGGACCAACTTACGCTTTAAAGGTCTAGAGACCTTGGTCCAAGGTTTCTTACGTGAAACACCTTCGGACGACGAGGTAAAAATGGGCTCTCTCGTCTTACTTTGGTAGGGGCGATCTTGACGAGATACGCCTGATACCAAAGAGGGAACGTCTGTTCGCTGATCAAGGCCTCTAGAACCCATAAGTCGTACGACATTGCTTCTCCCCTGGGCTTGGAAGCTTGCAAGAGGTCCCGGACTAGGTGGACGACAGGCACGAACAGACGAACCCTCGATCGCAACACTGTTCACAACACTTTGCGTAACACTAGGCACTTTGACACTTTCCGCCGTGGCACTTTGGCACTTGAGTTCCTTTGCGTCCGCCATGAGTTGATTTCGGTCACTTGCTAAAGCCTCAACTCTCTCCCCCAAGGCATGAATAGCACGCATCATGTCTTGCATAGACGGTTCCTGAGTCCTAGGAGGGGGGTTAGGAACAACCACTACAGGGGAAGGATTAGGTTCAGGGGCATGTGGAGAGGAAAAATCTACCGACCTAGAAGAACTTCTCCTTACCCTATCTCTCTCTAGTCTGCGTGTATATTTATCAAATTCGATAAAATCGAATTCCGAAAGGCCCACGCATTCCTCACACCGATCTTCCAATTGACAGGTTTTACCCCGACAATTGGAACAAACAGTGTGAGGGTCGAGAGAAGCATTTGGAAGACGCCTATGACAGTCCCTAGCATTACACTTTCGAAACTTGGGAACTTGAGAAGGGTCAGCCATTTTGAATTAGTCAAGGGAAAATTCCAAAAAACGATCTAAGTCATCAACAATTAATCCGATTCAAAAAAGAGTTCAAGGATTTATTTGAAGAAAAACACCTGTACTGCGAAAGCTCAAACCAAATTAAAGTACAGTACTTCACCAAATATGATGGGAAAAACTCCAGGTTCAACAGCGAGTAAAGTACGTCTTGTCGACACGTCGACAGAGAAGAAATTGAAGGTTTTGTTTACATCGAGAGTGGTATCTGGCCGACAGTTGGCGCTGGTGGGCACACCCGCAACCTGCATAGCGATCGCTGGCGAGTTTTTTATGTATGTGTCTGTCGAGCAACAGAGTTGCAGCTATTATATATTCACCGGCCAAGTTAAATATTTAAAAATGGTTTACTGGATACTCAACATTTAAAGCAAATTTTTAAGTAAATACAAATTTTAACACATTTTGTAATTTATCAAAGAGGATTGAAATTTCCATACTGCAAGTCCCACAGCTTCCAATTTTCATATTTGGTAGATCACTTATTCAACCAGCCGAACAAATTAACATCATACCCAAAATATTTTCTGTAGAATACAAGTATGGCTAATATGTCTTAGGCTATATAACTTCTTGAGTGGGCTGCAATGTAACATTTTTCGGTGCCTGTTTAGCATGTGGCCTACCTTTCAAATATGGCCTCCGAAATTCTATCTGTTTTAGTATGTGGCCTAACCTAACCTAACAAGCCAGGTAGACCACATACGAAACCAGAATAAAAAATGTAGGCCACATACTACACCGGTCACCGGCACCCAATTTTTTTTTTTTTTTAGAACATTGTCCCAATTTTTTTTTAAACTATCAGTATTCGGCAAACGAAATCTCTAAACACTAAGCCTATAAAGTTTAAATTGTTTCTTGAGGATCTGTTCCATAATTTTGTCTCCATGGATAACAGTTATATCTACTTTTGATATGCAATTTTGGAATAAAATACCTATCCCAGTTTGCCAAACTTCTCAAATTATCAATATTGTACCTTCAGAAAACATTGTCAATTTGTCCTGACAGAAGCATTTAAATTTTAACGGTTCTTAAGATTTTGAAATCCAAATCTTTATGAATTAAATAAAGTGGAAATTTGTATCTTTTTAAGGCTGCACTACTAATTTGAAATGCAATTTTGGAATAAAATACCTATCCTGTTAGACAAAATCCTCATATTATTAATTTTGTATCTCAAGTCAGCATTCAGGCTGTCATAAGGCAAGCATCTAGATTTTAACAGCTCTCAATATTTAGAAATCCAAACAAAGTCTTTTTGATTTGTGAATAAAGTCAAGAGCAAATTTGAATATTTTAAGGCAGTACTCATACTCACCATACCAAAACCGCACAATGATTTGTAGATATTTCGTGTTTTTCAGTACATTGGTCGATTGAAGTCCATTTTTACCGCAGACAATGACAGTAAAGCCTATAGGATTTATTAGGAGCTAAGAGCTCTCGCCTTTGTAACAGCACTGTCTGGAAACAAAAAAGTGACCTTTAAAATACACTTCAAAATAAACCGTCATTTATAACTAACAGGATAAAAATGCAATATAATACAGAGATTACGGAAAATTTAACTAACTAAATAGAACAGTTGATAGATTTACATAGGCTGTGTCAACCAATTCAAGATGGGAAGCTCATTGAGGAAGGTATAGCCATTACTTACGAAGGATGCCATAAAATTTATATTTCACATCCTTATTTAACAGTTCAGTAGGATTTTACAGTTAGTCTAAAGTTCTAAATAACTATTTCATATTATTTGAATTCGAATTTCAATCCAAAATATAGAACCGAATTTGTATATAGCAATGAATAGCAGAAGAAAAGCGTAATATATAGACAGAGTTTGAATTAAGACTGTAGGCCTATCTTTTCTGAACGTGGAATACACATTACTAGCAAATCTCAAACATTTTGGACTCTATGGCGAATAAATTTCAATGGAATCCCATACAAAGTAGATACAGAATTGTTTAACCTCTAATAATCTGAAATTCACAAAAAACTACTCACTTTCATGCTCTCTAGTTCCTGTTAAGCACTCTTGAAGTTCTCAAGATAATAAAAGATAGCCATTTTAAAATTACTTCTTTTAGTTTGCTATGTATTATAACGAAATTTCGGACTGTCCTCTATCCATAATCATGTTGAACTAAACCTTAAAAAATGTTCCGTCGAAGTGTTACTGTACATTTGTTTAAATAATAATAGGACTATTCGCAAATGTTACAATTGTCAAAATAAAATACCATTAACGCGAACAAGCGAAAATTTTTTACTTTGAGTCGAAAAACAAACAGTTATTTTGCCTATGCAAGAAAGTTGACATTCAACATTAATATTGCAAACTACTTATGTCCCTTATACATTCGGTTGGTGTTGGTAGCTGACGAGGAAATTAGTCACTGAACAATTACATTGCATTGAGGTATTTAGCCCCGTGAGAGAAGAATTGTTTAGTAATCTCAGTGTTGTCAGGTGTGTGAGGACAGAGGAGAATATGGAAAGAATAGGTCAGACTATTCGGTGTATGTGTAAGCAAAGTCATAATAAACCATAACCAGAGAGATGGGTCCAATGTAGTACTGTCTGGCAAAGGACTCAATAACTTTCTAGTGGTAGTACCTCAACGGGTGGTTAGTGCCCTGGCCAACCTACTACCTACAAATACAATAAAATACAATAACCGGAGTCTTCAACAATAGCAAAAGATTTTCAGTCTCTCTGATCTCCTCATACCTCAGCCAAATCACACTTGCACAAACACATTACCTAAACCCTTAACGGCTAATAGCAAAGGACAATGGCAGTCTCTATTTATCTCGAAATGAGACCAGATCTTCATTTCACGACGCAGAGGCTCATTAGTTTTCCAGCCAAATTATCCGATTTGGCGCCAAAACTAATGAGTCTCTTCACTGGAAATGCAATTGCTCTCTTCCTAATACCAGGCAAACATTCCAGACTTTCCAGTGGCCATAATCCTTATCTTTCAATGGTACTTCACCTTCGTCATAATTATCATAACACTTATCATATCAAAGGTGGTCAGCGGAGGGGAATGATTAAATAAGTAAATAGGAAATAAACATTGAATATTGGTGCTGATTTACGAGTCAATATAGAATTTGATCTTATAAAACAAATACTTCAAAGCTAATGTATTTGAAATATGCAAATTAGTCAAATGTTTCTTAATGAATATGGCGTCCTTCCTTAAAGGTCACTCATGAATGGCAGAAGCAAGGGACAGTGACATTGCCCTAGCAATCAGGACAATGTCCTAGAGACTGACCATATATGATCAGCGCCCAAGCCTCCTCTCCACCCAAGCTAGGACCAGGGAGGGCCAGGCAGGGGCTGCTGATGACTCAGCAAGTAGACCTATAGGTTCCCCCAAACCCCCCAACCTTAGCTCATAAGGATAGCAAGGTTGCAGACACTAATGACACTAACGAGTCTGAGCGGGACTCGAACCCTCGTCTGGCAAACATCAGACAGAGACGTTACCAATCAGGCCACAACCTAGAAATGGTTAATTTGAATAACAACAATTGAGTTTTGTAAAGATATCAAACATCTTACAGAATGAATGGGAGACCATATCGTTGTAGTATTTTGTAATGCTGTGTTGTAAGTACACATAACACAAATTATAAAACAATCAAATAAACAGAAACCAGTTCAGCTTTTCTTTCAACCATACCGAGTAATTTCTTGAATTAAACCTGTTCAAAGAACAACTCCACAGAACAGAAAATACTATGAATGTGTCTGAAATGACTACGTGGATCTACTTGTTTGAAATGAACGTTAAGTGACGAGAGTGGTGTGAACTGCATTGGACCACAATAGCTCCGGATAGCCAAGGGGACATTTCTAGTGCAGGCTTATGAGACCCAATCAGTTTCTCACTTCATGTAACTTGTATTTTTAAATATTCTTATTAAAAACGACAAATGTAAATAATAATGTGAATGTAGCCAATACCATAATCTCCCCTACTCCTCTATATAATAAAGAGTAGGTGTCTGGCTATATATATATATATATATATATATATATATATATATATATATATATATATATATATATATATATATATATATATGTATATATATATATATATATATATATATATATATATATATATATATTGTCACTACACGAAAACCCCTTACAAGCTACAATATCCCACAAATTACCCAAATGCGTGTGTGCGTATGCGTGCATACCTATATAAATATTTGGCCGTTATTTTTGACAGGTCATGTACACTTGCAGTAATAATAATAATAATAATAATAATAATAATAATAATAATAATAACAACATCTTTAAGGTACACAGTCCGTTAATAATTCACTTCCAGGAACATGAATCTCTCTCTCTCTCTCTCTCTCTCTCTCTCCTCTCTCTCTCTCTCTCTCTCTCTCTCTCTCTCTGTGTGTGTGAAGGAATTCCTTGCACTGTTCCTATGCAATTCCTTCTCCCTCGATTCGGTTCATGAAATTATTCACAACATTGCATATTGCAAACGACCGTCTTGATGAAACATGATAACTGGCCCGTGCAGTTAAGGCAGCAAAGGGAACTTGCAATATCTTGCAATATATCTATTTTAATGTTGTTACTGTTCTTAAAATGTGTTATTTTAATTGTTCGTTATTTCTCTTGTAGTTTATTCATTTCCTTATTTCCTTTCCTCATCGGGCTACTTTTGCCTGTTGGAGACCTTGGGCTTATGGCATCCTGGTTTTCCAAATAGGGTTGTAGCTTAAATAATAATAATAATAATAATAATAATAATA
The DNA here is from genome assembly GCF_036898095.1 of Palaemon carinicauda. Taxonomy (NCBI): domain Eukaryota; kingdom Metazoa; phylum Arthropoda; class Malacostraca; order Decapoda; family Palaemonidae; genus Palaemon; species Palaemon carinicauda. The sequence goes on from NC_090759.1 coordinate 74,117,391, forward strand.
ATAACAATATTATTATCAATAATAATAATAGTAGTAGTAATAATAATAATAATAATAATAAAAATAATAATAATAATAATAACAATATTATTAATAAAAATAATAATAATAATAATAATAATAATAATAATAATAATAAAAATATTATTAATAATAATAATAATAATAATAATAATAATAATAATAATAATAATAATAATAATAATAATGCACCCATTCATAAAAATCCTAAGCATTTTGACATCGAGTGATACATACATAGATATTTTTAGGATTTATTCATCATTGACGTCACATCAATGAATAATCGAGTTTAATAATTTTAACGAATAATTCATTTCAGTAAATTCTCAATATCCATTTTCAGATGGATTTTAAACATACAATTAAACCATTACTTTGAACTTTTAATGAAAACTACGTAATAATTTCAATGATAACAATTTTAATATTTCCAATAATAATAATAATAATAATAATAATAATAATAATAATAATATTAATAATAATAATAATAATAATAATAATAATTTCAAGGATAATAATTCTAATAATTTCAATAATGAAAAAATATTCTAATGTTAATAATAATAATTTAAATAATAAACATTCGTTTAATTCTAATATAATTTCAATAAAATTTAAATTTTAATAATAACAATAATTTTAATAACTTTGAAAATAATATTATTTATATAATAATAATAATAATAATTTCAAGGATAATAATTCTAATAATTTCAAAAATGAAAAAATATTCTAATGTTAATAATAATAATAATATATTAAAAATTAAACATTATTTTAATTCTAACATTAATTTCAATAATAAAATTTGGATTTTAATAACAATAATTCTAATAACTTTGAAAATAATAATATTTATAATTTCAATAATAATGAAATCTATCTTTTAAATAACTCGTTATTATTATCGTATTTAAATAACTCGTTATTATTATCGTATTTAAATAACTCGTTATTATTATCGTATTTAAATGATGTATACGGGAAAGTATAACCCTCTTGCTTGAGGGTCCACTCGGGCACACTATTCTATCTCATTTCTCTTCCTCTTGGTTTTGTTAAA
>NC_090759.1:74123480-74125289 GCF_036898095.1 Palaemon carinicauda
AAAAATAAAGCCAACAGTTTAGAGCTTGAGGAGAACTAAGGTGAAGTCGGAGATGCAGCTTCCGAGGGTAAGCTCTTCGAGAGATGCGTCTTATATCTCTCTCCCTCTGGCGGGAGGCTGCGAAATCAAGTGTTCACTAGATCTCGTAATCCTGCTTTCTCTGTCTCTCTATCAGTGTCTGGGAATGTTTGATAAGTCAGTTTATAAAATCTCTAAATTGTGTTATTTTCTCTCTCTCTCTCTCTCTCTCTCTCTCATCTCTCTCCTCTCTCTCTCTCTCTCTCTCTCTCTCTCTCTCTCTCTCCTCTCTCTCTCTCTCTCTTACAAAATCTTTGATAAGTTAAACTTTTAGAATATCAGTGCCTCACTCTAAAAATCTTTGATATTCTAATTTATAAAATCTCTCTCTCTCTCTCTCTCTCTCTCTCTCTCTCTCTCTCTCTCTCTCTCTCTCTCTCTCTCTCTCTCTCTCTCTCTCTCTCTCTTACAAAATCTTTGATAAGTAACTTTTAGAATATCTAAGTGACTCACTCTAAAAATCTTTGATATATTAATTTATAAAAATCTCTCTCTCTCTCTCTCTCTCTCTCTCTCTCTCTCTCTCTCTCTCTCTCTCTCTCTCTCAAGTTTCACCCGGCGTCTTCCCCTTCTGTCATTCTTCTCAATTCTTTTCTGCTGATTATTTTATCAAAGCAGCTAAAAAGCTATATTGCCCCAAAAGATTTCTTCAACTCGCAGATCGTCAAAAGATAATAAAATGTCTAAGAGCGAGAATCCTATCCAGAGCTGGTAGTAAATTCCTCCTTAATTACTTTTCAGGATTTTTACTGGGAAAATTTCCTAATCTTCGACTGCGCCATTACGAATTCATTTTATAAACCGCAATTTCTTTCTAATAAAGACAAAAGCTTTGGTCTTGCTCCATACTCTTTAAGACCCTCTTTCAATCTAACATTCTCGTTAAATTACTCAAAGAAGCATTATTAATGTCATTAAAGACAATTCAATGTCGACATTTATGTAAAATCGATTCATCTTTTCATTCGGTTCAAAGATGGGATAACTTAACGTGGGGAAAGGGTTTGCAAAGCACCATGATCAGCAGAGCTGTACAAGTCAGTGAGGAAAGGAAACAAGGAAATAAATAAACTATAAGAGAAGAAATTAACAATTCAAATAATATATTCTAAGAACATTGTTATTATTATTATTATTATTATTATTATTATTATTATTATTATTATTATTATTATTATTATTACCTAGGCTAGAATGTAGTTGCAAAAGCAAGATGCTATAAGCCCAAACGCCCCAACAGGGAATAATAGCCCAGTGAGAAAGGAAACAAGGATATAAATAAACTATAAGAGAGGTAATGAACAATTCAAATACACTATTCAAAGAACATTATTATTATTACTATTTTATTATTATTAATATTATTATTATTATTAATATTATTATTATTATTATTATTATTATTATTATAAGGAAATAAATGAACTAATAAGAGAAGAAATGATCATTTAAAATAATATGTTCTAAGAACATTATTATTATTACTATTTTATTATTATTATTATTATTATTATTATTATTATTATTATTATTACTAGGTAGCCTAGAATGTACTTGGTAAAGCAGGGTGCTATAAGTCCAAGGGCTCCAACAAAGAATAATAGCCCAGTGAGCAAAGGAAACAAGGAAATAAATAAACTATAAGAGAAGTAATGAACAATTCAAATAAAATATTTCAAGAGCATTATTATTATTATTATTATTATTATTATTATTATTTATCTAATGGTT
>NC_090759.1:74128289-74130789 GCF_036898095.1 Palaemon carinicauda
AAATGTGAATAACCAAAAATTTCACATAAGAACAATCTGAAAATGAAAAACATATGGAAAAACACGTTATCAATATTCCCCTGTAATATTTTTGTATGGTTTCTCCCATAATAAAAGCCACGTATCGAAAGCTGGTCATAATAAAAAATAAAAGAGGCCTTTAACCTATGCCATTGCCCTTTTTATGAACTATACTTCTGTTAAAAGCATATTTTTTTTCAAAAGGCTATTTTGTTTACATCCATGATGAGTTTCAAGCCATTTTGCGATTAAAAGCTCTCTCTCTCTCTCTCTCTCTCTCTCTCTCTCTCTCTCTCTCTCTCTCTCTCTCTCTCTCTCTCTCTCTCTCTCTCTCAGGATGAGTTTCAAGTCATTTTGCGATTAAAATCTCTCTCTCTCTCTCTCTCTCTCTCTCTCTCTCTCTCTCTCTCTCTCAGGATGAGTTTCAAGCCATTTTGCGATTAAAATCTCTCTCTGTCTCTCTCTCTCTCTCTCTCTCTCTCTCTCTCTCTCTCTCTCTCTCTCTCTCTCTCTCTCTCTCTCCATCGCGAACAAAACTGGGTCAAATGGCTTCATATTTTTCATGTCTCTTGAGTTCTGCTTTGTTTTTGTAAATTATTATTTATTTACTTATTGATATGGCATCTATATTGTCGTTATACAAAAATCCAGAATTTTTCTCTTATTCGGTATTTTTTTTTTAACCGTCATTCAAGTGACAGAATTATTTTGATTGAAATTATTGTAGAATATTATTTTGACGTTATATATATATATATATATATATATATATATATATATATATATATATATATATATATATATATATATCTATATATATATATATATATATATATATATATATATATATATATATATATATATATATTTATATATATATAATTAAATATATATGTATATATATATAATTAAATATATATATATATATATATATATATATATATATATACATACATATATATATATATATATATATATATATATATATATATATATACACACACACATATACACACGCACGCACCTTTCTGAATGGGGATACCTTAACGTCTTGAAAGGGTTTATATATCGCCATGATCAGTAAAGCTGTACTAGTCAGGGCCACCCAAACTAGGTTGGTTTGTTGTGAGCGATCACACTAAAGTCCTCCACCATCACCAATCCGGAATAGCCACAAGCGTGGTGATGAAAACTGGCCAAATCCCAGACATGATTAAGGACTATGTCTGAGGTCTTTGTCCGGCAGTGGACAAGAAACTAAGGTTGTAACTTAGCCAATAATAATAATAATAATAATAATCATCATCATCATCATCATCAAGTGGAACCTTTATCATTCTACAACGATTTTTTTTTTTTAGAAAAAGCTTGGTTATTATTCTGAATAAAGATATTTTATGTTGGAACCTAGAACTATAACAATCTTAGACACTACTTTTAGAGACATTAGCAAACCCTATGTTGATTTTTACCTTATTCAAGTATTTACCTATAAATTTGGAATTTAAAATCTGTGTACATAGTTGTACTTGGTAATTTTGGTGAATACCAACATCATAAATCTTTCTCCACGCTGTCGCACCAACAATCAGTCTGCCACCAGACATATTCCTCGCCACAGTTCAACTCCAGATTGCCAGTTTGGCCTTTTTCAGGCCCAAAAAACCTGAAATTTTACCTTTTTAAAAAAATTGGTTGGCCTTTAGTAATACGAAAAAGGCGGGCCTTAAATACTATATATTTGTCCTTTATCTACCAATGGTTTGGCCTTTTAGAGCTTCTGTTGAACAGAAGTTGGGCTTTTCTCATTTAGAAAACCTGGCAACTCAGGGCCACTGAAGACTAACTCGCTTCCCAGAAAAATATCATCAGCCCAGTACCTCGTGAAACCACGTCGGGACCACTTCGAGTCGGCTGAGAAATGCTTTATTTTCTTCCTCTCTTCCTCGCCAAAGCTGGTAAGATGTCGAAATGTAAGAGGAAGGAAGATTCCATCTTCCATAATCGGTTAACTTTGGAGGACATTGGAGGGCTTTTGTTTCCTTATCTCAGAAAGTCACTCGTACTGAGACACGCATTCAGAGCAAAGTCCTCTTGAGAATGTCCCTTAGCAAGCAACTACAGAATTATTATTATTATTATTATTATTATTATTATTATTATTATTATTATTATTATTATTATTATTATTATTATTTATTGTTGTTATTAACTTGAAGAAAACACCATACCGTGTCTAAGAATCCTGTTTCTTAAAAATCCACACACACATATATATATATATATAAATATATATATATATATATATATATATATATATATATTTGTTATATATATATATCTTTGTATATTTTTAAAACATAAGAGCTTTCGCACTTTTTTCAAAATACCCATTATTATTATTATTATTACTATTATTATTATTATTGGTTTACTAATGAGAGAGAGAGAGAGAGAGAGAGAGAGAGAGAGAGAGAGA
>NC_090759.1:74148289-74220789 GCF_036898095.1 Palaemon carinicauda
TCTTAAGGAACTTGAAAATATATGTTCAGATTCTTTGGTGTTGAACAGAATTTGTTCACCTGTAGTTATATAATTTCTGTGTTAGAACGAATAGCAGAAGACAGTTTTGTTTAGAAACTTAAAAATATCTGTTTAAATTCCTTCGTGTTCAACAGATATCTAGTAAAGGCTGTATTTTCCACCTGTTATATGATTTTAGTGGAACAACGAATAACCAATTAACCACAGATCTATTTTCCAATGAACCTGAGAATATCCTCTTAAATGTTTGGACAAGATTTTTAATTGAAATAAAACTGTGAGCAGTACACAGTAAATTAGAATACAGATTACCATTGCGTGGAAATCCAGGAGATTCAATTTCATGTGTCTCCATTTCTTCAAACGTTATTCGGATATCAGTTTTTGTCATTTTGTGACTTCCTGATTTGTCACTGAATGTTTTAAGTCCTTTTTAATAGGCAGAACAGAAGGTAACCAAATAATTAAATAAACTTTTTGTTAGTTTACCGTTAAGTAGGTGTTCGCGAGAAATGTTAAACTCGGGCACACTGTTCTATATTCTATCTGATTTCTCTTCCACTCGTTTTGTTAAAATTTTTATAGTTTATATAGGAAATATCTATTTTATGTTGTTACTCTTCTTAGAATATTTTTCTTTTGTTATTTTTCCTCACTGGGCTATTTTCCCTGTTGGGGCCCCTGGGCATAATTATAGCATTATGCTTTTCCAGCTAGGGTTGTAGCTTAGCAAGTAATAATAATAATAATAATAATAATAATAATAATAATAATAATAATAATAATAATGACCTTTCCTCTTCTTAGTCTTCCTACCGCTCAGGTTTCCTCCTATTTTCTTCCTCATATCTTAATTTTGCCTTTTCACTCTTCCTCGTTTATCACCATCCTTATTTGCTCCCACATTTTGTTTTTATTGTATATTCTTTCACTCCTCTTCCTTCCTTCTGTTTACAACCAAAGGTCTCTCCTTTCTACTTTCCATCTACACCCAAACATCCAACTTTCTTTCTTCATGTACAGCCAAGCATTTCATTTTCTTCCTTCCATCTACAACCAAGCGTTCCCCCTTTCTTTTATCTACAACCCAGCGTTCCCCCTTCTTCCTTCTATCTATAACCAAGCTCCCCACCTTTCTTTTATCTACAACCAAGAGTTTCCCCTTTATTTCATTTACAACCAAGCGCCTCCCTTTCTTCCTTCCATCTACAACCAAGAATCCCTATTTTTCCCTTTAACAACTAAATATTCTCCCCTTCTTCCTTCCATCTACAACCAAACAATCATCTTTCTTCCTTCCACCTACAACCAAGCGGTCCCCTTTCTTTCATCTACAACCGACCACCTCCCTTTCCTCCTCCCATCTACAACCAAACATCCATCTTTCTTCCATCCATCTACAACCAAACATCCATCTTTCTTCCATCCATCTACAACGAGACATCTCCCCTTCTTCTTCTTTCCATCCCAGAAACCTAAATCCTTTATCAAGTAAGAGGAAAGACGATCCTCTCTCTCTCTCTCTCTCTCTCTCTCTCTCTCTCTCTCTCTCTCTCTCTCTCTCTCTCTCTCTGATAAGGCTCATGTTTGCCATCGGAGACACCTGCAGCAGTCGCAGCCTGGGATCGTGTTTCGTCGTGTCTCTCGCGTGTCGTGTTCCCCGGTCGTGTCTCTCGTGTCACTGGCATCAGGTGAAACTGCAGGGTTTAAACTCGAGCCTGTGCCTTGTGGCCATTACCTTAAATGCTCCTGTTATTTTACCTTAGATTACCTCAAAAAATTTTCGAATTTCCTTAAAATTTAAGGTAGTAAAACTGAAATTACCTTAAGACTTTTCCTAACTTCCTTAAAATTTAAAGTAGTAAAACTGAAATTACCTTAGAATTGCCTTAAAACTTTTTCCAGCTTCCTTAAAATTTAAGGTGGTAAAACCGAAATTACCTTAGAATTACCTTAAAACTTTTTCCAATTTCCTTAAAATCAAAGGTAGTAAAATCGAAATTATCTTACAATTACCTTAAAACTTTTTCCAATGTCCTTAAAATTTAAGGTAGTAAAACCGAAATTACCTATAAACTTTTTCCTATTTCCTTAAAGTTGGTAAATTTCTGCAAGCTAGTAAAACCGAAATTACCTTAGAATTACCTTAAAACCATGAAAATTACCTCAAACAAAGGTAATTACCTTAAAAGATTAAACCCTGGGTGAAAGTTCTGGCATGCACTTACCTGTGTCTGGCATGAGAATATGATATTGCTCTTATTTGACTTTCTGTATTTCGTCGCATAATAGAATTAATACAGAAATTGGGTTGGATGGAATTGAATTTCCTCAATTTCAATTAAGGATGCCATCAGATTACCTTTAAAATTAGCTAAAATATCCTCCGAAAAAAATACTGCAATGCACGTGTATATCATACACGCTTATACATTGTAATGCAATCTCTCTCTCTCTCTCTCTCTCTCTCTCTCTCTCTCTCTCTCTCTCTCTCTCTCTATATATATATATATATATATATATATATATAATGTATGTATGTATATAATATATATATATATATATATATATATATATATACATATATATATATATATATATATATATATGTGTGTGTGTGTGTGTGTGTTTCTGTCACGGTGGAGTGGGAGTAGTCATACCCTGGTGAGAAGGGGTACACCGAGAGGTACACTTTGAAACCACACTCCTATAAATTGCCGAACCAGCTAGTTGTAGCTTAATCAGGAGAAGGGTAGTGGTGGGAATAGTTGAACTTATTTGTGCATATCTATCTAAATATTCAGACGTCATTTTTTTACGGCTCGGGTACACTAATTGAGAATAAAACTGTATTCATTATAAAAAATAGCATACCACGTACAGGTTACCAAAATTCTTTAAAGAGATATTTTCCTTTCGATTGCCATTACTGGCAGTTAGCTGGTTTTATAGTTTCTGCTTCGGAAAGATTAGTTTACTGAGGAAGTGTTTACTAAAGACCTGTGTGTTTACTTAGGCATTGAGGAACGTCGGAAGCCATTCTAACTGCGAGTATTGTGTGAACTCTGTTCTGTTTGCCTTGTGCTGTGGTTTATCAACGTGATATTTCTTCGTAGTGGTTTGTTTATAAATTGTTTATCAAAGTAAGTAATGTTGATGGCCACACCAATGAGGCAGTGTTTACGGTTGTTGCAAAATGATAAACTAGAGGTTAATGGGGCCTTTTTTGTAAAGGCAATTGTGAAATAAGTAGTGCGAATGGTGAAAGTGTCAGATATAGATTGAATTTGACGTGTTTATAATAAGGAAATGATATTTGTAGATATTTTAATGGCTCCGGTCTCACATTCTACAATATCTGAAGGGTATTTTCGGTAGTGAAGTTTTTCCTCCTCTCGTTGCAGAGAAATTAATAGAGTTGCAATGCACAATTTATTTAGTTTCGTGAATGGAGAAATTGTTAGTTGGGGAATAATTCAGGGTTAATTGGACAGTATAAATGCATTGGGTCTGACAGTGGTATTTTTCGCGTGTCGACCAAAAACGAAGAACTGTAGGTGAGATTTCACTTGGCAGATATATTCTAAAATATACTTTTTACTTGGAATATACGTTATTAAGTTAATTCCACTCTGTCCTCCCATAGGGGAATAAATAATGGTCATATCGTGGGTCAACAAACGGAAATCTTTGTTACCACCACTGATGTAAGCTATTTGCTATTTATTAAAGTTATCTGGTTCCAGTTCCATCAGAATACACACCAGAATGTCAGCCTGGGAAGGCCCCCCCCCCCCTGTGGTGCCCAAGCACAGCAGTGGCCTCCTCAGTAAACAGCTTGAACTCTTGGTCCCCGGCGGGGATCTATCTGCCACCATGTGAATGCAAAGCAAACACGTTACCACTGTACTAGCCAGTTGCTATTATTGTCAGTAATAACTTTATATTTATTAGAACTTTTGTATATTTTTTCTCGCTAAATCAAGGGATATTGAATAATTTGTTGCTACGCATTTGAGTAAGTGTTTTATCTCGATGACTGGTGATTGTAAACTACACGTCAAAGATGAAAACTTGAGGATGGATCGCCATGGCATAAACCCATGACTGAAATGGCAAATATGTTTTGAATGTTTTTATTGGAATTGCTAACTTTAAATGGGGGAAAATCCCTAGAGTGTCCTTTCACAAATATTATGATCTATTATTATCTAGAGCTAATTAGTCTTTTAGATTTCTTAAAAGGTTAAAGATAATCGTTATGTCCACGGTTAACATGGAAGGTCGAAAATTCTATGTTGAATATATTAACGTATTAAGTGAATATTTAAAACAGTTGGAATGAGTGCCTAACACAATGGTGTCATATTTTTATTTGAACAAAAGACTTTCACTCGAATATTTTTTTTAATGAAACTGTGGAATGCTTTCTGGGGTTTTAACATGAAATGTAGTCCTAAAAATGTCAGAATGTAAAGGGACTGAGGATAGATTAAAGACTGAATGGGGGTATCGCAGCCCTTCGATTATTATAACGAACTTTGCATGCTGTTGCGTTTTTAACTAGACTGCAAATAGTATGCAGTGCAACAGTTATTACTTAATATTTCCCTAACTTTAGGGGCATTCTGTCCTGTGCCCTACTGTACAGTACCAACTAAGATTGGTTTATCATATACATTTAGAGGGAAGCACAGATTTTTTTTTCTTCATGTTTAACCAAATGCTTCATGGATTTTTTCTAAATCGCTGGAGACTGCAATGAGAGAATTATCTGTGCTGGTTTTGTATGCCATCGCATTTTATGTACAGTATATCCCTGGAGACTTTGCAATAAGAGAATTATATGTGCTGTTTTGGTATGCGATCTCATTTATGGCGTGATCTCGGAAATTATTCTTTTGCTTTGGTATGCGATCTCAATATTTTCAATATGTAAAAGAAAAAAAAAGTTAAAATCTAATGGTTCTTGCTTCGTCGTACACCCTTCGCTCGCGAAAAAGTTAAAACATCAAGCTCTGAATGTAGGCCTACTGGTACTTTACTTTTACTTTACTTTTAGAGGTTTATTTCTCGCCCTCCATCAAACACTAAAGGTCTGTTCAGGCGGGCCTTGGTGTATGAAAAAATAATTCCTTTCCAGTTAATATTTTGCTCTGTATCGTTATCAGTTATTTCGCTAGCATTTGTATTCAGGCTTAATAGTTTTCAGGTCACTATTATAACACTTTCTAAAAAGATAAGTCTTCAGGTTTTTCTTGAAGGCAGCCACATTTGTGCTATTCTTGACATCGAGTGGAAGGTCGTTAAAGAGTCTCGGTGCAGCATAACTGAACGTTCTTCCTCCTATTGCATGATTCACACTAATTTCGAATAGTCTATGGGGGTCATCTGCATGTCTAACTCTTACAGTGGCGCTGGTAGCTTCAGGGTAGGGGATCAAGCAATCACGAAGATATTTTGGCTTATCACCTGTAAGTGCTTTGTGAGTCAACAAGCAAATTTTAAATTCAATCCTAGCCTTAACAGGTAACCAATGTAGATCGATCAGTGCAGGAGTTATTCTCTCCCGAAATTTAATGCCTTTTATCAGTCTAGCCGCCCGGTTTTGCACATTTTGAAGCTTCCTTAGTAGTGTATTGGGCAATTTGTAGTACAGAGAATTGCAATAATCAAGCCTTGATATTACATGACTCACCACTAAAATTTTTGTACTGCCCTCTGTTAAATATTTTCTAATAAATGCTATGTTTCTCAGGTGATAGTTACACACTTTCACTGTGTTCACAATTTGGTCCTTCATTGACAAATTACAGTCTATCAGTACACCCAAATTTTTCACAACAGGCACAATTCCAACATCAGCATCACCAATTTTTATACTTTGAATTAACTGGTAATTCTTCAAAGCCACTCTTGTGCCAAAGAACATACATTCTGTTTTATCATCATTTAATTTGAGCTTTTTCCTCTGCATCCATGTTTTTATTTCAGTCATTATCTCATCAATTTTCTTCTTTGTATCTTGTGTTGTTGAAATTGAGAGGTAAAACTGAGTATCATCTGCATATAGTTTAAAACCCACTTTGTGTTTTTTCAAGATGTGTGATAGCTCGATAGTATATATGTTAAACAAGATAGGGCCCAGGACACTACCCTGTGGTACACCCTTCATAAGAATTCTCTCATTGGATCGGTTTCCAGAAACTTCTACAATAGTCTTCCTGTTCACTAAGTAACTTCGCAAAAATTTCAGTGCTTCCTGAGTCACTCCAATAGACTTCAAGTCGTCAAGTAAGTACTCGTGCACAACAGTGTCAAAAGCAGCACTAAGATCTAACATAATTAAAATTCCACACTTTCCCCCATCAAGAAGACCTATCATATCATTCATTATTGAGCACAAAGTAGTTTCTGTAGAATGATTAGCTCTGTAGGCCGATTGATTTTCCGGGAATACCTGTAACTCGTCAATATGCGCCCACAATTGCTCACTTATGACTTTTTCAATAAGCTTTGACATGTAGGATAAATTTGAAATGGGCCTATATGAATTTAGCTCGTTTACATCACCTTTCCCTTTGTAAATTGGTTTGATCAACGCAGTTTTTTCACAGCTAGGAAAACAGGATTGCGATATACTTAGGTTAATTATGTTCAGGTAAATATTATATACGACTTGTTTGTTTGGAGCTTCACTTATTGAACTGTTTGGGAAAGGGTCGTTTCCACAATATGTATTCTTCATCTCTCTCATAACCTTTAACAAGTCGCACATATTTATCTCCCTAAATTTTATTAACTTCTTTCCCTCTTTCACTGGCATAGCTGACTGTCCCTCCAAGTGATTTTGGGGGAAGCCTCTATAGATTTTATCAATTTTTTCACTAAAGAATATAGCAAAACTCTCTGCACAAACATTATCAGGCAAGACATATTTTTTCTTTAATCCCATCAAATCATCGAGGTTTTTATGAAAGTCCTTCATGTTATTAGTTTTTTTACATTCGCCGTTGTAGAATTTTCTTTTTGTTTTTTCTAACAGGATGTTATAGTCATTTCTGGCCTTATTATATAGATTTCTGGCTTGTAAGGATTTGGCTCTTTTCCATCTACCTTCCATCTTACGTCTGTGTCTTTTTGCCTTTAATAGTTCACTATTATACCATCTAACATTTTCGCGTACCACTATTTGTTTGTTCTTTATGGGACACATGGTATCGTACATTTTTCCAAAATTGTCGTTGTATTTCTTGGTATAGCACCCAACACATTCTATGTCTACCATATGTTCACATTGTGTGTTCACACAAGACATTTGCGCTACACTAGCTTCAATAAAATTCTCAGCATCAAAATTTTCCCGTTCCCTATATGTGATCCATTTTTTCAATACTCTGGTGCAATTTATATTAACATTAAAGGTGATGAGTTTATGTGTTTTTGAGATCTCAAAGTCTGGTTCCACTTCAAGGTTTTTTATTAGGTCTGAGTCTTTTCCACATATGACCAAGTCGAGTGTATGACCACCTACTGACGTTGATACCAAAACACTGTTTATTAAATTAAACATCTCAAATACTTCCTTGAGTTCTTTAGCCTTATTATCATTTTCATCATCTACCCAACAGTTGAAGTCTCCACCAATTAATGTATTTTTAATATCGTCCACCACACCCACAAGAATACTAAATTCTTCAATGAATTTAGTCATATTACTCGCTGGTGGTCTATATAATGATATTATATTCAATACCTTATTGTTTCTTGTCAGTTTTAAACAGATATATTCAAACGTTTCAAATACCATTTCATTCATGATAGAAACCCTAGAGAAAGTTTTCGACACAAAGACACCCACTCCTCCTCCAGTTTTGTCCTTTCTTGGTACGTGATAGAAATCATGAGTACACGGCGTCATCTCCTGAATCTTTGAGTTATCACTAATATTTCCCTGCAACCAAGTTTCCGTTAATAAGCATAAATCTAATTCCATCTCGTTAATAAGATTTCTAATCTCTAAGGTTTTATTCCCCACCGATTGAATATTTATCAGACCACACTTAACCAATGGGCTAGACTCCATGATCGGTTCTATTTTTTATCCTGGTAAGCTCCTCCTTGTATACCTTACAGTTATCATCATATGTCCTATGATTCGTATCATTGTAATTCCTCATTGTGCAGTTATGACACTTTAACGTATTTACATTACAATCCGTGGTTCGATGATCCTGGCTACACTTGGCACATACCTGAGTCTTGCTACAATTTTCAGCAGAATGACCAAATTCTTGGCATTTATAACACTGAAATACATTGTAGGAATCATAGATTTTACAGCATCCTCCAAGCGTGGTATATACTCTATCATCTCTTTTACGGAAGACTTTCCTGATAGTTGGACTACACTTTATAATGACGTGTAATTTACCGCTTTGTCTTGATTTAAACTTCCTGATCAATTTAAAGTCTTCTTCATTTTCACATATATCATTCAACCATTCATTCTTCTCCATTATACTGGCAATTATATCATCTTCATTTTCATCAATATTGCAGACCTTGATCTTCGGTTTAAGTAGATCCTTTTTATCTACTTCTACCTTAATGTCATTCTTGACCTCTTCTAAGTCATTTTTAGCCTTTTCTAACCCAGTTTTATCCGCAAAATTAACTACCAAGTGGCCTTGTTTAGAGGTTTTGACCTGTTCGACATTCGTGGTTATCTTCTTCATGATAGTTTTCTTGATATCTGAAGCCTTCTTATTTTCCTCCGTAGATTTTATAACCAAAGTGTTTCTTGATTTCAACTTACTTGCATATGTAGTCTTGGTCACATTCTCTTTTTCATATTCCATAAGTTTCTCTTTCAGCTCGACAATTTCTTGACGCATATCCATGTATTGAGCAGTTATCATATCCATAAAACCAGACATCTGTTGTTGTACATTTACCTTCATCTCCTCTATGATGATGCTTAGTCTCGTTATGTCATCAACACATGCAGACTCAACACATTTTGGACATTTATAAATGATGTTCCTGCTTTTTAAAAGAGTACTTGAACCATCCTTTAAATTAGAGCAAGCTTTTTCATCATGGTACCATCTTCGGCATTGGTCGCATTGCATCCCATCATCGACATAGGACTCACAGTGCCCACACATGCCATGATTGCCTCCGTCATCACATTCTTCATAAGCTGCTGCCATTATACTTTCCTCCCTTCCTGTGAGTACCTCGTCAATTTCATTCATAAATAGACCGAGATCATTCACGGGATTACGTCTTCCTTTTCGTTTTCTAAGGAAAGACATATTGAATCATTATTTCAATGAACTTTTCAAGTAGCCCCACCCCAACGCAAAAATGCTGGGTCAGGCCTTTCACTACAGACCTCACATACAAGGAAACCACTGATTTTTAGCACTATATTTCACTAATGTCAACACTAGCAAACACCCACAAAGAGATTTTTCATAGTACAAACAACGAGATACACAATGATTCCGTTTAAAGCCAGATTCGATACAGAGCACTGAAACACACGTCCACACCCGTACGAAGCATATGGGAAGAGGTAATGTTGAGCTACGCACGCTAACATCAATGATTGATTATTATTTCTTAGATAATTATTCCCGGTATACATATTTTTAGATTATCTAATGGTTCTTGCTTCACCGTGAAAGTGAAGTGAAGTGAGATCGCCACTATAAAGTGAGATCGAATACCAAAGCAAAAGCACGACTTTGAGATCGCATACCAAAACAACATTGAATTATATCTCTTCCCCCCCCCCCTCATTCTGTAACTATGACATTCCTTAACAGCAAAAGCACAGAAAAGCACTTTAATGCTGTATTTATTTTCATTAATCAGGCTCAATTATAACTAATTTTGATCTATTAATCACATTATTCCCAAATATCAAACATGTTGCAGTTATACACAAAACTGTTGCAGGTTCAGTACTTTTACGCTATTCATATTTTTTTCGTGTGACTTTGATTAGATTTCCAGGATGAAATATTCTAGTAAGATATCGTGAAACACTGCTAGACTAGCCAAGCAAGATTTCAAATCATAGAAAGCCTAATTAAACTTTTTATTGCAGACATTTTAACTATTTTTGCTTGCTAAAAATAATTTCCAACCTTCGAATGTAATCATATGTTCTTATCAGTTTCGGAATTATACATGTTAGTTCGAAGTTAACGGTAAGATTACACATTTTTTTTTTAATTAGCATATGTTCATAAATTACAAAGAAATTTGTCTCTGCATGCATTCGTATAGATTCCATGGATTTGGGTCAGTCGGTGCCCGTGTAGACACGAGAATAGTCATATTGTTTCAAATTATCAAGAGTAAAGTGGTAACTTGTTCGCCTAGCATTCGCATGGCAGCAGATCTATCCTAGTCCTGGATCGTCAGTTTAAGCTGTTTACTGGGGAGACTACTGGGGGTTTGGGCTTGCCCAGATGACGTTCTGTTGAGCATCTATTCTGATGAAACTGGAACTGAGACCAGACACCTTTTAAGATTCATGTCTACTGTAGGTTCTAGAGCTTTCAAATATGTGACCCCGAGGCTATAAAACAAGCTTCCACTGGACATCAGAAAGACTAAAGATAGTAACACTTCAAGAAAAGAAACTGAAGACTTTCTTGCTTTCTAAGTGATTCAATAATGTGGATTTAACAATAAATGCAATATGCTGTGTGATGAGCTGAATAGCTAAGAATGTATTCGATAAACTAATCTTGTATATCCTGTAGGTGAAGGGCATAGGGTTCTCCTGTGTGAAAGAACCAGTAAAACAGCTTTTAAATTAAAGATAGCCCCTCCATCTGCAACTAGATATAGACTTTAAATTCGGTTTTAATTAGGAAAATGGGATTTTACTACTCGTGTTAATCAATCTCTAACTTTGTAATTGGAAAGTTAATCATGCTTGTAGAAAAACTTTGTTGATAAAGTTTTGTTTGGGTTAAATTACTGGACTTGGACAAAATTGCACCGTGCCTGGTTCCTGCCAGACTTATTTAGCTCCCAAATGGGATTCGGATGTTGCTCTTTTGTTTCCTGTTTTATGATAGTTTTGGTTTTGTCCAATACTCGACTCGCCATCAACATTTGCTGATAGATCTTGTTGCAAACAAGATCTATCAGCGTTGTTGATTGTGCAGGTGAGCATTAGAAAACTCATTTTAAATTGGAAATTACATTTCCTTTAATCTCGCACAAACATTATACCAGACCGAGCAGATGACTTTTAAGCTATGTGACCTTGCATGCACCCACGGTATTTAGTAAGATAGGCTAAGTGGGTGGCGTTTTCTAGATGAACTTTGCTTTAAGGTATATTAAAGGTTTTTTGGTTGTTTATTGTTCTCCAACATGTCCTGAACAAGAATCCGACGGATGCCATTCGGCAGCCTTGGGCAATTTTTTTATAGGGGCAAATAAGTACTGGGTACTCCCTCTTGTATATGTGATTTGGTCAGCCAGTATAATATTCAGACACTACTCTCTGTTTCATCATTTTGAAATAATCTGTGAAAATGTCAAGATCTTATATCTTGTTTTGTATGTCTAAATGTATATTGTAGGGTTTTAGATTTCTTGTGGTATTCGAATCTTAAATCACCCATAATCACAGTTCATGAAAGTCAGTCTTTGGAGGAAATTATGAGAATGGAGTAAAGTGTTGTTGCAACAGACCTAGAGTGGTTGATAAAGGTAAGTAGAAATGACTGCAGTGGGGAGGACAATGCTCCTGAATGTTCAGGGTATATGAAAAGCACAGCTAAAAATACTATGAGCGAAGCAAGTCCAACAAAGAATGTGTTAGGTCTCATGATTGATGCTACACTGTCCCATCCTGATATTGTATTGACAAAAATTCTACATGCAGAGAAGTTTCTCCTTACACATGGTCAACCCTACATTCTCATGGTAGCTGACATGCAGCCGTATAAGGTAACCTTAAAAGTGAAATGGTCTGATCCAGGTCAGTGGAAGCATCTATTTGTACACCCCAGAGGAATTCTCTTGCTGATGTCATTCTGGGGATGTATAAAAAACCTCATGAAAGGCACTGGGCTTGAAGAGGTACGGAAGTCTGTTTTTCGGGGAATGCCACATGCTAAATGGAAAGGCTGGGCCAAAGGCAGTGATAGGATTCTGTATGGGAGCCACTGCTCTTCCCAAAGATTATCTTAGAAAAAAGAGGTCACACCTGAAAGCATGCAATTAAAGCTTGAGGAGGCCAGTCAGAAATCAATAGGGAAACTGTGGATTAACTGTCTTATTATACCAGTTTGGCTTGTCTTGCTCTTCAGCCGTGCAGACTGAGAAGCAAATTGACTTTTACATTTGTACTGTGTTTACATTTGTACTGTGTTAAACAAATGATACTATACTTCTTTGCTGCAGTACTATGGAATTACGGCAAGTATTCCACATGGTACCTGTCTGAGATGAAAGCTCTTATTCGGAAGGAAGCCGAGGATAGTATGTTACTAAGAGGGGAGCATGTCTGCCGCCATGAAGAAGGACCATGGAATGCTGTGTTTTCAGACCAGTTTGTGGAACAGACATACATCCAATATGGAAAAGCAAGAGGTGGACTTATTGGTATCATCCTCTTACCAGAGGAGGGGGCACCATGGATCCTTAACTACGGTGTCAGCAACGTGGGTTTTCTGATAATGAATACAATGTTCAAGGATGAAGATAGCATCAGTGTGGAAGGGAAAGAGTCAAAGAAAAGGCACATGGAGAAAGGACCACAAAGGAATGAGCTCAATGCAGTGGATAGCCAGAAAACACTGTCTGAACTACAATAGTGCGTCCAACCTCTGAAATCCTCGAATGACAAGTGAAAAGCTTGTGAACATTGACAATGGATGCACTGCAGATAGCAAATTAATTTCCAGAATGCTGTTATTATTGGACAAAATATGGCCACCAGATTTCCATGCAAATAAACAGAAGGTTTCTATGAACTAGTGGAAAAAAAAAAAGATGTTAACTCTATGGAGACATGAAGAAAGGAGTCAGAGTTGGAGACAAGACAGTGTATGACACTGAAAGGTTGTATGCAAGAATGTCAACAAAACCAGGGAGCCTTTTTTGGCATTTATCATACAGGATGAAACGTGGGTCCATTACTATGGATCGCCACTCCTAAAGAAGACAACAAGTGCAACCCTCTGCTGGAAAGGTCATGCTTACCGTATTTTGGGACCATCTCGAGTAGTAATGGCGTATTTTGTGGCCAAGGGTACCACAATTACCAAGACTTGCTATGCTGCGCTACAGCGTAAATTGTGAGAATCCATCAAACTCAATAGGCGTGGTATGCTGACCAAAGAAGTCTGATTCCTGCAAGACAGTGCTCCAGTCCACAACTTGCATATTGCCTAGACAGCAGCGCACTCGTGTGATTATGAAATTCTTCCACACACCCCATATTCTCCTGTCCTGGCACCATCTGACTTTAACCTCTTTCCAAACAACAGTTTTTGAAGTGAATACGTTTTCCAGATGCTTTTCAAGGTGCAGTCAATGTTTTGAGGCTCGACCCACCAACTTGGACAAACAAGGTCTCCAGAGTTGCATAAAATGATGGGGGAAAATGCATAACCCTGGGTGGTGCCTATACAGAGAAAGACTAGTAACTATTCCAATTTTTGCAAATCTAGTCTGTTGGAAATGTGTGAGGGGTATATCTTAAATAAAGGCTCTCATATCAGGTCCTGAGTGAGGACACAGATGTGTTTGTGCTGTCGGAAACCCCACCTCCCTAGAAGCCACAATGAGGAAATTTGATGGAACAGTTATTGATATAACTGCTGCAGCTAGGAAGCTTGGAAATAAAGGCTTGCAGCTTTTGTCCTTGCATATGATTACCAGGTATGACACAGTCTTAAGGGATTTTGACGAAGGAAAAATCTATTTCTGGGAAGAGGCCTGTGACGCCCGGTGAGATGAAGTAACAACGTCAGTCATGTTAAAATAACGAGAAATTCTTCGAAAAAACACTGTGCCCAAAAAAACTATGCTTGCTTGAAGTCCAATTAAAGAAGGATGACCTAGAGGGCGCGCGTGGTAGGTGTCGTTGGGGAATTCAACCATGTTATCTAGGGCCTGTCACGGCCCTCCCCATTGATGAAGGAATTATCTAAATGGAAGACAACCTGTGAATAGTGGTTTACACACGCCTTTGTTTAATACACGACACCTACAAGGTGTTCGCGCGAGGGTTGTAACCTCTGCATTCCATGCTTTTATCTTTCTCTAGTATATTTGGAAGATTTATATTAGGAAAGGTATAAGGAAGGACCTTTCTCACCGGCCGTCACAGGCCCCCCAGAAATACCCCTTTGGGAAAAGCCTTAATGTCATGATGAAGCATGACTACCCTGATCTTGCTCCAGTGGGTCAAACACACCCTTCTGAAGAAATCGTGAAGACTGGTTATTGTCTGTTTTGCCTCTTGTATGGTGTCATGGGTGAAGTTCATCACATGCTCTTCACCACAAAGAGTTCAGACCTGATGAAAGTTATTGCATGTGGATGCACAAGCAACACACCATGTAGTCGTAAGCAGTGCAACTATGAGTGCAAAAATGTCTTGCACCACATTCTGCAGCTGCAAAACAGT
Source organism: Palaemon carinicauda (assembly GCF_036898095.1). Classification (NCBI taxonomy): domain Eukaryota; kingdom Metazoa; phylum Arthropoda; class Malacostraca; order Decapoda; family Palaemonidae; genus Palaemon; species Palaemon carinicauda. The sequence continues at coordinate 74,162,988 of NC_090759.1, forward strand.
GGACAAGTACAACCATGAAGATACAGTACTGCACAGTTATGCAAATGATTGTTCTTGAATTTGACAGAGAGGACAATCTGGATTAATAGATCTCTGTTTTGAGCTATGGATGTGAATGTTTAAAACTTACATATTGTAGTAAAGTGGAGAGAGCTTTATTTCAAATATTTTGGTGAAGGGTATTATAGAGAACTTATTGATGAATGTTGTTGTCACTGCTGGCATCATAAATTCGGTTCCTGTTATATGCTATTTTTATACCTCTTGGGTAGTCTTTTTTCAGATACTGTCCATGTATTGTCGTGGTGAATGTGTACGATGTTAATTAACTCTCGGACATTATTATAAAATCAATGATAGTTTATAAATAGTACTTAAAGCAGGGATCCTAATGATCTTGTGCACAGTACCATAGCGATAAACATGGTCTAACCACCATTTGGAATTTCTGTAAATAAAAAAATGCCCAAGAATGCCAGTGGCATCCATCAGATTCTTCACTAGAACACTCGGGAGGACTATAAACGGTAATGAAATATTATATGTACCCCATTGCATGGTTCACCACACTGTCTCTTAGACTATTTTCTCTGTTCTCAAACTAGTTCTACGTGCAAGTAAGGTTAAGTATTAAGTGTCAGGGTGTTTTTTTGTGTGTAAAACACTTAAAAGGATTTGAATAAAGTTAGACAGTTGTATAAAGCGATAGAATTCCACTCAATAGAAGTACTGTAGCTGTGCCAATTCGGCCCATCCTGTTAACAACTGTGTAAATATTACGCTGACTCTAGTGCATGAGTTCTCGACGTTTATTTTGTCTCCTTTTGGCTTTGTATCGAAAAATGTTTAAAATATCTTGGAGATTGGATTTTTTAAAATTTCAAGTTTCCCCTTGAAAAGTATACCTTTTGTGTGTATAATTTTTAGAAGAATCTGGTATAAAGTAAATTTACTAGATTTGGAGATAAAGTTTTTTCTTTAGGTACATTCATGCATAATAGTTTCCATATTACTTAACTTGCTTTACTTAAAGGGTATTTTCCCGCCCCTATCACGCTGGGGAACCATATTGTCCACACACACTACAGGACCTGCAAGATCAGTTTATTGTATACATTCTGAGGTATTTTGCGTTTCACACAGCTTATTGCTTGCCTGTTGTCAAATCTACATTATTGGAGCACTTGGAAAACTAACGTCTAAAGTGTCTTCTTGAAAGTCTTAATATTGTGAAGGATCACATAATAATAATGTTTTTTACATTTACATTAACATAAAAAGGAAACTATACTACCTTTTAACCTTATTCAATAGCATTGAAAGTAGTATTGTACTTCTGAAGTACATTTTATTTTATCATTTGATTTAACTCTACCATCAAGTAATTTGTTTAATGATGGGTCCTTAATTGGTAAATTTAAATTAGTTAACTACAAGTTGTATGGAAATAGCTACTGAGCAATATTTTTTTTTTCAAATACATCATCGTTTTCATTTGAATAACTTGAAACAAATGGATGTTGAAATTGTCTAAAGTAAAGTTAGAATTGTTGTATTCTTCATTTATCAATCACTGCTTTTTTAGAATTAAATTCTACACTTGACATGAATATAATACATTGCGTTATTTATCCAACTGTAAACTTAAAGAATTAAAACTATACAGTATGTACACTTCAGTAGCTATTATTTTGATGGTTTCAACTTTAATATTACTATGACAAAATCTGACCCATTTCTCTTTTTTTTTTTCTTAATTAAATTGCAACATAGGATAAGCTTTTTAAAAATGTAAACTATACAGTATATGTATAAAAAGCTTATTCATCATGGTGCTGTAGCTGCATACCTTGTCCAAGGATGGGCTGCCGTAGATGAGGTTGATACAGTATTGATTGTGGCTGTGAAGAAGAGGGAAGGGACACCTTTGAGGATAAACTAAACAATTTTTCCTTGCAGAAAAATCTTCCTCCTCTAGCATTATAAAGCTGGATCTAATATTGGTCATTGGGAAAAAAAAAAGGTCAAAATAATCTCTAAAATAGCAAGTCTCATCCATAAGATTTCTGTTCGTAGGTACTGTATACATTTTATAATTTTTTCCTGTCCTTTGTATTCCCCCGTTGTGCCCTGGGATATACATTTCTTTTCATTTTTCCAGTTAATCAACCCAAACTATGCATTCCGTTCATGGACCAAAGTCAAATGTAACTGCCCTCTGACTTATGCAGTTTCATACATTTAATTTTTGTTTTAATTCTTCCATGCCATTAAGTTGTACCTCTCCTTCCATGCCCTGACCCAGGTATCCTCTTTACCTTCATCTCTTATACTAAAGGGATGGAGTTACATACTTTGTTTGGTTTGTTTGTAGATTGTATTGCAGCTAGGAATTTTTGGGGTCAAGTCCAAGGGCCATCCATAAATAGGGTAAGAATAAGAAGCTTGTTTTGTCGTGTAAAGCTGACAATGAGGGTGTTTTTGATGACTGAAAAGCGTGGCAGGTATTCTGCAATCCCTTCTAGGAGCGCTTGGAGTCTTTAGTTGGATCAGGAAGATGGTACCGACTACCTATACCCTTTTCCACTTCAGTTCTTCCAAATTTGTAATTTTCTTAAACCTCTGTACAGGATCAACATCTGAAACAAAGTTAGTTCATATAATGGAGTTCTCTGAAAATGTTTTTATGATCACTTTGGTTTATGGATTGGAGGTTAAATGTCTATTTTCAATATTAAACTTACCCGATGATCATGTAGCTGTCAACTCCGTTGCCCGACAGAAATCTACGGTCGGGATACGCCAGCGATCGCTATCCAGGTGGGGGTGTACTCAACAGCGCCATCTGTGGTCAGGTACTCAAGTACTTCTTGTCAACAAGAACTCAATTTTTCCTCTGTCGTGCCGCCGGCAAGACCTACTTGGATACGCTGTTGATTTTGGAGTCTTTTGTTCACGATTTGGTGATGTATTTGCTCTAAAGTTTAGCCTTCGCTGTTCAGGAAGCTTTATCCTTAGCTTAGCAAGCTTTTGGAATTAATTTGATTTATTGGTTAACGAACTTTGCTTAATTTTGGAATTCCCCCTTGACTACTTCTAAATTCAAGATGTCTGACCATTCCCAAGTTCCTAAATACAGGCAGTGTAGTGTTAGGACTTGTACTAGGCGTCTTCCGAAGGACTCTATAGATCCTCACACCGTATGTTCCAATTGTAGGGGTAAATCCTGTCAATTGGAAGATCGATGTGGGGAATGTGCTGGGCTTTCGGAATTCGATTTTAACGAATTCCTTAGATATGCACGTAGGTTAGAGAAGGAGAGAGATAGGAGGAGTTCTCGCTCTGTGGATTTTTCCTCTCCCCATGCCCCTCAACCTTTTCCTTCCCCTGTGGTGGTGACTCCCGAACCTGCTACGAGTGCTCAGCCTGCAATGGCTGATATGTTGCGTGCCATTCAGGCTCTCGGTGAGAAGGTGGAGTCGTTGGTTAGTGACCGCAATCAGCTCTTGGCAGATGTCAGAGAGCTGAAAGCGAAGAGTGCAGTGGGAAGTGTTAGTGCTAGTGATGTGCATAGTGTCAGTGTCAGTGTTGCGCATGAGGGTACATCTGTGCGTGCCAGTCGTCCTCCCAGTCCGGGACCTCTTGCAAGCTCCCAAGCCCAGGGGAGAAGCAATGTCGAAGGACCAAAGGGTTCGGCAGGCCTTGATCGGCGCACGGATGTATCCTCAGTGGTTGCGGACGTATCTGTTAAGGATCGTCCCATCCACATACAGACGAATGAGCCCTTACATTCCTCGTCTGTGGAAGAAGTTTCCAGGAGGAAACGGTGGACCAAGGTCTCACGACCGCTCAAACGTAAGGTCCCTTCCGAGCTAGTCCAACGGCCCAGGTGTAGCCACTGGGTCAGTTCGGACTCGCCACAGTCATCTGATGACTGCACACCTCCCAAGAGAGGTAGAGTGGTCCCTCAACAGGCTACTGCTCCGTCTGTTGTTGCTCCATCCACAGTAGACCCTAAGTGGTCCATGCTGCAGACTATGCAGTCTCAGCTTGCGGCATTCATGCAGGAGTATCATGCTGAGAAGGTTAACACCTCTCCTGTTAACCTACAACCCGCAGAGGTTGTGCGCTCAGCAGATACTGCGGCTGCCTGCTCCCACACCCCACCTGTGAGAGCTCCTCCACCGATGCGCAGTCCTCCCTGCCAGACGCATGTTCTTGCTGCACCATCTGCTAACATGCGTGAGCTGCCGCATCAGGAGTTGCCGGGTTCCAGCACTATGCGGCATTCTCCTCAGCCCATGCAGCATGCTCTGCAGACCTTACAGCATGCTCCGCATACCATGCAGCATGAGCCGCATACCTTACAGCATGCTCTGCATACCATACCGCATGCTCCTCAGCCCACCGCAGCCCCTCCCACACACCAGCCCTCTGCCTTTGTTGTTGCCAGCTCGCAGACTGTCCAGCAGAGGCATGATGTTGGATCCGCAGGTACGCATGCACCCGTTCCGCAGGATTCAGCCGTTCAGCTTGCTGCTCTGCCTTTACCGCTCACAACTCAACTTTCGGATGATGATGTATCGGATGATGAAGCTGCTCATCTGGATGAACCTCACTCTGATGTTGAAGGACACAAGTCTTCGCCACCCTCCTTAGACTTTCGCAAAGTCCTTGCCTTGTTCAGGGACTTGTATCCTGAGCATTTTGTGTCTGCAACCCCTCGTTCTCCTCCCTCCGAGTTTGCTCTGGGCATGCAGTCTGCTGCGCCTGCCTTCACCAAGCTTGTTCTCGCCAGATCATCTAGGAGAGCTTTGAGGGTTATGGGGGACTGGTTGCATTCCAAGAAGCAACTGGGAAGGACCTCTTTTGTGTTTCCTCCTCCCAAGCTGGCTTCTAAGTCGAGCGTCTGGTATGCCACGGGAGAGGAACCTGGCTTGGGGGTTCCTGCCTCTGCCCAGGCCGACTTCTCAAGTCTGGTTGACTCTCCCCGCAGGTTGGCTATGAGACGTTCGAAGATCTGCTGGTCCTTTTCCGATCTAGATCATCTGTTGAAGGGAGGCTTTCGTGCCTTCGAGATATTCAACTTCCTCGATTGGTGTTTGGGAGCTTTAAGCAGGAAGACTTCCCCTTCAGATAAGGACTCGGCCATGCTGATCATGTCTAGCATGGACAAGGCAATTCGGGATGGGTCTGGTGAACTTGCGGCTTCATATGTATCAGGAGTCCTCAAGAAGAGAGAACATCTTTGCTCCTTCTTATCTGCTGGTATCACTCCTTGCCAGAAGTCAGAGTTGTTGTTTGCTCCTCTCTCCAAGTGTCTGTTTCCGGAGGAGTTGATTAAGGGGATGGCTGCCTCACTTATCCAGAAGGATACTCATGATCTGATGGCTTCTTCTGCACGTAAGGCTAAAACCTTGCCTTCCGTGCCTAGACCCTTCCGCCCTGCAGCAGTTGATACACCTGCTTCTAGGTTCATCCCGCCCTTTCGTGGCAGAACCTCCAGCAGAGGAGGTACCCGTGCAGACAGTCACCGTGGCAAGTCCAAGAAGGGTTCCAAGTCCGCAAAAGGCAAGTTTTGACTGCCTTCCTCTCCAGACAGCAGTAGGAGCCAGACTCAAGACCTTCTGGCAAGCTTGGGAGAGCAGAGGTGCAGACGCTCAGTCTGTGAAGTGGCTAAGGGAGGGATACAGAATTCCGTTCTGCCGCAATCCCCCTCTAGCTACATCTCCCATCAACCTCTCTCCCAACTACAAGGAGAAGGACAAGAGGCTAGCGTTGCAACAAGAGGTGTCGCTCTTGCTACAAAAGGAAGCAGTGGTCATAGTCCGGGATCATCAATCCCGGGCTTTTACAACCGTCTCTTCCTGGTAGCCAAGAAGACAGGAGGTTGGAGACCGGTGCTGGACGTCAGTGCTCTCAATGCTTTTGTCACCAAGCAGACGTTCACGATGGAGACGACGAAGTCGGTCCTAGCAGCGATCAGGCAGGAGGACTGGATGGTCTCGTTAGACCTGAAAGACGCATACTTTCACGTCCCCATCCATCCAGACTCCCAACCTTTCCTAAGATTTGTCTTTGGAAAGGTTGTGTACCAGTTCCAAGCCCTGTGCTTTGGCCTAAGCACGGCACCTCTTGTGTTTACCAGACTGATGAGGAATATTGCGAAATTCCTTCACTTGGCAGACATCAGAGCCTCCCTCTATTTAGACGACTGGCTTTTAAGAGCTCCCACAAGTCGTCGCTGTCTGGAGAATCTCAGATGGACTATGGATCTGACCAAGGAACTGGGCCTCCTGGTCAATTTAGAGAAGTCCCAGCTCGTCCCATCCCAGACCATTGTCTACCTGGGTATGGAGATTCAGAGTCGAGCTTTTCGGGCTTTTCCGTCGGCCCCAAGGATCAACCAAGCCCTAGAATGCATCCAGAGCATGCTGAGAAGGAACCGATGCTCAGTCAGGCAGTGGATGAGTCTAACAGGGACACTTTCATCGCTGGCCCTGTTCATCGAGTTAGGGAGACTCCACCTCCGCCCCCTTCAGTATCATCTAGCTGCTCACTGGATAAAGGACATGACGCTAGAGACGGTCTCAGTTCCTGTTTCCGAAGAGATGAGGTCTACTCTAACGTGGTGGAAGAACAGCATTCTTCTCATGGAAGGTCTACCTTTGGCTGTTCAGACCCCCGACCACCGTCTCTTCTCGGACGCATCAGACACGGGCTGGGGTGCGACATTGGACGGACAGGAATGCTCGGGAACATGGAATCAGGAGCAAAGGACACTTCACATCAATTGCAAGGAGTTGTTGGCGGTTCATCTGGCCTTGATAAACTTCAAGTCCCTCCAGCTAAACAAGGTGGTGGAGGTGAACTCCGACAACACCACAGCCTTGGCTTACATCTCCAAGCAGGGAGGGACTCATTCGAGGAAGTTGTTCGAGATTGCAAGGGACCTCCTCATTTGGTCAAAAGATCGAAAGCTCACGCTGGTAACGAGGTTCATTCAGGGCGATATGAATGTCATGGCAGATCGCCTCAGCCGGAAGGGTCAGGTCATCCCCACAGAGTGGACCCTTCACAAGAATGTTTGCAGCAGACTTTGGGCCCTGTGGGGTCAGCCAACCATAGATCTGTTCGCTACCTCGATGACCAAGAGGCTCCCGTTGTATTGTTCTCCGATTCCAGACCCAGCAGCAGTTCACGTGGATGCCTTTCTGCTGGATTGGTCCCATCTCGACCTGTATGCATTACCGCCGTTCAAGATTGTCAACAGGGTACTTCAGAAGTTCGCCTCTCACAAAGGGACACGGCTGACGTTGGTTGCTCCCCTCTGGCCCGCGAGAGAATGGTTCACAGAGGTACTGCAATGGCTGGTCGACATTCCCAGGACTCTTCCTCTAAGAGTGGACCTTCTGCGTCAACCTCACGTAAAGAAGGTACACCCAAACCTCCACGCTCTTCGTCTGACTGCCTTCAGACTATCAAAAGACTCTCAAGAGCTAGAGGCTTTTCGAAGGAGGCAGCCAGAGCGATTGCCAGAGCAAGGAGGACATCCACTCTCAGTCTATCAGTCTAAATGGGAAGTCTTCCGAAGCTGGTGCAAGGCCAATGCAGTTTCCTCAACCAGTACCACTGTAACCCAGATTGCTGACTTCCTGTTACATCTAAGGAACGTAAGATCCCTATCAGCTCCTACGATCAAGGGTTACAGAAGTATGTTGGCAGCGGTTTTCCGCCACAGAGGCTTGGATCTTTCCACCAACAAAGATCTACAGGACCTCCTTAGGTCTTTTGAGACCTCAAAGGAACGTCGGTTGTCCACTCCAGGCTGGAATCTAGACGTGGTCCTAAGGTTCCTGATGTCATCAAGATTTGAACCGCTCCAATCAGCCTCTTTTAAGGACCTCACATTAAAAACTCTTTTCCTCGTGTGCTTAGCAACAGCTAAAAGAGTAAGTGAGATCCACGCCTTCAGCAGGAACATAGGTTTCACATCTGAAACGGCTACATGTTCCTTGCAGCTCGGTTTTTTGGCTAAAAACGAGCTTCCTTCACGTCCTTGGCCTAAGTCGTTCGAGATCCCAAGCCTGTCCAACTTGGTGGGGAACGAACTGGAGAGAGTACTTAGCCCAGTTAGAGCTCTTAGGTACTATCTAAGAAGGTCAAAACCTTTACGAGGACAATCAGAAGCCTTATGGTGTGCTATCAAGAAGCCTTCTCTACCAATGTCTAAGAACGCAGTTTCTTACTACATCAGGCTTCTGATTAGAGAAGCACATTCTCATCTGAAGGAAGAAGACCTTGCTTTGCTGAAGGTAAGGACACATGAAGTGAGAGCTGTGGCTACTTCAGTGGCCTTCAAACAGAACCGTTCTCTGCAGAGTGTTATGGATGCAACCTATTGGAGAAGCAAGTCAGTGTTCGCATCATTCTATCTCAAAGATGTCCAGTCTCTTTACGAGAACTGCTACACCCTGGGACCATTCGTAGCAGCGAGTGCAGTAGTAGGTGAGGGCTCAGCCACTACATTCCCATAATCCCATAACCTTTTTAACCTTTCTCTTGAATACTTTTATTGTTGTTTTTGGGTTGTACGGTCGGCTAAGAAGCCTTCCGCATCCTGGTTGATTTGGCGGGTGGTCAATTCTTTCTTGAGAAGCGCCTAGGTTAGAGGTTGTGATGAGGTCCTTTAGTATGGGTTGCAGCCCTTTATACTTCAGCACCTAAGAGTCGTTCAGCATCCTAAGAGGACCGCTACGCTCAGTAAGGAAGACGTACTTAATAAAGGCAGAGTAATGGTTCAAGTCGACTTCCTTACCAGGTACTTATTTATTTTATGTTTGTTATTTTGAATAACTAATAAAATGAAATACGGGATACTTAGCTTCTTTGTTAACATGTATGCTGGTCTCCACCCACCACCCTGGGTGTGAATCAGCTACATGATCATCGGGTAAGTTTAATATTGAAAAATGTTATTTTCATTAGTAAAATAAATTTTTGAATATACTTACCCGATGATCATGAATTAAAGAACCCGCCCTTCCTCCCCATAGAGAACCAGTGGACCGAGGAGAAAATTGAGTTCTTGTTGACAAGAAGTACTTGAGTACCTGACCACAGATGGCGCTGTTGAGTACACCCCCACCTGGATAGCGATCGCTGGCGTATCCCGACCGTAGATTTCTGTCGGGCAACGGAGTTGACAGCTACATGATCATCGGGTAAGTATATTCAAAAATTTATTTTACTAATGAAAATAACATTTTTCGTGATTGGTAGGCAGGTGCAAACTCCATCTAGAATTTGCAGAAGGGGACACTGTAGTCTAGTATGTATGCTTCTGGAAGAAGGAATTTTTAAAACAAGCCTGTTATTTGTAAGCCACCCCATTTTGCTCAAATGGTTTGATACTGTACTGCAATATTTTGCCACAGGGATCACAAATCCTATATTTTCTCAGCCAAGCATGCATCCTTTTGACATTTATTGCAAACCTCAAACGTGATTTGTTATTCTTCAAACCACGAGCGGACGAGTCTCACTTTTTGTAACTGGATGTTGTTGGGTAGTGGCTTCTAAAAAAAAAAAAAAAAAAAAAAAAACAGTATAATCAGCTTTATAAATATTTGACAGAGCTTTATTACAGTTTCCTATGTTTTATGCATAGATATTCTACAAGAGGCAAACTTGCTTCAATGTTACTGACTTTCTCTCCTTTCCAAGTGTATAATTGAGTCTTACTTAAGAAGATTCAGTAAAGCTAGCTATCCCTTGAACTGAAGTCCCTATAAGGAGTGTTTTTAACAATGGACCCTGTATAGGTAGGCACTTGTAGTGTATCAACTAGATAAAGAGGATGAAGTTCAGGCTTGCCAGGTGATTTTTAAAGTCTTGCAATGTAGAGATGCTTGTGCTTGGACCTTTACCCAATTCTAGGAGTTTTAGGCTCATTTATTTCTTCTAGATACTGTATGCTACTGTATGCTGAAGTATTAACTGAAAAAAATGGCTCTACAGGCATTACAGTAATTGACCCCCTTTATTTTACATACCGTATGGGCCACAGAAACTTTATGATTGTATTTGAATTGACAACGTACAACAAATAAAAGTGAACTTTAGTATTAATTCTTAGGAGCAATGTAAATTTCCCCAGAGTATTAACATGAAATTACTAAAATATGTTATCGATAGCTGTGCATTCTATCAATCTCTATACTCTGCAGTAACTAAAAGACACTATTTTGGTAATCAGTTTCCCCTTCTAGACAATTTCTAGTTTAATGCCCAGTTTCTTGTACTGCACTATTTGTGTATACAGTACAGTATAGTTGAAATGAAAATAAAGTTTTAGTTTGGCCAAAGTCTGAGAGTATATTGTATATTAATTTTAATTTTATTGCAAAAGATGCCTTTTTTGTAGGTAAATATTTAATCTACATCCCTGTCTTTTACATTATAATTGAGGCAACTAGCTTTTCTTAATATTTTATTTATCCAGAAGGACAATATAATGTGATGCAGTATTAGATACTTTATTTTTTTTAAGATTTGTATTTATTTACAGGTTCAGGATTTGAAGCCACAAGGAACTAGAGCAGTTTGATCAGTCTACCTGTTTGGTGATGTATGGAGTCGTGGGGGTATATTAGCTCTTTAGTCTATTAAGGTGAGGTACATCAAAGCCTGGCTTGTTTATTTTTTATGTTAGGTCCTCTACTCATTTTTTCTATATTGAAAGATGCTTTACAACCAAATGCCATATAAAGAATTTTAAGGGAAGTTGAGAATTAATTATTGGAATAAAAAGAGGAATGTTGCATTGACAGCATTCCAGTAAATTTAGTTTTAGTAATGCAGGTAAACTGTAGCTTTGGATTATATAAATAAATGTGTATTTGGTCTTAACAGCAAAAGAACATATTCCTAACTTTGATAACAGCAAAAGAACAAAGAACATATTCCTAACTTTGATAGACTGCAGTATACATGGAGAGATTGATAAAGGGATTTTGACGAAGGAAAAATCTATTTCTGGGCGAGAGACCAGTGTCGCCCAGTGAAATGCTCCTATGGAGAGATTGATAAAGTATTTGCCAAAGCTTTTGTGCTAGACATTTTATAAATAATTATAAGTAGATGAGAAAACTTTCAACATTTACAAACCTAGTATTACTGCAAAATTTTATTGTCAACCCTTATGCATGTAAGAAAACACTACAATAGAATGAGTAGATAAGCTGTGTACTATATAATTAGGGTTAAGTATTTTAATTTTGTTCTTGCCTTGCAAGTCCATCAAATTTTAGAGGAAAACCTTGACGGCAGAAATATTTCATTGTAAGCTTTCTGAATGAAACTTTTAATTGCTGATTTTTAAACTTGGCTAGGATGGTATTCTTGGGTATGGTTGAAAGTATATTAGAGCAGTAATATTTATAAAGTAAATTCCATATTTGTTAGGATGACAATATAGCAAATTACTTCTATCAGTCTCAAGTTTGTTGGTGTTATGTTACAAAATGATTGGTAAAAGCTATTGAGCAATATAATGTATAGTGGATGCAGTTTATAAGTTACTGAAAAGGTTATTCATTTTCAGGTTCAGAATATGAAACCACTTGGAACTTGAGCAGTTTGGTCAGTTGACCCGTGTTTGCTAATGGGTGGAACCTGTATGGTTTAAAAGCTCTTCTGTCTATTAAGGTGAGATACATCGGCCTGACTGGTTTATTTCTATGTTAATCTATGTGCAATTAAGTTTCCCTCCTCCTCATTCCTTTCTAAATTGAATGATGCTATTGCAACTAATTACCATACAAAGAATTTTATAGGGAACGGTGTTGAAAATTAGTTTGGGGAATTAAAATTGAAGGTTGAATTGACAGAATCCCAATAATATTTTTTTTGCATGCAAGATGTAGCCTTTGATAACAGGATGCAAATGTCTTTATTCTTTACAGGAATAATACCTATTCCTAACTTTAAGTTGATTATACATGATTGATAAAAATTACTTATCAATGCTTTTTTGTTACAATGTTTGAAAGAAGTAGAAATTGATGGAAAAACTTTCTGCTCTTAGAAACTCGCTATTCATAATGTTTTAACTGGCATTCATTTAGCACATGATGTAAGAAAACACTACAGGTTATAAGCAGTGTAGGGTTAAAGTATTTTAATTATACTTTTGCAAGTCAATCTAGAATAGTCTGTTGTTATTCTGCTGAGGTACAGTAGTTGGTTTGGATTATTGGTTGCTGGTTTAAATCTCTTTAAATTTTACTTGATAAACCTACAGTACCTTGTAATGATTTCAGGTCAAGTTGAAGACTGCAGAATATTAGAAGAGTTTAACCCATATATGCTGTTTAACTTCACATATGTACAAGTCAATTAGGTGAGCTTTTGTGGGTTTAGACCTGAGTGAGTGAGTTTGATTTGCAGATTATACTTTCATTACAATAGCTGGTTACAGAGCATTGTCTTGGAGTAAATACTTTCATTACAATAGCTGGTTACAGAGCATTGTCTTGGAGTAAATACTTTCATTACAATAGTTGGTTAAAGAGCATTGTCTTGGAGTAAATACTTTCATTACAATAGCTGGTTACAGAGCATTGTCTTGGAGTAAATACTTTCATTACAATAGCTGGTTACAGAGCATTGTCTTGGAGTAATTCTGTCCAGTCTTCATATTGGTCTTGCTAATATGACTATATTTCCTTACATATAAGATGTAGGTCATCATTGATTAAGAAAATTTTAATTGAAAGTCTTGAATTAAGCATAAGATTTTTTTAGAAACTGCCAAATTAAAAGAAGCCTTCCAATTTTTTTTAAAGAATTGTAATTTTAACTTTTAACCTGGCAGCATTTTAAATAAACTTTTGGGCAAGTTTTGTGAAATCTTATAATTAGATGAAAATCTTAATATAGCTAGCAGTGATAGTAATTATGATAATTCCATGTTCATGACTGGCACCATTCAACTTCCAATGCAATATATTCATTAAAGATTTACAGGATGTTGTCAAAAATATTTTCTAGGATTTATTACTGAGGGGAGGGGAATAGGGAGTTAAATTACTGTATTTGAAATTTGAAAGGGATGACTTTTTGCAACAAAACAATTCAAGGAGCAATGCAATCAAATAAGTAGTCTTGGTTTTCTGGGTCGAACCTGTGACGGCCGGCGAAAAAGTCCTTCTTTGTACTTTTTCTGATATAAATCTTCCAAATATACCAGAGAAAATTAAAAGCATGGAATGCAGAGGTTACAACCCTCGCGCGAGCACCTTGTTGGTGTCGTATATCTAACAAGGGCGTTTGTAAAACACTATTCACAGGCTGTCTTCCATTTAGATAATCCCTTCATCAAAGGAGGAGGGCCGTGACAGGCCCTAGAGAATACAGTTGGGTTACCCTACCGACACCCACCACTCGCGCTCACTAGGTCATCCTTCTGTGTTGGACTTGCCAGCAAAGTTTATAAGTGTTTTGCCCAGTGTTTTTCGAAGTGATTGTCGTTTATTCAACATGACTGACGTTGATACTTCACCCTTACCAATGTTAAGTACCATAGTTTGTTTTGGCAGCTTTTGACAGTACCGGGCATTTGTTCTGTTTCCAATATGGTGGTTTTTAGTTTTGGAAGCGATTGTCTTGCCGAGGTATCGGCAGCCATTTTGGGTTATGTTCGCTTCGGTAAATATTCTAGTTAATTTTGCCCATCTGGTACTCTGTCATCTTGGTTATATCACTTACGTTTTATGGCCTTTTATTGTTATCATTAATTTTTGCTATGGTATTTATTTGCTTGCAAGTCCAATTTGGACCTACGAAGAATAGCGATTTAAAGAATAGCGAATTAAAGTTTAGCGATTTAGTCTGTTAGTTTGTTCTCGCCTCAGAGGCTTCGATTTAGACTATATCCTTGTTTTTTTGTTACGTTATTCTTCGTTCTTGGTTATTACTAAGAAAAGCAATCAATTTTATTAATGTTCTTGTTTTATTGTGTGATGTTAGTTTTTTATTATGTAACCTTGAGAGCGAAAACAGAGACTGCTCGTTCCCTGTTCTACAGATATGAGTTATTCCTTCTCTCGTTTTCTTTGTTAGCTCGAGTAAGAGAGGTGAATTTCCCGTTCTCCGTTTTTATACGATCACGAGTTATTCAAGCCTCCTCTTAGTATCAGAGTTGATGATAGTACGTTTAATATTATAAACGTTTTTATTGATGTGGTTACTGTTAATATAGCTAACACTATTAATAGGTACGTTAGTGTATGAGTCATTAATTGGGGTCGTTTTATACCGACACCCTTAGCTCCGAAGTTATGCTTAGCTCCGCCTTGAGTTATGCTCCGCTATATGGATACTCATTGGGTGAGAACTAGTTAACGTTCAGGAGCAGATTTTTGGAGTGCAACGGTGTAATCCGGCACTCGGACTCCGGCTGAAGCCTTTTACACACGAACCTTTGTCATGTTTGATCATAATTACACCGTTACGGCCGGCTTCACGGGAGATAACACAATCATTCATTGAGGTTAATGTTATCGTACCGGGAACGGTCACGATATCACGGTGACGGGCCTTTGCTACCGGATCTCCGGTACAAACAGAGATCAAGCAGACGGCCAGAACCGGAGTTAACAATGTGATACCGATGAAGACTTCACAGTTTCATTATTACGGTCCCTTTTTCATCGAATCTCCGGCTTCACTGGAGATAACACAAACATTCAGTATTAGAGAATGTTATCGTACCGCTGAGGATCACGTTTTCACGATGACGGACCTTTGTCACTAGTTCTCCGTTACAAACAGAGATCAATCAGACGATCAGAATCAGGGTATGAACCCCTTTTTCATAAATAATCACAATATCGTTATTACGATCCTTTTCATCGAATCTCCGGCTTAACCGGATACCGTACAGGCGATCAGCATTGAGGTTAATATTAGTTTTCCTCTGGTGTTCACGTTGTCACTATGACGGACCTTTGTACCGGGGATTGTTACCGGAGCTCCGTTACAGACAGAGCTCACTCAGACCACGGGTGGCCAATCTCTTGTTTTGCTGTAAAGGAAAGGATTTAACATGAATACAAAGTAAACTGTACTTACTTTAATGACACTTTGAATTTGCGTTGGTAATATTCATTAGTTATTCTTGAAAGTCCAAATAAAAATATATGAACATAACTATGCCTATATTTATGCATATATTTAATT
The DNA here is from genome assembly GCF_036898095.1 of Palaemon carinicauda. NCBI lineage: Eukaryota > Metazoa > Arthropoda > Malacostraca > Decapoda > Palaemonidae > Palaemon > Palaemon carinicauda. The sequence goes on from NC_090759.1 coordinate 74,178,231, forward strand.
CTAACTATGTATAAATATGGATAAATATCCATACAACATCGTGTTCAAATAGAAATAAATTGATTATGCCTATATTTATGCATTTTCAATTCTAACTATGCCTAAATATGAATAAATATCCATACAACATAGTGTTCAAATAGAAATAAATTGATTGTGCCTATATTTGTGCATATTCAATTCTAACTATACCTAAATATGAATAAATATTCATACAACATCGTGTTCAAATAGAAATAAATTGATTATGCCTATATTTATACATATTCAATTCTAACTATGCCTAAATATGAATAAATATCCATACAACATAGTGTTCAAATAGAAATAAGTTTCCACTCAGTACTGGGAACCAAACGTTGGCCCCTTCTAATGAAGGGCCGGGTCGAGACTAACCATGCCATGAGAGGCTATCTACTGTTCCTTGAAACTCTGGTCAGTGAACAGATGAATCAATAGAATACTAATAGCCAGTAAATAATGTTAGACCCGGTTCTGAACGTCTGAGTCAGGGGTGGCCAACCTGTGGCGGATGCGCCAACAGTGTCACATTTCATGAATACAAGTGTCGAACTATACCCCAAAAGATAGTACATTAAATGATTTTTCTTTAAAATTGATTTTTATGAGTTGTACAGTTGATCCCAGCCTGTGAATAGGATCACTAACCAAAGTTCAAGGAACATCCAGACTTATGTCCCCTTTCTTTTACAGAAGGTTCGCCTACATGGTTCCCGTCAGGATGATGATGAATCTCTCTGGCCTGCAAGAGAGGCTCTCCGCCCTTGGTTATCAAGGTTGGGAAGAAATGCTCCATCTAGAGGTCCCTATCTCCTCAGAGTGTCCTCTCTAAGGTTGGACGACGACCCCATGGACGGGCAGGTAGGTGGGGATGAATTTTGAGCCTTCAGCTTTGCAATTACCTACGTCACCGACCTAGGACCCTTAATGGATCCTGATGTTCATGTTACCCTGCATAAACCGTGACTGCTAAAAGCAACACATTCTAGGGAAAACCAAGGGGCTATGACGGAGCTCAAAAGTATGGTAGTGAGTCAGATCCGTTCAGGAACTCAGAAGTTTCCCCCTACAGCCCCAGGCATATCGAAGTAACCTCCTTCGATAAAAACAACGCATAGAGATTTGCCTTACATGTTCCATATATAGATGGTACCATAAATCTGGATGGCATAGACATCCTCCCTCTGGGGGACCTAGAATTTACTCCCAGGTACTAGAATTCCCGTTCAACGGATTCATTCGATTGAAAGAGATTGCCTTGGTTAGGTTAGACAAGGTACCGAAGGTAACAGTATTATTTCCTAAAGGGCAGGCCCGATCTGTCTGGACCAGGATGTTGTCAGTCTGGGGGTTACGATAATTCCAAGATCTGCCCTTCCAATTCGACCTACACGTTTGATGGTCTGATCGGGTTAGTTGTGGGAAATACGTTCTGTCTGAGGCCTCTATCAGACAGGAATCGATAGTCGGTTACCCACTCGTCATCACAGCCTCCCTCCGATTCGACGTCTATGCATCCAAATCCCCCTCATCAGGTGGTCTACCTCACTGATTCCCCAGGTACACAGCCCAACCCCGTTGGGATGTTTTACCTGCATACAGCCCTAGATCCGAACCCTCAGGCTCCTCTCGTGGACACCAGAGAGGAAGCTACAGGAGTAGAAGACAGTCTCGCCATCGAGACGGACCTAGAAAAAAGGGGGCTCGGAGAAGGAAAGTACCTAGATTCACCCCCTCACAACGCGGTGGTCCCGGTAGGGGGTAGACTTTACCACTTTCGAGACCATTGGACCTTCGGTCTGTGGGCTCATAGCATAATCTCTAAAGGTTTGAGGTGAAAATGGCCACAAGGTCCTCCTCCTCCACCAGTGACCTTCTCCCAGAAATCCACTCCCATCCTGGAAGAGTACACCACAGGGTTACTCAAGAAGAAGCAATCAAACGGGATCGATCACTGAAGTTCCAAAGCCACCTGTTCACAATTCCGAAGAAAGGCTTGGCGGCATTGAGAGTGGACCTGGACTTGTCAAGCTAAACTCTTACATTCTCTGCGACAAGTTCCGGATGTTGACTATCTCTCAGGTACGGACCTTACTTCCCCGTAGGACCGTCACCACCTCTGTCGATCTTACCGACGACTATTATCTTGCGCCTTTAGCTCGAAACTTCTCTTCTTATCTGGGTTTCCGCCTAAGCAGGAAAGCCTTTGTGTTCAAGACATGCCCTTTGGCCTCAACATTGATCCCAGGATATTCACAAAACTAGGAGAGAGAGTGTTAGAACAACTCAGGAACCAAGAGATACAGATCATTGCTTATCTGGCCGGTTGGCTCATTTGGGCCCGGCCGGTCATAGAAGGCAACAGAGCTACGAAGGAATTATTCCAATTTCTCGACAACCTGTGATTTCGGGTCAATCTCCAAAAAATCTCGCCTGCAACCATCAGTCCGCTTAGAATGGTTAGCCATTCAGTGGGACCTTTCGAAGCACACGTTGTCTCTCCCTTCCAAAAGGTAAGAGGAATAGTTTCCAAGATCAAAAAATTTTCTCAAACACAAACAGGTGTCCGAAGAGCCTTAGAAAGTATCCTCGGACTTTTCCAATTCACTTCAGTAACAGATCTAATAAAAGCCAAACTCAAAGACATCAATCGAGTTTGGAGAAAGAGAGCTACAGTACCTATAAGAGACATGGTCTCGAAGATCCCTTCTGTCTTGAAAATGAGACTACACCCATGGTCCGAACCGAAGGACCTCTCCAAATCGGTTCCTCTACAATTCCCACCTCCACAAGTGACATTGCATACAGCCGCGTCTCTAAGTGGATGGGGGGGATTACTCCGAACATCAGATGTTTCAGGTTCTTGGTCACTCTCCATGAAACAGTCCCATATCATTGTTCTCAAAGCCATGGCAGTGTTCTTGACCCTGAAGAGAGACTCTCCTCCGAGGTCGACCCACATCAGAGTAGTGTCAGACAGCACAGACGCAGTACACTACGTCAACAGGGGAGGATCCAAGTCACCCAACCTGAATCAGATCCTGGTCACTATCTTCGCCTGGGCAACAGAAGAGAACTGGTTCCTGTCAGCACCTCACCTAGCGGGAGGCCAGAATGTGAGAGCGGACTCACTATCCAGGACGGATCCACTGGAGTCAGAATGGTCTCTAGACATAATTTCATTCCGGTGGATACTCAGGCTCGTTCCAGGCCTCCAGGTAGATCTATTCGCAACTCAGATGAATCACTAACTTCCTTGTTATGTGACCCCAACCCTGGACCCTCGAGCTTATGCCATGGACGCATTACCCCGGGATTGGAACCATTAGAAGAAGATTTCCCTATCTCCCCCAGGGAATCTTCTAAAAACTTTTACACAAACTACGCTCCTTCCCGGGCGCAGTGGCTTTAGTACCACCTCACTGGCCAAGAACAGTTGGTTTCCTCTCCTCCTCGAGTTGAAACTCAGTCCCATCCGGATCCCGTTCCTCAAACTGACCCGAGTATCCAAACTCACTGTGTCAGATTACTCAAGGATAGCCAAAACTCTAACTTCGTGGACTACAGGAAGTTGGCAGCTCGTAGAGATGCGAACATTGAACCGGAAACGATCTCTTCATCGAATGGGACAAAAAGGGACTCGACAATTCGCCAATATGATTCGGCCGTTAACAACTAGTAGGTCCCCTAAGAGTGCAGACCATACTCGTATGTCCCCGCATTTAGCCATCTCTTTCTTGAGGTTCCTATTTGACAAAGGCCTAACAGTTAGCACTTTAACCACCATCAAGTCAGCTTTGAAGAAGATCTACCTTGTTGGGTTCAACATTAACCTAGCTGATTCCTATTTCTCATCAACCCCAAAAACATGTGCTAGGCTTCTACCTTCGGTTCGGCCACAAAAGGACTCTTGGTCTCTGAACGGTGTTCTCAAACTTGCGATGGACACGGACAATGAATCCTGCTCTTATATCACTCTTCTTAGGAAGACTTTATTTCTAACGGCTATGGCTTCAGGTGATGGAACATCAGAACTAGCAGCTCTCACGAAACCCGGAAAACATAGATTTCCTCCCTTCAGCCGAAGTACTCCTTTCCAGACAAAGCTTCCCTAGCTAAAAAATGAGGATCCGCAAAATAGGTGCTCCTCTCGGAAGATTATTCTTCATCCCCAGGATTTTTCTCCGTGTACAGTCACACTCTCAAGCCCCTTTTTAGCTAGAACTGCCACCCGCTCGTCTGGCTCCTTGGTTATCAGGGAACAAGGAGGTACTATTTCCATTCACGGTATCAGGCAACAAATCCTCTACTTCATTAAACATACTAATCCGGAATCATTTCCCCAGGCTCATGATATACAGACAGTAGATGCCTCCAACAATGATTTCCAGAACAGGGACTTTGATGATTTTAAAAAATATACGGGTTGGAAATCCCCTATGGTTGTCAAACGCCAATATCTAAAGATCTTACAGGCCCTTAAATACCCAACGATGGCAGAGGGGAGCCTTATCTCTCCCCATTAATCTCCTCTTCTTCCTTTCTTCCATCTCTTCTCTTCTCCCTCCTACCCGCCACTCACACCACGTCGCCGCTCTCCTTGGTAGTTCGTTAGCCCTATGATATTTGCCATGTTTAATTGCTATGGTTTAACTGTTATTGTAGTTACCGTTCCTTTAATGTTTAGATATACTTAGACATGTAAGGTTTGATGCCTTTTGCGATTCGACACTCAGTTGGTTCCTTGTCGTCATTATTATTTAACCTTACGTTCCCTATGTCATTTGGCTGGTTGGTAATTGGACGATTACTTTATTATATCATAGTATTGTCGTACATGCTGATTGTATTCTCCTCATTATGTTATTAATTTATTGGGCTTGGAAGGCATTCTCTGGTACTTTTTCGCCGGCCGTCACAGGTTCGACCCAGAAAAGGGATTTTGACGAAGGAAAAATCTATTTCTGGGGAGAGACCTGTGACGCCCGGCGAAACCCTTCCCGATGATTTTTGTACGGACCCACCCTTTCCTTGCCAAGCCATATGTTCTTGCAGAAGGATGACCTAGTGAGCGCGAGTGGTGGGTGTCGGTAGGGTAACCCAACTGTATTCTCTAGGGCCTGTCACGGCCCTCCCCCTTTGATGAAGGGATTATCTAAATGGAAGACAGCCTGTGAATAGTGTTTTACAAACGCCCTTGTTAGATATACGACACCAACAAGGTGCTCGCGCGAGGGTTGTAACCTCTGCATTCCATGCTTTTAATTTTCTCTGGTATATTTGGAAGATTTATATCAGAAAAAGTACAAAGAAGGACTTTTTCGCCGGGCGTCACAGGTCTCTCCCCAGAAATAGATTTTTCCTTCGTCAAAATCCCTTTATTATTCTAATTCAAGAAATTCAAAATTCAAGTACAAAACATTATACTGTTGATTAAAAGATAAAGAAAAACCACTAAATTCCACGGGTAGGAAGAAAAACCATGAGGGCATCCATAAATACAAAATTCTTTTTTCTTAGTTTCACAGAAGTATTAGCAAACTAAATCTGGTTCCTTGTGTTTTCAATGCTGTAAATCTCACACTTTTCGTTTTCTCTCATGATATATAAAAATACATTACATACACAATTAGCATAGTAATTTGAGCTTAGCTTATGCAAAACTCTTATCGTAGTAAGTGTTAACAAAGCCACATTATGAAATTACCGGTATACATTATACCAGTCTAAGCATTACAGACTGGTAGGCCCTATTCATAAAAATGGAAATGGATGAAACTGTTACTCTCACTTAATCTATAGGTTTGAGGTGCCTGGTAGGAAGGGTTTAATGGTTTGTTCATACTCTAATACAAACCCTCTTCATTTCCGTGGGATTACTGTATTCATTTGCTGTTTTGCTACGACCAAAGTTAAAGAAGTCCTGTGGTTCTGGCAACGTTGTATGGTTGACCTAACCTCTGTTCCAACTTGCACCGGGTAGGTGCATATGAGGCTGGTTATATACGGTACAGTAGATACACCTGAAAGAATGAGATGAAAGATTTAGAGCCTTATTAGTATTAAACTTTTCAGATTTTCCCCTCAATTTAAACTTTTCTTAGTTCTGATATATCCCTTGTTCAAAGTAAAGATGAATGTCCTCAATAGTTTTGTGGATTCATGTAAATTGTTATATTTAATAATAATTTATTCATTACAGATTTCAAGTCTTGGAAAAAACACAACCTACACAATTCAAGAATTATGCGATACTGAAAAGAGGTATTTTTTTCATCAAAGTTTTAAAATGATAAAGGTGAAGGAATCTGTGAACTACCATTTAACTGCGAGTTTCATTCAATTTTCTTTATCATAATTTAAGGAGTAATGTTGATAGTTTTATCAGTAAATGTCTGATGCATTTTTTTTTATATGGAATTAACAATAAAACTTTTAATGGAATATTTAAAGTTTAATTGTAAATATTTTCCAAAATCGAGGCCTGGTTGCTGTGGTAATAATTATGGGATTTCTTTTATTTCAAAAGCTACAAAGGTTTGTAAGTTTATAAAAGCTACTCTTTAAGTATATATTTACTGTAGGATTTTCCTAAGCATTATTTTCTTGAGTAGCATTGTTCAAAGCTTTCTTTTTTTTTTATTAAAAATATAAAGTTAAGATTAAGAGAAAGTAATGTCTGATATTTTCAAGTAAGCTGAAGCAATTTTGTACTTAAAAATAAAAATTTTTACTTTTGAATTAATTAGTTTTCGTTCAGCAACTGTTATAATTAGGCTTTTAAAAACACAAAATATTTGATTAAGTATTTAATGCTAGACAAGAAAAGACTGAATTTCCAATTAAAAGTTCTTTCTGGTAAAGTTCCTACACTAATACTATTGTCCTTTATTGCTATTATAATTTAAGTTGCTGGTGTATATTGGGTAGGTCTCGTCCACCTAATAGGCATTCACTTTGATTTTGGCCACAGCACATTCAATACTTCTCTGCTGCCTCATAATTTTGACTGAGGGATATTAAAGGAAGAAGACAATGGTATGCAGTTGTTTCTGGATAATCTATAGAAGCAACAGTTTTTTGTGCAAATCTGCCATTATCCACAACATGCTTTTTCCTGTTGGGCAGCATTTTTTTATTATTTCCTCGCTAGTGTGGCTTAACGATAACAAAAGGTGAACTTACAGAAATTAGTATTCATCAGACATCACTAGTATACCATTTGTTAAAGGGAGGTTTTGCTGCCACCATGTGTTAAGGGGTGAGGCACTGCCCTTCTTCACAACTCTTCTTCCTGGTAAAGTCTTTCATATCTCAAAAAGACACTAACAGCGTACCACGTGGAAGTGTGGTTTCTTCATCACGGTCTGCATGACCTCTCTGAAGGGAAACTCTGTTTCTCTACCTCACCTTAGTTAGATCTCCCTCCTCTGCCTCATTGTCATTAAATTCTTTGCACTTTGGCTTCTAGAAGAAGAAAAAGTAAAGACAAAAACAGGAAGAAAAGTAGAAGACAAAAACATCTAGGAAAATGGATAGATAGAATAGTGTACATGAATCGGACACCTCTCTCCCCACTTGTGGGAGATTACTCGGTATATGGTACTGGTGCTCACTGCAAAATTCTGTATGTATACTAAAGTGCCACGATGAAGCAGGCGACACAAGCTTTGCGGCCCAAAATATTTATAAGAAAAGGCACATGGAAGAAAAATTAGGCAGTAATGGAGCATGTGTTGTCTAGGGTGCCAAAGCCATCTTGGATGAGAAAATCTAGATGCTCACCCTCTTCGAGTGAGGAAAGAACTTAAAGATTAAACTGGCAAAGAGGTCAATACAAGTTCCACTTCAACCGAATTTGACTTAATTCTGGGTTATCATCATTTTAGGAGAGTTCCTGAAGTGTTCCTCTAAAACAGGAGATGGGAGAAGGGTCAAGAGGGCAGAACATTTCATCGCGACCAACTGTGCATTTGCTCACTCTTCAAAAAGCACTTTTTGCAGGAGCATAAATGCTTTTCAAACTTACTGACAGACCTTCATGCAGCTTGGAAAGTTTCCTAGTTTGTACCATGCTCTGTTCCGGGTACATACCTCCATCATGTACGTAGGAAAATTTTTCTATGATCTTAAACTTTGATTCCGTTTTCCTAGAGTATCATCATTCACAGGGTCAGCCTAGGGGACTGCATTTAGTAAGACGCACAATGCGCATGCCATTATTCTTTCCAGTGTGGAGTAGTTTTCGGCCTACTACCATCATTACTTCTTCAAGATGCAGACGAAGAAGGAAGACGGTACTGGTGCTCATTCTCTAAGGAGATTGAGCACTTGCACAGTTGGTATGGATGAAAGGCGTTGCCATTCTTCCCCTCATTCCTGACAACTGACTGATCTCCACAAGAGAGAGGGGGGAAGAGATTGCAAGTCCATGCCTAAAACAACTCCATCAGTAATTACTGTAGTTTCAGCAAACGCTGCTTGAGCTACTGTGCACTTGAGGTACCTGTGCATTATCTCGTAATGATGGTAGTGGGCCGAAAACTATTCCAAAATGGAAAGAAATAATGGCATGTGCATTGTGCGTCTTACTAAATGCAGTCCCCTAGGCTGACCCTGTGAATGATGATACTCAGGGAAAACAATTTAAGATCATAGATAAATTTCTCGACGTAAATGGTGGAGGTATGTACTTGGAACAGAGCATGGTACAAACAGGGAAACTTTCCTAGCTGAATGAAGGTTTTGTAAGTTTGTAAAGCATTCATGCTCCTGGAAAAGGTGCTCTTTGAAGAATAAGCAATTGAACAGTTGGTCAGGATGAAATGTTCTGCCCTCTTGACCCTCCCATCTCCTGTTTTAGAGGAACACTTCAGGAACTCTCATAAAATGATAACCCTGAATTAAGTGAAATTCGGTTGAAGTGGAACGTGTTGATTGCCTTGCCCGTTTAATCTTCGAGTTCTTTCCTCACTTGAAGAGGGTGAGCGTTTACATTTTCTCATCCAAGATGGCTTTGACACCTGTCCATGCACCTAGACAACACATGCTCCATTACTGTGTAATTTTTCTTCCATGGGCCTTTTCTTATGAAAGTTTCGAGCTGCAAAGCTCCTGTCGCCTGCTTCGCCACGGCACTTTAGTATGCATACAGTAATTTTGCAATATGCCGAGAACCTTCCATACACAGTTCACAATACTGTACAAGATGTTTCCACACACTGAGCACTTATCAAAGCACAGGGATCTTCCAATACTTCCACATGTTAGGGCATAGAAACTTCCCAGGACCGTTCTGCGAGATAATCTGCTAGACTATTCTACACCCACTGATAAGACACATTTCCCACCAACAATTCCTGAAAGTTCTCGCATAATGCATGTCCGCTCTGCTTGCTGCCACTTTCCACTAGCTCCTTACAGGCTAAGCACCTACTGCTTAGTTTACTTCTCCCAGCATGAAAGATAGGGGCACATCAGCCTCCCTTGTTCCTCGTTTGGATATTGCTTCAGTTCCCGTCTTGATTTGCGAGTGCTCCAAGTTGACGGAGGATTATACTTGAGCCCACTGCCATGCCTAGTCTTAAGTATCCTCCTGTATCAACCACTGGTCTGATGTGGTACCTTAAAAACCCCACAAACCAGATTTTGGCAAATACAGAGAAGAGGAAGATTTATAGACTTTATCCAGTCACCAAACCCATGGATCAACTAGACACTAAAGTGGAGGATCCTCTTGCCTCCAGCCTTGCTAGGTAAGAGATCTAATGAGAACTTCTGGTGTTGGAGACAGCATCCCTTTTCCCATAGGAGGAATCCCTTTACCATAGAGCAATTACTGTATCTTCAAGTGCCTAGGTCATCCAAAGGCAGAGATTCGGAACCTTGAACCCCATCACACGTTTAAAAGCTGCTAAAGGAAACGCATTCATGATGTTGGCAGCTACTACAGCTGCAGCAAGTGAGGAATGCACATGAAGCATTATTCCGCAAAGTGGCACCAACAAGGAGCAAAGAAATTTGACGGAGATCACCTACTTTTATGAACTCTCGCCCTCCACTGATGACATTGCATACCTACCATCCAAAACTTAACCCTAGCAGCAGAGACATAAGCACTGAAAGAATAATTACCAAAAGCATCCCATACTGTTGTCTCCCCTCCTTGAGTTGACTCTTCAAATGAAGGCTGGATATAGGTTAAAGTTAAAAATGTTTGTCCTTCCTCCTGACACCCTTTAAGATGTAGACTGCAAGCAGCTGTACACTCTGTCATAAGGAAGGAAGACTTTGTGCTCCCCGAAGGATACTAATCCTTCTGTAAGCATCTCTGTATCATCATTGGGAGAATTATGTACCAGTTAGCAGCTCTGTGCTTCTTGACTGTCTACCACTCCTCCCCCAGTGCTCATGCTGATCTATACTCGGTCAGACTCCAACTGGATTTGTCTGCCGAACTATCTTGAACGTGGAGTTTCCTATGAGAAAGTTTAATGATACACACTCCAATGATTCACATTCCAATCCAACGCTCTAATGATTCACATTCCAATCCAACGCCCAAGTAGAGGATGCCATACTTTGGGATACCTATAGCCATGGCAGTATTTAGTCTTCCCACCAGACTATCATAGTAGCAGAATCATAATGGTAGTGCAACTCTATCTGCACAAACAATTATTTCTAGACTGACAACGGCAAAGTCTATGGGACTTGAATTTTTGGGGGAGAACAACATTTCTCCTTGGGGCCTCCTCACCAGTCTTGTCTGCAGCATCAACTAGTGAGGAATTGGTGATAGTCTTACCTTCTGGTTACAGTAGAATAAAAATTTGACTTCCAGCCTGGTGACTGAACAATGAATGCCTCATTAAGGGACCTCCTCAACTTCAGAAATGCAAACCTTCATAAACATCTTGAAGGAGAGATGGTGGGGTGCACGTGAGGATCGCGTCAGTTACATAGAATATGTACCAAGTTAGAAAAACTCCAGCATATCAAATTGAAAAACTCCAGCATATCACATTGCCTGGTACCTTTGCAGCATTGCTACCATTTTAAGATTTCTAACAATTGGACAGACCTATCAGTACTTAATTGGGCAACAACATAACCATTTGTGGCACTGTTTAAGAAAACCTATGTGACATAAAAGCAGGTGCACATTTGTAGTATGAACTTTGCAGAGCTGTCAGCGAGGTTCCCTAGGCAAGAGGCATGCACTAGCAGATAAACTCAGTCGTTTGGGATACCATATGTTCAGAGGCCCCCCAACATCCTTGCGTGATGGTAAGGCAAAATGCTCTAGGGGAATCATATTCTAGCAACTCTCTTGCCATTCAGTTGAACAAAAAATTCTGTACAGTTGCCTTCATTAATTCCGGCACACTGATATCTCCTTAGCTTCCCATGAAGTATACCGGAATTAATAAAGCCAACTGAACTGTTTACTTCTGTATCTCAATTCGTTCTCTCATAATCTACAAGCGGCAGCTAACAGACATCTTGATAACTTGCTTATCTGTCCTGCAAGGCCAGTAAAACACTTGCTTTTTTCAGCAACAGAAGAAGAGAGCTTAGGTACACCTAGTCTTTCTAGTTTTCCTTGCCAGATAAGTACTATTCTGGAAGCAAGGAGATGGGAATACCATCTTGGACTCAACTGCATGAATTCAGATTTCATGTCTGCCTCGCTTTCAGGAGAAACTTTAAAAGTGATACTGTGGTCTTTTAGACAGGAGTCTATAAATAACAAAGTTTCTATGTTGTTGTTGTTCACCTGACAAAGAATAACAACAACATAGAAATAAGTTATAAATATGTAGGTGGTAGTTATTCACCAAATTCTTTAGGAAATCATAAGTCTAGAATAGAATGAGAGGCAAGATAAACAGCCTTTTCAACTTATTTCTTGCATACCCATTTCTTATAAATAACCATACATTCAGACGATTTTTACTGCATTCAGTTAACTTATTTTCTCATTGTTTTCACCCCTGAGCAGGATGAAAGTGCCTTAAATATTTCCTGGACAAGTTGGTTATAGAGAATTCCTCCCACTAATGAATAAGTATCCCAACTAAAGGACAATGGTTTGTATTCTGTAGGAACAGAGGTTTTATTAATTTGTACTCGGTTGCCTCTTTGGGGGCAGGGCCTACCTCCACCTACCAGTAACCTCTATAAAAGCTTCAGTGGCTGCTTCTAGCTTAGTTGATATTGTACTCGGTTTTGGAGGACTCAAGTTTGTATATTTCTTAACTGATTTCTCAACAAGACACCACAGATTTTCAAAATTACTGTATAAGATCATTTAAAATATTACTGATATGGATTTAATTCTGTTTAAAACTTAGGACATTTTAGAGAACTTTACTGTATTTCTGATTCAAATAGTTAGAAATTTAATGCCAAACAATTTATTAAAGGGTGAAAAATCTGAGCTGACTTATTTTCTGGGCTCAACCTGTGTCGCTCCGTGAAATATTTTTACTGCTGAATAATAAAATTTATATAATAAATGCCTGAGGTAAAAAATGCTGAAACTTTTTTTTTTCCTTTTTTTGAACAGAGTCAATCCTAGATATTTGAATATTTAGAAATATTGGCTAAAATATTCATCTAAGGCATAGATAATTTATATTAATATATTGAAAAAAATGTTTAAGTAATTTGAATTGTGCGCTCAGTAATTTGAAATTTTTATGAGAATATTTTTTGGGATTTCTGCTTACCTTAGCATCTTCTTTAATGAGTTTTGGTATAATATTTTTCCTTTCAGTATTGCATACTTTATGCTAAATTTTCCTTCTGTTGTAAAAAATCTTTATTTATTGTATGCAGTAGTAATATCAATTCTTGGTTGTCAGTTTTCTTGAAACTAATATATTCAACAATATGTGTGATTTGATGTATTCAAAACTTGTTCTGGTTCCCTGAAAAAAAATAAAAATTCAGCAAACAAAATATTTCGATTCTTAATTCCTCCTGAACTTATCGCTATGTGTAACATCTTTAATTTCGAAATTAATTACAACAACCCAGCTAGGCTATTACCTAACTGGGTGAAGTTGAAATGATTCAAATTATATTAAATTGATGCCAACTCTAAGTGAAAATTGATAATTCCACTTTCATTAATATTTCTCATTATTCAATTAAACCCTGTACCTAGCAAAGCTCGCATATCATGGCTAGAACAGTAATTTTGTTATACCATCATGATCGCACAGTTACGAAAAATTTACATCATGTCGCAGGTGGTAATTAAATTCAAATATTTTGCCCACTGAATAAGGAAATAAAATTTTGATTGAATTTATATGCTCTTATTATATTCTATATTCTCATCCATGAAATAGGAATAAAGCATTCCCTAAGCAAGGGAAGTTTTCAAAATTTGAGTTCTACCTTGAAGCTGGAAAACACTTAAATGTAGTGAAATATTAAGAAAAAATAATATGGATGCATATGATTTATATACTGTACTACAATTAGTTAATTATACCATCTACAGCTATATTCTTCAATGTAGATATGAGGTGTAGTAATCCATCAATGCTAAACTTTACTAAACACCCTACACAGTAAGATCAGTTTTGAGTTAAAATGAGCAGCCTTTTCTGTCTTTTAAATCGGACCTCAATCATGGTAAATTCCTAATGTCATAATTTTCAAATTCTGCAAAACAGCAGAAAATGTGTAGGAACACTTCTCAGATAGGAGCCTCTCGGTAATTAATTCTAAATTCGTCCAATGGGCTGGACTTCACTCTGAACTAAAATTCAAAATTAATTTGTGCGAGAAAGGAGAAGACACGGTATTCAGAGTATGGAAAAAGATGGGTAAACTTTCTGAAAACCAATTTACTGCATGACCAACTCAAACTTAGGAGTAAAATAATATCTGTAATTTTGAAGTGTTCAAAGCCAGAAAATTAGTTATTTGTGTATCGCATTATTATTCTTATTAATAATTGCTAAGCTACAACCTTAGTTGGAAAAACAGGATGCTACAAGCCCAAAGGCTCCAACAGGGAAAATATAGCCCAGAAAGGAAAAAGAAAATATTCTAAGTAACAACAGTAAAGTAAATATCTCCTATATTAACTATGAAAACTTAATTTTTTTAGAGGCAGAGAAATAAGATAGAATAGTGTGCTTGAGTGTACCCTCAAGCAAGAGAACTCTAACCTAAGACAGTGGAAGACCATAGTACAGAGGCTATAGCACTATCCAAGACTATTGAACAATGGTTTGATTTTGGAGTGTCCTTCTCTTAGCAGAGCTGCTTACCATACCTAAAGTCTCTTCTACCGTTACCAAGAGGAAAGTGGCCACTGAACAAAAGACAGTTACCAGGAGGAAACTGGCCACTGAACAAATACAGTGCAGTAGTTAACCCCTTAAGGAAAGAAGAATTGTTTGGTCATGTGTATGAGGACAGAGGAGGATATGTAAAGAATAGCCCAGACTATTCAGTGTGTGTGTGTGTGTGTGTATGTGTGTGTGTGTGTAAGCTAAGGGAAAATAAACTGTAACCAAAGAGAAGGATCCATTGTAGTACTGTCTGGCCAGTAATAAGACCCCAAACTCTTTAGCGGTAATATCTCAACAGGTGGTTGGTGCCCTGGCCAACCTACTACCTACATTAATTTAAATTAAACTACAAACTTTAAAGTAAAACATTAATTGTAATTTTGAAATATTCAAAGCCAGAAAATTAAGCTATTTATGTATCACACATTAATTTAAATCAAACTACAATCTCATAACATTGTACAGTATATTATTAAATGCTTTGAAAATCCAAAGTCTTGGTGGGAATTATTTCCATACTAATTTCCTAAATGATGGTAAATTGTTTTCTCATCCTAAAAATATTGCAGTACTGAAGAAAACTGGTTCTAAATGATTTTATCCACAATTATGTAAGGCAAAAGTTCCCACATAAGTGAATTTTCATTTAATATACTTTTCAACCACAAAACATTGCACTAAACAAATATTGTGTTTAGGGCACGTAAGATTTTTTTTTTAAAGCAACCAAAAGGCAAAGATTTGGACAGGCAAATTTTACACAAGTTTGATCTTGCAAAACAACTAAAACTAAGATTTAGTCCCAATTTATATAACCATCTATACTGCAGAAAGGGAGACATTTGTAGAATGATAAAAAAAAATAACTTTAATTGGATTTTCTGTTCTCTCCTAATGCACATATAACCAACCAAGCTAAAACCTTATTTGGAAAAAAAAGGATGCTATGAGCTCAAGGACTCCAACAGGGAAAATAGCCCAGTGAGGAACATTAATATGGAAATAAATTACTGTGAAGAAAGACTTCTGCCAGCCTTTTCAACGTAAAACCATTCGCTACAAATTTGAAGATCCGACAATTCAACTGCCCAATCAGGAAGCTCATTCCACAACCTGGTCATAGCTGGAATAAAACTAATAAGATAGTGTTATATTGAGCCTTATGATGGAGAAGGCATGTCTGTTAGAATTAACTGCATACCGAGCAATAAGAGCAGGATTGTACTGCCTTGGAAGATCTGAATGCAAAGGATAAGAATTCTGAAAAATCTTTTGCAACATCCATAAACAACTGAACGACTGAGACATTAATATCTAGGCCTACATCAAGAATACAAAATTTAATAAACCACAAGTTCTTGTTCTACAAAGCAAGATGAGATTCGGCAGCTGAAGACCAAAAAGGAGTACAATACTTTAAACAAGGCAGAATGAGACCATTGAAACTTTTTCAGAATATATTTATCACCAAAATCTAAAAGACTTTCTCAATAAGCCAAATTTTTTTGCAATTGAAGAAAAAAAGACTGTGTTTCTTAAAAGTGAATTTGCTATCAAATATCACAAATAAAATTTTAAAAGAATTGTATAGAGTCAAAGAAACATTACTAATGTCGAGATCTGGATGTTGAGGAGACACTGTTCTCTGCCTACATACAATCATACTTCGTTATTTGTTAGGGTTTAACTTCATTCCCCATAATTTGCACCATGCACTAATTTTAGATAGATCTCTATTAAGGGATTCAGCAACTCCAGATCTACATTCAGGAGATGGAATTGAGGCAAAGAATATCATCATCTGTATATGCAACAAGCTTTTTTCTGTAGGCCAAACCACATGTGTATCTAGTATGAAAAGTAATGGGCCAAGAACACTACACTAAGAACACCAGATATCACAATCCTATATTCACTATGGTGCCCATCAACAAAAACTCTTTATCTATTACTCAAAATTTCAATAATGTTGCCAAGAAGACATAACTACTCACAATTGTAGAGTTAAAATACAAAGGCAGCATTCAAATACAAGCTAATCATACAAACTTCCTGAGCACAATCATGGAATTTCTGTACAGCATTGGAGATTGTAAGAAGGGCATTATATGCTCCAAGGCCTTTACGAAAGCCAAATTGCAAACTAAGGAACAAATAATTATCTTCAGCATAGGCTACCTATATAAAAGTTTTGCTAAAAGATGCTCAAAAAGTAATCAGATGGACAATAGGTACCACAAATACATTCACTTAAAGGAGTAACATTACCCTTCTCCAGAAAGTGGTAAAAGAACCTCTTCTTGCTAACTTTTGGAAAATTACAGACAACTTCAGGAGCTAGGAAATCAGCCGTGTTTATAAAAAACGATGGAAAAATACCATAAGCATCAAGGTCCATCCAGAGCGAAAAGCTAAACTAGTTTCTTTAGCCTCAATAAAACAAGAATGAGGAAGATAAGTTTTTCATTAATCTGTATACTGTCAAATACATCACCCAAAATGGTTGCCTTTTCTTTGGAAGCTCTGTTTATAGACAATTACCCACAAAATTTTAAAAAGACGTTTATAGACGTTCCTTGAGTAAAGTAAGGAGATGCACTAGAGCAGTATTTCCCAAACGTTTTTGGTTGAGAGACTAAATGCAGTCTTAACCTGGACTGGTGAACCTAAATGTAATAATAAATCTAATCATGTAGATGTATAGGTGTTTTATGACTGTGCTTCTTTTGTCACTATGTGTCCAGTAGAATCTTTACCTTGTCCAACTAAAGTAAATCAGTTACATTGATAAAAATAAAATGAATTGTAAACAGATGTGAATTATTCAAGTATATTTTTGCAAACAGAACCCTCAGAAATACTCTCGCGACCCTGGGGTTCAGAACCACTGTACTAAAGGATAATGACAAGAAGTAAAACTGTGACAAGCTACAAACTCTGGTAATTCAGTCTGAAAGTCTAAACTATTTTCTAGCCTCTTGACATCCCAAGTCAGTGTGGAGAAAGGTTAGCATATACAGTACAGTATACTGTATAAACATCAGGAGATTATTGAAATGACAAATTTTATTAAAAATCAGATAATTTCTATAAACCTCCCCTGATGTTCATATTTTCAATTCCAATATTTTGATGGAAAATATAAATCAGTGAAGGAGACATAGGTCATTTATAGAATTAAAATATATTTCAAATTCTAGACTCAACTGGAATTCTAAATTGTCTCCGAATAATGTGAAATCTTTGTTCTCCAATTACCCATCTATGTAACCCCAACACCATTTAATTAAAATTAAAACTTTTCTAATGGAAATAAATAAATTTGACGGAAAAAAAATTAACATTACGAATTACGAGCAGCCAGTATAGGACCTAGAGCCCACCAATCTCAATAAGTAAGCCAGGATTCTTTAAGATAATGTTTTGCTAACCCCGACTTGGTATACTCATGAGCTACCGCTAATACTCTTCTGTGAGCTTCAGTGACCAAACTTTCAACTATAAATGACATTGCATTTTTGGGCAGAATGATTTGGAACTAATCTCTTAAAACAAATAAGGGATACATCTCCAATGGCCATAGTTTGTCCAGATAATACTGAAGGACTCTATAGGACAAGGAAATTATTTCCTGAGGAAATGATTTCATTCATTTCTGGAGAGAGAAACTGAAAAATTTCTCTGAAGGCAAAACGAGAGAAAATCATATTATGCTCCACAAAACATACCCTAAAAGATAGTGCTTGTAGTTAATAATGCATCTAGTTAAACCTAATACCAATAGGAAAAGATGTCTGAGTGAAGATTTTCAAACTTTTCAAAAGTCAAAGCTTTTAAATAATTCAAGACGCATAAAAATTAAATTTAAATTAAAAAAAAACTTGACAACTGCAGGCCTATCAAATCTAAAATCCCTAAATACATCCACTATACTGCAATACCTGAAACTTATAGATCTAATCCAAGTTGCTTAAAACAGAAGGACTGATCTATATCTCTTAATGACTAAAATTTTAAGTTTTTCATAAAAAAATTAAAAAATTTAACAATACAATTTTAACTAGTTCTAGTCATTGATATATACCCGGTAACTAGATTTGCACCTTTCCAAATAAGAATTCCAATGTCATTAATGCAAATTACTGTATTGGTATACTCTTTTAGAATCTATAATAAACAATCTAGAGTGCTCCCAAAACCTTTGGTTTCATACTCCATGTGGTTTTCTGTAACATGGATGGTTTTGGATATAACACCTTTGAAATTGGTCGTCCGAGCTCATAGGTTTTGTACTCCATCCTTCTTAGACACTCCAACAACAGAAGCTATTGATCATAATCATTACCTTTCTAGCCAGAATGGTCTTTTAGTCATTCTGTAGTTTGCAGAGATTCTGAACATATTTGTCACCTTCAGAATCAGAATCATGGCAAATGGTAGGAATGCTAAAAAATCCAGATTTGACCAAGTCTTACAACAGGTCATATACCCTCTATGTTAAGGGATACAGAACAGATGACCAAATCCCCTTACCTCTTTGCTCGGTAATGTTGCAAACATGTCTAAGAATCGAGCAACCTCAAAATGTTCAGATTTCTAGATATACTGATTAAGGATTTTTCACTTGGAAGAACTCTACTCCTGTTTAGGTGATCAGCTAAGATGTTTGATTTTCTCAAAATAAATTGAAATAAAGTTTATTCCTCTCAAATTTTTCCAAGTTTACAGCACCTTCGGTATCTGGTATACCTTGTACCTCCTTGGTTCCTGATGTAAGTTAGTGAAATCGTATTGAAAACAATGCTTTGGTCTTCCCTACCACCAATGGTTCCTAGTCCGGAAGTTTGGAATATTGCAAGAAGCTCTTGGCAATTGATATGCAGACTTGACTTTGAAAGGTCCATTTCCCTGATAGATAGAGTATAAATGATTTATAGTATAGTTGCTCCTCATCATTCCTCAGAAGCATCTGCAAACAGAAAAAATTTTAGATTTTTATATTCAAAGAAACTCCCTGAGCTAACTGCCAGCAATTATCCCACCAACAGCTGTTGAAGTTGGGTTTGCATCACTGGAATTGAGATTGGAACAAAATTGTTGATCTAGAAAGTGTAGATTGAAGTTAAATTCTTCCCTTTACAAACCCAATTACATCTAATTTCTTTAAGAAAGCCATGGTTCCCATTGCTATTATCATTCCCATATGCTGTAATCTTACCGAGTTAGAATTAAAAGAAACCTTTTCAGCTTGATCAGATCTCCAACAAATCCAGTAACCCAAGCAACCACATCTTTAAAACCAGAATCTGACTAAGGGGGGGAGGCCTCTCTATTATCGCAGAATGTCAATTATATTAAAAATGTGTTTCTCGAACCATATAATGAAGCAGAATCATAACAAATTGTATACAGGACTACTATAAAGGCCAAACACCTAGGTGACAGCAAAATGTGCAGCTGAGATTGACGCTTTTATTTTCACCCTTGGAAGGCATGAATAAGGAATGTACTGCAAATTAAATACAACTTTGAAAAACAAAGATATCTGAGGGCATGGGCCAAATCAAAACAAAATACAGAGGAAAACACTTAACGGTCAATCTTGGAACTATGATATTGTCCTTCTTTTGATAAATGTTAATAGCGTTTATTTGACCTTTGATGTACATATCGGGGTCTGGATGTACTCCCCAAATAAAACAGAAATGGACAACAACAGTTTTGCATGTTGAAAACTTGAATCCATTCATATCAGCACACTGAATAATTTTGTCAACTGTGAGTTAGTTTTCTCTCGTCCATTCTCATTCTAGCTCCAGCAAATGATATAGAGAGAGAGATCATTTACAAATAGTGTTGAGAGCATATCTTGGGGAACAACACAGGATATCCCATTAATGGCTAATGCAAATAGGCCTACACTCAGCACACTACCCTGGGGAACTCCTTCCTGATATTCTTCTCTGATGAAGTTTCACCTAACTAACTTAAAAAAATCTATGTGAAATATATGGTTGAATCAACAATAGTAGCTCTCCTCTCAATCCCAAAATATGAATGATTTCAACTACAGTATACCGTATCTCCATGCAGTATCATATGCCTTTTCAAGGTAAAAAAAAAAAAAAAAAAGACTGTTACATATGCTGTTTGGAGGCAAAGGCTTCACAAATAGGGAATTCCTGTCGTACCAACACATCACTTGCAGAGTGCATTTTTCTACAACCACAATGGATAGGTGATGCAATACTTTTCTTCTCCGAGTACCAAACCAGTCTTGCATTGACCATCTTCTCCATGATCTTACAAAGACAAGATGTCAATGCAATTGGTTGATAGTTTGTTGCTAAAACCTTATCCTTACTATGTTTTAAAAATGCTAAAATTAAGGCTAGTTCCCAAACACTTGGATAATTGTGATCATGCTATATTCTGTTAATGATGCTTAAAATAAATAACTTTGTATTAACAAGTACATGTTTAATCATTGCATATGGATTTCCATTAGGTCCTGGGGCTGTATTATTACAAGCAGCAAGTGCAGAATCAAACAAAAAAGTGGGAAAGTCTCCCTCCTACTGAAATTGTCCGTAGGGAATAGTAATACCATTCTCCAATAAGATCCACTAGAGAGGAACCCTGATGTTTTACCACTTTTATGAAAGGAACTCCTTGTCGACAACACAAGTTGAAGCTGTTGGCTTAAAAGTGGAAACTTGCTTATTCTTAAATGAATAAGAAATAAAACTTTAAAAGATGAGCAAGTTCTGGTATCAACCAAAGCAACTACTTTTCATTTTATTCTACATTTAAGACAAACCCCAAAACAGGGAAATAAATTGATAAAAGTTTTTGTGCCTCAGAAACTGTGCCCAACATTGAGGCACATACAGAAATCACAAACACACAGACTGATATGGCCTAGGAAGCCCCCCTTTAAAACAGGGTTACTAAAACAGGTGTTAATAAAAAAAATTCATTAAAAGCCTGATGGCTGGCAAGTTTCTCTTCTATAACTAGAAATAATCCCTGGTATATAATCTATTATGCAAAGTATTTCAGAACACTTCCTACTATATTACCCGCAAAGAGCATTCTTTTAAGAAACCAGCTTGGAAACCCTGCATTAAAGTTTTTCATTTATTAAAAGTCTTGATTGGCTCAAGGCAGGAAATTAGATCAAACTCGAGAACTCTTATGAATGTCTTAAGGTTTTGAAGACCTAAAGACTAAAAGCAAACCTGAATTACCAGCCTTTCCTTGTATTTGAGACAACAATTTAACTACCAACAATAAAACAGGAGAACTGAGGGTTATAAGTAGTCTCAGAAGTAACAATTTTCAAAGATTAGGAAAAAAGCAGCATCAGAACTTACCTAGAGCAACATCAAGGTATTTTCCCGCAATAAGGTTATGCATGGTATGAAAGGGGAATATTTCAACATTCTTGATCTTCCTCGTTTTCTTCACCTTCATTTTCCTGTATAGCAGGATGAACCGAGACATTACTTACGGGTTTTCAAGTTAGCTAGAAACCGGTACAAGAGCTGCTGCACATTTGTTATCAAGAGACTTGTTTTGATAGTAGAAGTACTAGCGCCAACATTTACCACCTGAAGTTAACCCTAGTGGCCAAGTATGTAAGCATACGAAGCGCATTTCTACCCAAAACATAATGCAACTGATAAACTTTAGCAGAAACTCCATCGGCAACATTAAGAGCCAAAGGAATCATGTGATATGTCACTCCATCCACATAAGAAATACAAGGTTGCCAAAGAGTGCTTTCTTTAACGAATGGAGGGATATTATGATCCTGACTATCAACTATTATCTTCTACCTCTCAATATAATTGCCTAACATAGCTACAAAGTTTGTGGTAAAGTAAGGGTTTAGCAACATAATGGTATAAAGTGAATAAAGAACAACTCTTCAAGAGGATCTTTAGTCTGTAGGTACAGTGAACACTTGAAACCCCTACTGAATGGAGCGCCATTACCACTAGACCGGACAATATTAATCAAGTTAGGGTTGGCAACCAGGTAGATAAGATCAGAATTGCTACCTTTAAATGAAGACTAACGGCATTTTAAGAAATAAAGGAAGCTAAAGAAGTTAAAAGCTTTTGAAGTTCATCACTATCAGAACTTGCCTGGTTAAGTTTTGTATAAAAGAATGGTATTAGCTTGTCATTGCCAAGTATTTTCTGGATTTTCCAATGAACTGAAATAAAATTTCCTTTTATGCTTGAAATTTTTTATTTTTCCATGCTAGGAATACTGTAGTGGATCATTCACACAACTCTCAACAGTTATTTATACCACAGTACTGTCCCCAACCGAACACCGAAGCGAATGCAGATAATTATCGCCCACAAACAATTGCCTTGAGCAATTCACACAGTAATTGCTAACAAATCATGAGGAAAGCACTTTGAAACTGATTGGAATATTAACAATCTGCAGGATGAAGTGTACAAACCCGATACGACAGATTAAAATAACCGAGAGCCTCTGCTGTGTCACAGCTTTGCTTCTTGCCCTTAACCACTAGCGTGCCTTATTACTCTATAAATGGCATGTGTCTATTGAAAGGAATGATAATGGGACATTTTTGAAATTGGGGTTATGAATATCTATAAACTGAGCTTCTAAAGAATAAGCAATTGGAACATCAGAGATTCATAAAAAATGTAGTTACTGTATTACAAAAAAACTATTAACATGAATTCTTCATTAGACATTTCTCCTCAATGGAATCCTTAAACTAAAAATTAGGTGTCAGGCATAAGCATAACATTGTACTGTAGTATGCCTTTGACTTTATGCAAGAGATGACTACTTTTGCTG
The DNA here is from genome assembly GCF_036898095.1 of Palaemon carinicauda. Taxonomy (NCBI): domain Eukaryota; kingdom Metazoa; phylum Arthropoda; class Malacostraca; order Decapoda; family Palaemonidae; genus Palaemon; species Palaemon carinicauda. Next base: position 74,201,420 of record NC_090759.1, read on the forward strand.
AGTTTTGAGCTTTTGACTAAGAACTGACTACCTAAATGCCTCTTGGCCTGGGTAGTCTCAAAATATGAAAAAGTTGCCATTTTCTTTTTAAAAATACTGATGTCCAATGTCCTTTGGAAACCAGAACATGTCAGACCTTACCTTTATAATTAAAGCAAGTACTGTAGTTTGCAGTAAACACCACAGCTATGTCCTCCGCATACTATAAAATAACTCCGGTTATCCATAACATTCTTCTCACCACTATGACCTTTCATCTGTAAAGTTACAGAACATTGTTAAAAAAAACCAAGCTTCTTAACATCATCAATAAGTTAGTCAATTTACATTACATAGCAAAGAAAAAGTGTTAATTAATTTTTGTATTCTCCAACTCACTCCAGGAGATTATCAAAAGGTGAGGCACCTTAAGCTACACAAAAATTTTTCCTTACACTTGCACAGAGAATTTATTACCAATTAACCACAGATTGGACAGCACTACAGAAAACTAATTCCTATATGAAAAAAAGGTTTTAGTAATTATTTTTCCCAAGCCACTGTGACTGGGAAATGAAGTCATTTAGATGAACAGCAACACTATTTCAATAAATCAATACAATACTGTACTACTTCAGCACAAAAAATTCAGTGACTGACATTCTACAGTTAAAATTATTAAAAAATTATGTACTGTACTTTGTAGTACAGTATATTTACCAACACTATACCCCACTCCCGTTCCTGAAGGCTATTGACAAAGAGGGCAAAATTAAATTCATAAAATTTTACTTTAAAGGTTAAAAAGTGCCTGGTTTCAGTTCCAGTATCATCTGAAGAGATGTGTACCAGAATATCATCCAGGCAAGACCAACCACACCTTTAAACAGCTTAAACTCACGATCCCAGGTTGGGATCGCTCTGTCGTCATAGTCAACATTTACCACAGAATTGCAATATCCCGTTTATAAGCATATATCTAGCAAACTTAATACTATTGAACAAAACTTCATAAGCTAAATGATTTACCAATACAGTGTGTTGCACTGTAGCCATAGATATTTTTTCCAGCTTCCTTCAACCCCAAGCTGCACCAACATTTTACCCTACTTTAACTGCTCCTGCCACCTATCTCCCTTTGGACTGCCCATCTTAATTTCCCTTTCATGGTGCCACGACACTTTCCCATAGTTGGACCACAGCACTGAATGCCCTCTCCCGGCTCAGCAGTAGGTTCTTTGTCCCAAATTCATAAATCCAACATTTCACTCTATGGCCTATATTAATTATAACTTAAAACTCTTTTGTCACTTCATCCTGTATAACCCACTTTGTGATACAAGCAAAAGCAGCAATAGATGCATTATCTAAAGATTAGGTTGATCAAATAATTTTCTAAAGGTTAAGAGAATTACTTTATAATGCAAAGTTGATTGAAGAATTAGACATGGTTTATGGACTTCCAATTTAACCTCTCATCTTCAACCATACACTTCTTTACAGGAACAAAGTTGGACATGAAATCATTAGCAGGCATCATCTTTAAATTTTTTCTTTTAAATAGTTGAAATACAGAGTTGGACTTTTCTAAAGCCCTTTACATGGTAAATAATGAGTAACCCCAGAGTAGACATGTGCGACCCATCCTGAAAGTTCAATATTTTTATGCCCCGTGAACAAATAGTGCAGTCACTGCACCTCCAAGTTTACACCAACGGGCATACTCAAGGATCTATACAGCATCCTTTCATTCCCCGAGCTGCCGTCACTTTTTTAACTTTATACTTTGGCCATGTTCACATCTCTTCTTCCATCTTCCTGCAGAACCTCTGTTTTAAACTTAAAGTTCATACTGCAACGGCAAGGTTTTCCCCAGTTGCATTTTGGCGCTGATGACTTCCAAAGCTCCAGTGCTAGGCCATATGGCCAAAAATGAGAAATTCAGAGATAATTTGTATTTTTCCTAACCATACAAACCTTAGCTATTTACATTGGGTTTACTTTCAGCGTAGCTGAAATTGACGAGCCAATAAAATTTTAGCGAGAGTTAACTACCCCAGCGCTAGTTAGCAAGGGGGTAGGGGAAGGGGTAGCTTGCTACCCCTCCCCCCCCACACACCGGTGAGTTGTCTCACTTCACTTAGAGGTAGGACTTGTCTTGGGGGACAGGGTTGGTGGGCAAATATGTGTAAATAGCTAAGGTTTGTATGGTTAGGAAAAATACAAATTATCTCCGAATTTGTCATTTGTTCCGTAACCGAAATACAAACCACACTATTTACATTGGGTGACTTACCCCTTAGGAAGGATGGAAAGTCCCCAGCTTTACTGGCTTTGGCTTTACCCGGGGACTCAGAATCCGAGTGAGTAGCACTCAAGAAAAGGAGTCCCTGCGCCTCATAAATTCCTTGCTCAGCAAGGAACGTGTGGCCTACATAAGTTGTGTGTGGAGGAATAGTGTGTGACTCGTCCTAGGAAGTTGACCTGGAGTCCTTTAGATGGGAATCTAGGCTAGGACGTTCCCAATACCACCTCGTCAGGGTATGGGGGACGCGGCAGTATTAACTTAATACTAGGAACACAAGGGAGCATGGTTTACCTGCAGAGGTTGAGGTCAGCTATGCGGAGACCAGGATGCTGCTTTCCCCAAGAGAGGGGAGGATGAAGAAAGAAGTAAGGGCCGGACATGCTCTTTCATTCACGCAGACTAAAACCGGGTAATAACACCCTCAACCTTCTGCTACTTGTCCATTAAGGAGCCTGAGGTTAGACCAGCTGTTGTGCAGCCACCACAGGGCCGATAGAAAAAGTATCGAGGCTTCTGTGGGTCACGTCCTGCAGGTAGTGGGCTGTGAAGGTCGTCTGACGCTTCTAGACCCCAGCTTGTAGTACCTGCGTCACAGAGAAGTTTCTCTTGAAGGCCAGGGACGTAGCGATGCCCCTGACGTCGTGAGCTCTAGGGCGACGTGACGGAGGAGGGTCAGGATTCAAGGCGTGGTGGATGACCCTTCGAATCCAAGCCGAGATGGTATTCTTGGTGACCCTCCTCTTCGTCCTACCTGTGCTAACAAACAGCGCTTGCACACGGGGACGAACTGCAGCTGTTCTCTTCAAGTAACGCCTCAGACTCCTCACTGGGCATAGTAGCAGATGGTCTGGGTCACTTGTTACAGAACGGAGACTCGTGACCCTGAAAGAGTCGAACCGTGGGTCCGGCACTCCAGGGTTCTGAGTCTTGGCAACAAACTCAGGGACGAACCTGAACGTTACCTCCCCCCATCCCCTTGAATGGGCGATGTCGTACGAGAGACCATGAAGTTCACTAACTCTTTTGGCAGAGACCAACGCAAGTAGGAAAGCCGTCTTTCAAGTCAGGTGGCGATCAGAGGCCTGGTGTAATGGTTTGAAGGGAGTTCTCAAGAGACCTGAGAACTCGAACCACGTTCCATGGAGGAGGTCTCACTTCCGACTGAGGGCAGGTAAGCTCGTAGTTACGTATGAGTAGAGAAAGTTCTAGCGAGGAAGAAATGTCCACTCGTTTCAGCCTAAAGGCCAGACTTAAGGCTGAGCGATAGCCTTTCACCGCCGAGACCGAAAGGCGCATTTCCTCCCGTAAATACACGAGAAACTCCGCTATTGCTGGAATAGAGGCATCGAGTGGAGAGATACCCCTCCCACGACACCAACCATAGAAGACTCTCCACTTTGCCTGGTAGACTGCCTCTGAGGACTTTTGCAGGTGGCGAGACATCCTCTCTGCAACCTGTTGCGAAAAGCCTCTCTCCGTGAGGAGACGTTGGATAGTCTCCAGGCGTGAAGCCGAAGCGACGCTACGGCTTTGTGGAAGATGTTGCAGTGTGGTTGTCTGAGTAGCTCGTGTCGTGGGGGAAGTTCTCTCGGAAGCTCCGTCAGGAGCTGCAGAAGGTCCGGGAACCATTCCGCATGATGCCATAGCAGAGCTATCAGGGTCATAGACAGGTTGACTGATAGTCTGGTCCTGTTGAGCACCCTTCTCATCAGACAGAACGGTGGGAAGGCGTATACGTCGATGTTGTCCCACTGTTGTTGGAAAGCATCTTGCCAGAGAGCCTTGGGGTCCGGGACCGGGGAGCAGTACAGCGGCAGCTTGAAATTCAAGGCTGTCGCAAACAGGCTATCTGAGGATCCAAAGACCACTCGGTACTCACTATCTGCAAAGCTCTGCTCAGACTGTCGGGGAGCACATTCCTCTTGCCAGGAATGAAGCGAGCTGATAGTGTTATTGAGTGGACTTCGGCCCACCTCAGAATCTCTACTGCAAGATGGGATAGCTGCTGTGAAAAAGTACCTCCCTGCTTGTTCACATAAGCCACTACCGTGGTGTTGTCGCTCATCACCACTACGGAGTGGCCCGCCAGGGTCCGTTGGAACTGTTGAAGAGCCAGGAATACGGCCTTCATCTCTAGCAGTTTGATGTGCAGGTACTTTTCTGATTCTGACCAAAGGCCTGAGATCCTCTGGTTCAGAAAGTGGGCCCCCCACCCTTCTTATGACGTGTCCGAGAACAGCGTCAAGTCCGGGGGAAGGACGAGAAGATCCACACCCTTTCGTAGGTTCTCGTCGATCAGCCACCACCGCAGGTCCGCCTGTTCCGAGGGTCCTATCGGGACCAGAACGTCCGGGGAGTCGGAGCCTTGACTCCACCGGGACTTGAGCCGCCATTGCAGGGATCTCATCCTGAGGCGACCGTTCGGGACCAGACGGGCCAGGGAGGCTAGGTGACCTAAGTGCAACCATGATTGGGCTGGAAGCTCTTCCCGCCTGAGGAAGGGCTCTGCCACCCTCCTCAGCCTGCTATCCTGTCGTCTGATGGAAAGGCTTTGTGGAGATTGGTGTCTAACAACATGCCTAGATAAACCAGTTGTTGGGACGGCTGCAGAGAGGACTTCTCAAGATTTACCATGATCCCCAGATCTTGGCAAAGTCCGAGAAGTTTGTCTCGGTGTCGAAGAAGGGTCGACTCCGAGTCTGCCAGGATCAGCCAGTCGTCCAGATATCAGAGGAGATGGATGCCGTTCCTGTGCGCCCATGATGAAATCAGGGTAAACACTCTAGTGAACACCTGAGGTGCTGTGGAGAGACCGAAGCACAGCACCTTGAACTGGAAGGTCTTGCTGTCTGGGCTGAATCTCAAGTACTTCCTGGAAGACGGATGGATGGGGATCTGGAAGTACGCGTCCTTTAGATCCAGTGTACACATGAAGTCTTGTGGTCTCACTGCAAGTCTGACCGTGTCCGCTGTCTCCATGCTGAACGGAGTCTGCTTGACAAACTTGTTCAGCGCCGAGAGGTCGATGACGGGTCTCCAGCCTCCAGACGCCTTCTTTACAAGAAAGAGTCGACATAAGAAGCCTGGGGAGCCGTCGACGACCTCCTGGAGAGCATCCTTCTTGAGCATGGTCTCGACTTCTGCCCGAAGGGCTAGCCCCTTTGCCGATCCCATGGCATAGGAGCTCAACGACACTGGATTCGCTGTCAGGGGAGGTTGAGATGTCGTGAATGGGACGCGATAACCTTGGCCGATCACGGAGACCGTCCAAGAATAGGCCCCATGTTGCTGCCACCTGTGCACGCAACTTTGAAGGCATCCCCCCACAGGTGGACACGCGGGGGGACTGCCAATCATAGCATTTACGGCCGCGGCCGCTCCCTCTAGGAGTTTTGCCTCCCCTGGAGGACTTACCGCCCCTCTTGTCCTTGACAGGAAAGGGCTGGGGCTTAGACACCACTTTCTTAGCTGCCGGCGCCTGCTTCGGAGTCCTGCGAGGCTGCTGCTGATGTTGCTGCGGAGCTGGAGGCTTGTAGGGCCGAGATGCAAGGGCCCTTTAGAGAAGCGAGTCTTGGCTAGACTTCCTCCACCTCTCAGCTGTGCGTTCCATGTCCTGGGGCTCAAACAAACTTCCCCCAAGGATGGAGGAGTGTCTGAGCCTGCAGACATCCACGGCGGGGACCTTCGGGTGGATCTTCTCGGTCACCGCATCACGACGCTTCAACACCGAGTTGGCCCACAGGTTGGTAACCTGGTGGGCCAAAAACTCGATGGAGCGAGTGCCCGAGAGGAGGAAGGTCTCTAGGGCCTTCCTATTGCTCTCCTTAGACAAATCCTCAGAGCGCAATAGGATGCCCAGAGAACCCAGCCAGACATCCAGCCACGAAGTGGCCTGCATGGCGCACTTCGCAACCTTCTCCTGGCTCAGGATCTCTGACGCCGAGAATGTCACCTGCCGGGCGGAGAGCTTCTCAAGCGGAACTCACCTAGTAAGCTCTTCCACCGAACGGTGAAGGGGAAGAGCAAGGCTGGACTCCCCCATGATCTCAAAGTACCTCCTCTGCTGTAAACAAGGAGGTGGGAGGAGTTTGTTCCTGGCAGAGGAACGACTGGAGGAGGCGAGGTCTGCGAGCTGAGCGCCGACCCTGTCTCTGGCACTCTTCACCCCCTGGGACCAGAGCAGAGCCGCGCTGGCCTTTGGGGGCTTCTGAGTTCCATAGACCTGGTCCAGGACCGTGTCCTTGCCCTCACGAGGGGCGATCTACGGGTCCTTGAACCTGTTAAGCTGCCTCATCAGGCTCAAGACCTGCCAGAAGGCATGCTCAGACTTGTGCTGCTCTCCTCCCTGCGGACTGGCAGCCAAGTCTCCTGTCCCCAGAAGCTCTTCCTGGGGAGACACGTGGACGTTCTCCCGGGGTCTGGCTGGTTCCTGACGAATTCGCGAAGAAGACATCGGAACTGTCTTGGAGTCCTTGGGTTCCCTCCTGGGCGGGATACAAGACTCCAGCAAAGAGGTCTGGAAGGTACCTTGCACGCGAGTCGGTTCTCCTCCCCGAGGAGGAGACTCCCCCCTTGGTGCCGAGGGAGAGACCGCCGCCTCGCTGGATTCTCCTGAAGACGGAAAAGCCTCGTCCACAGGAGAAGGAGAAATCGACTGCGAAGGGGATGGAGCCTTCCTGACTGACCTCTTAGGAACCAACTTCTCCCTGGGAGAAGTTACCAGGGAGAAGTTACCACGAAGTCCACTCCTCTCCTCTTCAGCGGGGGCGAGTCCGTCCTTGGCTTGAGTCCCAGATCGGCGAGTGCTGGCTTCATAGCCTGCACTACCGCTCTCATCAGAGGACCAAACCAAGACTGACAAGATACGGCCGCTCCCTCTAGGATTCTTTCCTCCCCTGGAGGACTTTTTGCCTTTCTTGTCCTTGACAGGAAAGGGCTTAGACACCGTTGTTTTCGCTGTAGCTACCGGTTTCGTGGTCTTGGTAGGACGTGGTTGCTGGGTTGCTGGAGGTTTATAGGGCTTCGATGTTAGAGCTCTATGTAGGAGAGAGTCCTGGTTGGACTTCCTCCACCTCTCAGCCGCCTGCTCCACGTCCTTAGGCTCGAACAACTTCTTCCCTATAATGGAAGAATGTCTGAGCCTGCTGATCTCAGTACTGGGGACCTTTTGATGGAATCTCTCAGACACCACATCTCGACGTTTCAAGATGGTATTAGTCCACAAGTTCGAGACTTGGTGGGCTAGAAACTCGATTGTACGTGTGCCTAAGAGTAAAAAGGCCTTCATGGCCTTCCTGGTACTTTCTTTGGACACGTCCTCTGATAGTAACAGGATGCCCAGAGACCCTAGCCAGATGTCTAGCCAAGAAGTTGCCTGCATGGCACACTTCACTACCTTCTCTTGGCTAAGGCTCTCCGTTGCCGAGAACGAGGCCTGCCGGTTGGAGAGTCTCTCTAGAGGGACTCCCCTGGTAAGCTCTTCCAAAGAGTGGTGTAGGGGAAGAGCTAGACAAGTCTCCTCCATGATGTCAAAGTACCTCCTCTGATGGACTCGAGGAGGCAGGCGGGAGGAGTTTGTTGCCAGCGCTGGATCGGCTGGTGGAGGCAAGCTCGGAGAGCTAGCCTTCAACCTTGTCTCTGGCACTCTTAACTCCTTGAGACCAGGGCAAAGCCGCGCTGGCCTTTGAGTACCAAAGACTCGGTCCAAGACCGTGTCCTTGCCCTCACGAGGGGGAATCGCTGGATCCGCAAACCCATTGAGATTCCTCATAAGGGTCAGAACCTGCCAGAACGCATGCTCTGACTCCTGCAGCTCTCCTCCTGAAGGGCTACCAGCGAAGTCTCCTGTCCCCATAGGCTCTTCTTGGGGGGACTCGTGGACGTTCTCCGAGTGCTTGACTGGCTCCGGTCTATTCCTTGAGGATGACTTTGGCAAAGTCTTAGAGTCCTTCAACTTCCTCCTGGGAGGGATCCATGACTCCAACAGCGATGATGGGAGGCTCTTCTCCACCCCTACCCGAGAAGACTCTCCAGCGCGAGATGGAGTTTACTTCATTGGAAAAGTAAAAAGTATTAGCAATGGCTGTCAAAGAAGGCGAGAGTGACAGCGGACACGTCCGACTACATCCCGAGCCGAGAGCAAAGTGAGCTCAAGCACAGGTGTGTGTGAGGGGGGGGGGGTTAGTAAGCTACCCTCCCTACACCCCGCTAACTAGCGGTGGGGTAGTAAACCCTCGTTAAAATTCTAATGGCTCGTCATTTCAGCTACGCCGAAAGTTATTACCCATATTAAATAGCGTGGTTTGTATTTCAGTTACGGAACAATTATAATTTTGGACCATGAGTGGCCTAGTGCAATCTAGGTAAAACCCTAAGTTGCGCTATTGGGTAAATGTTGAGGTTAAATTGCAAGGTAGAAGAAAGCAATCTGAAGCAGGTATAGTATAAGGCTAAAAAGTGAGTGCAGCTAGCAGCTAGGGGCAGAATACTGTAAAATCCCCAAAGTAATACAGTACCTAAAAGTTACTATGGATGGAAGACACTTGAGCTGCCAGTCACTAGTGCAATAGCACCATCCACTATCTTGATTTTGATTAAATTTGATACATAGAATTTGGGCCATCGGATCCAGGCGGTAATTCAGCACTAGGGTGTAATGGAGTGGGGGAACCCAATAATTGCTTGCCAAGATATCTCACAGTAAAATGGAACAAAGGAAGAAGGAACCCAAGTAAAGTAAGTCTGAAAAGTGTGTGCTGATTTCGAGACGACACAGCAAACATCATTTGGTAGTACCTACAGTGCACCCAATATTTCAAAAAATCAAAGAAAGATGCAGTCGTCACTGGAAGTCAATGTACTGTACGAACTGCTACCCCTACAATAAATAAAGGCTAATCATGGAATTCACGATAAAAATAATGAAAATGAGATTAAAATTATCCGAGCAATGATTTTGGTTTTAAGTCAATTAAAATTGAAAGCTTTAGACTCGACTTTTTGAGTAATTTAATCCAAATTCCCTATATTACATCAAACACTACCCAGGGGAATGAAAAAAGTATTTATACTGTTAAACTACACTAAATCTGACAGACCTGCTTTAATTGTGAGGCTTAGGCCATAGGTTGTGTTATGGTTATTCGGCATTTTGTTATTACATCTAAAAATACAATACAGCATCATGGGAAATTTAAAAGCTTTCCTCTATCATAAAATTAATAGAACATAAAAGTACAGTATATGGATCAATTAAATTATAACTAATTAAAAATGTTATTTTCATTAGTAAAATAAATTTTTGAATATACTTATCCGGTGATCATATAGCTGTCAGCTCTGCTGCCCGACAGAAAAACCTAAGGACGAAATACGCCAGCGATCGCTATACAGGTGGGGGTGTACATCAACAGCGCCATCTGTCGAGCAGGTACTCAAGTACTCCATGTCAACACAGAACCAATTTTCTCCTCGGCCCACTGGGTCTCTATTGGGGAGGAAGGGTGGGTCTTTTAATTTATGATCACCGGGTAAGTATATTCAAAAATTTATTTTACTAATGAAAATAACATTTTTCAATATTAAACTTACCCGGTGATCATATAGCTGATTCACACCCAGGGGGGTGGGTAGAGACCAGCATATATGTTAACATTAAGAGCTAAGTATTTCGTATTTCATTTTAGCAGTTATTCAAAATAACAAACATAAAATTAATAAGTACCTGGTAAGGAAGTCGACTTGAACAATTACTCTGCCTTTTTTAAGTACGTCTTCCTTACTGAGCCTCGCGATCCTCATAGGATGCTGAGCGACTCCTAGGAGCTGAAGTATGAAGGGTTGCAACCCATACTAAAGGACCTCATCAAAACCTCTAATCTAGGCGCTTCTCAAGAAAGAATTTGACCACCCGCCAAATCAACCAGGATGCGAAAGGCTTCTTAGCCTTCCGGACAACCCAAAAAACAACAATAAAAAGCATTTCAAGAGAAAGATTAAAAAGGTTATGGGATTAGGGGAATGTAGTGGTTGAGCCCTCACCCACTACTGCACTCGCTGCTACGAATGGTCCCAGGGTGTAGCAGTTCTCGTAAAGAGACTGGACATCTTTAAGGTAAAATGATGCGAACACTGACTTGCTTCTCCAATAGGTTGCATCCATTACACTCTGCAGAGATCTGTTTTGTTTGAAGGCCACTGAAGTTGCGACAGCTCTTAACTTCATGTGTCCTTACCTTCAGCAAAGCATGGTCCTCCTCATTCAGATGGGAATGAGCTTCTCGAATCAAAAGTCTGATATAATAAGAAACTGCATTCTTCGACATAGGTAAAGAAGGTTTCTTAATGGCGCACCATAAAGCTTCTGACTGTCCACGTAATGGTTTAGTACGTCTCAAATAGTACTTAAGAGCTCTTACAGGGCATAGTACTCTTTCTTGTTCATTTCCAACCAAATTAGCAAGGCTTGGAATATCGAACGATTTGGGCCAAGGACGAGAAGGAAGTTCGTTTTTGGCTAAAAAACCAAGCTGTAAGGAACATGTAGCCGTTTCAGATGTAAATCCAATGTTCCTGCTGAAGGCGTGTATCTCACCGACTCTTTTAGCTGTTGCTAAGCAGACGAGGAAAAGAGTTTTCAAAGTGAGATCTTTAAAAGAGGCTGATTGAAGTGGTTCGAACCTTGCTGACATAAGGAATCTTAGTACCACGTCTAAGTTCCAACCTGGTGTGGCCAACCGACGCTCCTTCGAGGTCTCAAAAGACTTAAGGAGGTCCTGTAGATCTTTGTTGTTGGAAAGATCTAAGCCTCTGTGACGGAAGACAGCTGCCAACATGCTTCTGTAACCCTTGATCGTGGGAGCTGAAAGGGATCTTTCCTTCCTTAGGTATAAAAGGAAGTCAGCTATCTGAGTTACAGAGGTACTGGTTGAGGATACTGATTTCGACTTGCACCAGCTTCGGAAGACTTCCCACTTCGACTGGTAGACTTTGAGAGTGGATGTCCTCCTTGCTCTAGCAATCGCTCTGGCTGCCTCCTTCGAAAAGCCTCTAGCTCTCGAGAGTCTTTCGATAGTCTGAAGGCGGTCAGACGAAGAGCGTGGAGGCATGGGTGTACCTTCTTTACATGCGGCTGACGCAGAAGGTCCACTCTTAGAGGAAGTGTTCTGGGAACGTCTACTAGCCATTGCAGTACCTCGGTGAACCATTCTCTCGCGGGCCAGAGGGGAGCAACCAACGTCAACCTTGTCCCTTCGTGAGAGGCGAACTTCTGCAGTACTCTGTTGACAATCTTGAACGGGTGGAACGCATAAAGGTCTAGATGGGACCAATCCAGAAGAAAGGCATCTATGTGAACTGCTGCTGGGTCCGGAATCGGTGAGCAATAAATTGGGAGCCTCTTGGTCATCGAGGTTGCGAACAGATCTATGGTAGGCTGACCCCACAAGGCCCATAGTCTGTTGCATACATTCTTGTGAAGGGTCCACTCTGTTGGGATGATTTGACCCTTCCGGCTGAGGCGGTCTGCCATGACATTCATGTCGCCTTGAATGAACCTCGTTACTAGGGATATGTATCGATCTCTTGACCAGGTGAGGAGGTCCCTTGCGATCTCGTACAACGTCATCGAATGAGTCCCTCCTTGCTTGGAGATGTACGCCAAGGCTGTGGTGTTGTCGGAGTTCACCTCCACCACCTTGCCTAGAAGGAGGGACTTGAAGCTTCTCAAGGCCAGATGAACTGCCAGTAGCTCCTTGCAGTTGATGTGCAACGTTCTTTGATCCGTATTCCACGTGCCCGAGCATTCCCGACCGTCCAATGTCGCACCCCAGCCCGTGTCCGATGCGTCCGAGAAGAGAAGGTGGTCGGGAGTCTGAACAGCAAGTGGCAGACCCTCCCTGAGGAGAATGTTGTTCTTCCACCAAGTCAGTGAAGACTTCATCTTCTCGGAAATAGGAACCGAGACCGCTTCTAGCGTCTTGTCCTTTCTCCAGTGAACAGCTAGGTGAAATTGAAGGAGTCGGAGGTGGAGTCTCCCTAACGCGATGAACTGGTCCAGTGATGAAAGCGTCCCTATCAGACTCATCCACTGTCTGACTGAACATCGGTCCTTCTTCAGCATGTTCTGGATGCATTCTTGGGCTTGACTGATTCTGGGGGCCGACGGAAAAGCCCGAAAAGCTTGACTCTGAATCTCCATTCCTAGGTATACTATAGTTTGGGATGGGACGAGTTGGGACTTTTCCATATTGACCAGGAGACCCAATTCCTCGGTCAGATCCAGAGTCCACTTTAGATTCTCCAGACAGCGACGACTTGACGCAGCTCTTAAAAGCCAGTCGTCCAAATAGAGGGAGGCTCTGATGTCTGCTAAATGCAGGAATTTGGCAATATTCCTCATCAGTTTGGTAAAAACTAGAGGTGCCGTGCTTAGGCCAAAGCACAGGGCTTGGAACTGGTATACAACCTTCCCGAAAACGAACCTTAGAAAAGGTTGGGAATCTGGGTGGATGGGGACGTGAAAGTAAGCGTCCTTTAGGTCTAACGAGACCATCCAGTCTTCCTTCCTGACCGATGCTAGAACCGACTTTGTCGTCTCCATGGTGAACGTCTGCTTTGTGACAAAGACATTCAGAGTACTGACGTCTAGCACCGGTCTCCACCCTCCTGTCTTCTTCGCCACTAAGAAGAGACGGTTGTAGAAGCCCGGGGATTGATGGTCCCGGACTATGACTACCGCTCCCTTTTGAAGTAAGAGAGACACCTCTTGCTGTAAAGCTAGCCTCTTGTCTTCCTCTCTGTACCTGGGAGAGAGGTCGATGGGAGTTGTTGCTAGAGGGGGCTTGCGCAAGAATGGAATCCTGTACCCCTCTCTAAGTAACTTCACAGACTGTGCGTCTGCGCCCCTGTTCTCCCAGGCCTGCCAGTAGTTCTTGAGCCTGGCTCCCACTGCTGTCTGAAGAAGGTGGCAGTCAGACTCTGCCTCTAGAGGACTTGGAACCCTTCTTCTTGCTCCCACGTTGACTTTCGGCACGAGCACCTCCTCTGCTGGAGGCTCTGCCACGAAAGGGCGGAATGAACCTTGACGCTGGAGTGTCCATCCTGGGTCTAGGCACAGATGGCAAAGGGGTGGCTTTGCGTGCGGACGACGCCACCAGGTCATGAGTGTCTTTCTGGATCAAGGAGGCGGCAATCTCCTTGATCAACTCTTCAGGGAAGAGACACTTCGAGAGCGGAGCAAACATAAGTTCCGACTTTTGACATGGGGTGACTCCAGCAGACAAGAAGGAGCAAAGGTGATCCCGCTTCTTGAGGACCCCGGACACGAAAGAAGCCGCAAGCTCACTAGAACCATCCCGTATGGCTTTGTCCATGCAGGACATAATGAGCATGGAAGTTTCCTTATCAGAAGGGGAGGTCTTCCTGCTCAACGCTCCCAAACACCAGTCCAAGAAGTTAAAGACTTCGAATGCACGGAAAACTCCTTTCATAAGATGGTCCATATCCGAAGGAGTCCAGCAAATCTTGGAGCGTCTCATAGCCAGCCTGCGGGGAGAGTCTACCAGACTTGAGAAGTCGCCCTGGGCAGAGGCAGGAACTCCCAAGCCGAGAACTTCTCCCGTGGCATACCAGACGCTAGATCTGGAAGCAAGCTTGGCCGGGGGAAACATGAAGGTTGTCTTCCCAAGTTGCTTTTTGGACTGCAACCACTCTCCCAGTACCCTTAAAGCTCTCTTGGACGAGCGCGCGAGTACGAGCTTCGTAAAGGCAGGTGCTGCTGACTGCATGCCTAAAGCGAACTCAGAGGGAGGCGAGCGTGGTGCTGCAGACACAAACTGATCCGGATATAAATCCTTGCACAGCGCAAGCACTTTCCTAAAGTCTAAGGAGAGAGGCGTGGTCTTGGGTTCGTCGATGTCCGAGTGTTGGTCGTCAAGATGTGCAGCTTCGTCATCATCAGAGAGTCCATCGTCTGAATGTTGAGGAGGAAGCGGCAAAGGAGTAGGTAAAAGCTGGACGGCTGAGTCCGGCAGCACGGGTGCATGCGTGACTGCACTGGACCCAACGTCATGCAACTGTTGGTCAGTCTGAGAACTGGCAACAACCATAGCTGAGTGGGGACGCAAAGCGTCTACTCCTGACTGTGGTCGGATAGCGGAGACCACCGTGGGTTGCGGAGGCTGACGCACCGCGTCAAAACACGGCAACTTAACTCCACCCTCCTGTTGTTGTGGTAGCACACGAACGTCAACGGAGGGTTCCGTGCGTCGGTGAACGTCAACATGCGTCTGGCAGGGTCGACTGCGCAAGGGTGGAGGAGCTCTCACAGCTGGAGTGAGGGAGCAGGCAGCCTCAGCGTCTGCTGGGCGCACAACCGTGGTAGGTTGTAGGCTAACGGGTGCAGCGTCAACCTTCTCCGCACGATACTCCTGCATAAAGGAAGCTAACTGAGTCTGCATAGACTGTAGCAAAGACCACTTAGGGTCTACAGCAGCTGGTGCGGCAACAGACGGAGTTACTGCCTGTTGCGGTACCACTTTGCCTCTCTTAGGAGGTGTGCAGTCGTCGGAGGACTGCAGCGAGTCCGAACTGACCCAGTGGCTACACCTGGGCCGTTGGACTTGCTCGGAAGGGACCTTGCGTTTAAGAGGCCGTGAGACCTTGGTCCATCGTTTCTGGCGTGAAACCTCTTCCGCAGACGAGGAATGAACGGGCTCACTCGTCTTCTTGTGGGTGGGACGATCTAGGCAAGATACGTCCGAAACCACGGAGGGAACGTCTGTCCGCTGATTAAAGCCTGTCGAACCCTTTGGTCGTACGACATTGCTTCTCCCCTGGGCTTGGGAGCTTGCAAGAGGTCCCGGACTGGGAGGACGACAGGCACGAACAGACGCACCCTCATGCGTAACACTGACACTTTTCACTGCACAAACACTCACTTCACTTCCCACTGCACTCTTACCTTTCAACTCCCTGACGTCAGCCATGAGTTGATTGCGGTCATTCGCCAATGACTCGACTCTCTCACCTAGAGCCTGGATGGCACGCATCATATCTGCCATCGAAGGTTGATGAGAGCTAGCAGGGGGGTCGGGTGCAACCACTACAGGGGAAGGAATAGGTTGTGGGGCATGGGGAGAGGAAAAATCTACTGAGCGAGACGAACTCCTCCTGATTCTATCCTTCTCTAGCCTACGTGCATATTTCAGGAATTCTTGAAAATCGAATTCCGAAAGCCCAACGCATTCCTCACATCGATCTTCCAATTGACAGGCTTTACCCCTACAATTGGAACAAATGGTGTGCGGATTGATAGAGGCCTTCGGAAGACGCCTTGAACAGTCCCTAGCGCTACACTTCCTGTACTTGGGGACTTGAGAAGGGTCAGACATCTTGAATTAGTCAAAGGGGGGAATTCAAAATCTATCCAAGTCGTCAACAAATAATCCAAAATTCAAAAAAGAATGCAAGGAAGTATTGAAGATAACTTCTGCACAGCGATAGCTAATAACCAGAAATGAATACTTCACCAAATAACGTGAAAATCAATCCAGAAAACAACAGCGTATTAGTAGGTCTTGCCGGTGGCACGACAGAGAGAAAATTGGTTCTGTGTTGACATGGAGTACTTGAGTACCTGCTCGACAGATGGCGCTGTTGATGTACACCCCCACCTGTATAGCGATCGCTGGCGTATTTCGTCCTTAGGTTTTTCTGTCGGGCAGCAGAGCTGACAGCTATATGATCACCGGGTAAGTTTAATATTGAAAAACTTCATTATACTGTTGGACATTATCATTTAAAATTTCAGATATGTGAATTTGCCTACCCTTTAATTGGTATTTTCTCCTCTTAAGAAAGGTTATATCTGGAACGGTGGACCAGAATTTATTTTAGAAAAGTGTACTTATCTCAATGAGCAAACATAGAGCATTAACTCTTTTAACAAAATTGTAGACTATTGCATTAATCTTTGATACCAATTCCTAAAGAAGGTTGGAATAGTTTCATACCTTCTATTTCGATATAAGCCAGGCCTCCAGAGGTCAGTGTCTCTTCAAATCATCTTATATTTTTTATTAGATAAAAAGATTCCTTGTCACTTCTGTTGTTACTTTGAATATAATGGACAACATTAGTAAGTTTTTGAGTGATTGAATACTAAAGCTAGTGAAATTCCAGTATTTTCAAGCTCATAACAAATAGAGCATAGAGCAAATGATCCTTTCAAACAGAAGTGGCCTACCTAACCTCACAAGAGGGGCAATAGATCAAGTTTGCTTATTTAACTCTACCAAGTCATAATAATAATAATAATAATAAAATAATGATACCAAGCCTTCTTTGCAACCCTTAAACTTTTCCTGGTACAGTACAATTCCTCTCCTATAACTTTAAGTGGTATTAATCTTTACAACCAAGTAGGTTTAGGCCTATAATGGGTTGATCAAACTATTCAGTTAATACCAAAGGCTACTAGTCAGACCAATAGCCCTATTTCACCAATAATTACAAAGAATCAGAAACGGCCATTGCTATAACACGATTAACGAGTAAAGAGTAACACTTATTCAACCAGCCGGACAAATTAACATCATACCCAAAATATATTCTGTAGAATACAAATATGGGTAATATATCTTAGGCTACTTAACTTCTTGAGTGGGCGGTAACATATTTTGGTGCCTGTTTAGCATGTGGCCTACCTTTCGAATATGGCCTACGAAATTCTATCTGTTTTAGTATGTGGCCTAACCTAACCTAACCTAACAAGCCAGGTAGGCCACATACGAAACCAGAATAAAAAATGTAGGCCACATACTACACCGGCACCCATTTTTTTTTTTAGAACAATGTCCTAATCTTTTTTAAACACTATCAGTATTCGGCAAACGAAATCTCTAAACACTAGGCCAATAGGCCTACCTTTAAAGTTTAAATTGTTTCTTGAGAATCTGTTCCATAGTCTTATCTCCATGGATAACAGTTATATCTACTTTTGATATGCAATTTTGGAATAAAATACCTATCCCACTTAGCCAAACTTCTCAAATTATCAATATTGCACCTTCAGAAAACATTGTCAATTTGTCCTGACAGAAGCATTTAGATTTTAACGGTTCTCAAGATTTTGAAATCCAAATCTTAGATAATTAAATAAAGTGGAAATTTGTATCTTTTTAAGGCTGCACTCATTTGACATGCAATTTTGGAATAAAATACCTATCCTGTTAGATAAAATCCTTATATCATTAATTTTGTATCTCAAGTCAACATTCAGGCTGTCATAAGGCAAGCATCTAGATTTTAACAGCTCTCAAGATTTAGAAATCAAAAAAGTCTTTTTGATTTGTGAATAAAGTCAAAAGCAAATTTGAATATTTTAAGGTTGTACTCATACTTACCATACCAAAACCGCACACTGATTTGCAGAAATTTCGTGTTTTTCCGTACATTGGTCGATTGAAGTCCATTTTTACCGCAGACAATGACAGTAAAGCCTAAAGGATTTATTAGGAGCTCAGAGCTCTCGCCTTTGTAACAGCACTATCTGGAAAAAAAGAGTGACGTCAGTGACCTTTAAAATACACTTAAAAACAAACCGTTATTTTTAACTTGAAGGATAAAAATGCAATATAATACAGAGTTTACGGAAAATGTAACTAACTAAATAGAACAGTTGATAGATTTACATAAGCTGTGTCAACCAATTCAAGATGGGAAGCTCATTGAACCAGGTATAGCTATCACTTACGAAGGAAGCCATAAAATTCATATTTCACATCCTTATTTAACAGTTCAGTCGGATTTTACAGTTAGTCTAAAGTTCTAAATAATTATTTCCAACTCAAATTTCAATCCAAAATATATATTGAATTTATATATAGCAATGACTAGCAGAAGAAAAGCGTAATATATAGACAGGGTTTGAATTAAGACTGTAGGCCTATCTTTTCTGAACGTGGAATACATATTAATAGCAAATCTCAAACATTTTGGACACTATGTCGAATAAATTT
The DNA here is from genome assembly GCF_036898095.1 of Palaemon carinicauda. Taxonomy (NCBI): domain Eukaryota; kingdom Metazoa; phylum Arthropoda; class Malacostraca; order Decapoda; family Palaemonidae; genus Palaemon; species Palaemon carinicauda. Next base: position 74,219,726 of record NC_090759.1, read on the forward strand.
CAATGGAATCCCACACAAAGGGATTGTTTAACCTCTAATAATTTTAAATTTACAAAAAAAAAACTACCCCCTTTCATGCTCTCCAGTTTCCGTTAGGTACTCTTGAAGTTCTCAAGATAATAAGAGATAGCCATTTTAAAATTATTGCTTTTATTTTGCTATGTGTTATAACGAAATTTTTGGACTGTCCTCTATCCATAATCATGTTGAACTAAACCTTAAAAAATGTTCCATCGAAGTGTTACTGTACATTTGTTTAAATAATAGGTCTAATAGGACTATTCGCAAATGTTACAATTGTCAAAATAAAATACCATTAACACGAACAAGCGAAAAGTTCTTACCTTGAGTCTTAAATAAAAAGTTCAATTGCCTATACAAGCAAGTTGGCATTTAACATTAATATTGCAAACTACTCATGTCCCTTATGCATTCAGTTGGTGTAGGTAGCTGACGAGGAAATTAGTCACTGAACAATTACATTGCATCGAGGTATTTAGCCCCGTGAGAGAAGAATTGTTTAGTAATCTCAGTGTTGTCAGGTGTGTGAGGACAGAGGAGAATGTAGAAAGAATAGGTCAGACTATTCGGTGTATGTGTAAGCAAAGTCATAATAAACGATAACCAGAGAGATGGGTCCAATGCTGTACTGTCTGGCAAAGGACCCAATAACTCTAGCGGTAATGCCTCAACGGGTGGTTGGTGCTCTGGCCAACCTACTACCTACAAATACAAAACAATACACTAAGTCTTCAACAATAGCAAAAGATTTTCAGTTTCTCTCTGATCTCCTCATACCTCAGCCAAATCATACTTGCACAAACACATTACCTAAACCCTTAACGGCTAATTGCAAAGGACAATGGCAGTCTCTATTTATCTCGAAATGAGACCAGATCTTCATTTCACGAGACAGACGCTCATTAGTTTTCCAGCCAAATTATCCGATTTGGCGGGAAAATTAACAATCCTCTTCACTGGATATGAAACGGCTCTCTTCCTTATTTCCAGGCAAACATTCCAGACTTTCCAGTGGCCATAATCCTTATCTTTCAATGGTACTT
>NC_090759.1:74223289-74224489 GCF_036898095.1 Palaemon carinicauda
TAAAAATCCAATGCATTTTGACATCGAGTGATACATACATAGATATTTTTAGGATTTATACATCATTGACGTCACATCAATGAATAATCGAGTTTAACCATTATGACGAATAATTTATTTCAGTAAATTCTCAATATCCATTTTCAGATGGATTTTAACATACAATTAAACCATTACTTTGAACTTTTAATGAAAACTACGTAATAATTTCAATGATAACAATTTTAATATTTCCAATAATAATAATAATAATAATAATAATAATAATAATAATAATAATAATAATTTCAAGGATATAATTCTAATAATTTCAATAATGAAAAAATCTTCTAATGTTGATAATAATTTCAATAATAAACATTAGTTTAATTCTAATATAATTTCAATAAAATTTAAATTTTAATAATAACAATAATTCTAATAACTTTGAAAATAATATTTATAATTTCAATAATAATGAAATCTATCTTTTAAATAACTCGTTATTATTATCGTATTTAAATGATATATACAGGAAAGTATAACCCACTTGCTTGAAGGTACACTCGGGCACACTATTCTATCTCATTTCTCTTCCTCTTGTTTTCGTTAAAGTTTTTTTTTTATAGATTATATAGGAGATGATTATCTAATGCTGTGACTGTTCTTAAAATATTTCATTTTCCTTTATATCCTTTCTTCACTAGGCTATTTTCCCTGTTGGAGCCCCTGGGCTTATAGCATCCTGATTTTCCAACAAGGGTTGTAGCGTAGCAAGTAATAATAATAATAATAATAATAATAATAATAATAATAATAATAATAACAGTAATAATAATAATAATAATGATAATAATAATAATAATAATAGCAGTAATAATAATAATAATAATAATAATAATAACAATAATAATAATAATAGCAGTAATAATAATAATAATAATAATAATTTCTGGAAATATCTTTGAAGCTGTCTTACCCACCGACAATTATTGCTGGACACATAGGTCACAGGAACAGCCGAAGCCACACGAATTGAATGAAAGTTAAAGCCAACGAACTCTTTTGGACTATCCAATTCCATTTTGAAATCTGCGAAAGTGATACGCATTTCAATTAACTTTTTGTGGCCTTTGGCTTCTTTTCTCGTCAAAATCTATTATGTGACATAGGAGCGTAAGGCGTAGATTCGAAACCACACACGACATTCGCTTGTCCGGT
>NC_090759.1:74229989-74314989 GCF_036898095.1 Palaemon carinicauda
AAATCTTTTGCTACCGCTGAAGACTTCGATTACAGTATTGTATTGTATCTGTAGGTAGTAGGTTGGGCTAGGGCACCAACCACCCGTTGAGGTACTACCGCTAGAGAGTTAGTGGGTCCTTTGACTGCCCAACATCACTACATTGGACCCATCTCTCTGGTCACTACATTGGACCCATCTCTCTGGTTATGGTTTATTATGACTTTGCTTCACATACACCGAATAGTCTGACCTATTCTTTCCACATTCTCCTCTGTCCTCATACCTGACAACACTGAGATTACTAAACAATTCTTCTCTCACGGGGCTAAATACCTCAATGCAATGTAATTGTTCAGTGACTAATTTCCTCCTCAGCTATCAATATCAACCGAATGCATAAGGGACGTAAGTAGTTTGCAATATTAATGTTAAATGCCAACTTTCTTGTATAGGCAATTGAACTTTTTATTTTCGACTCGAGGTAAGAAATTTTCGCTTGTTTGCGTTAATGTTATTTTATTTTGACAATTGTAACATTTGCGAATAGTCCTATTATTATTTAAACAAATGTACAGTAATACTTCGACGGATTATGGATAGGGGACAGTCCGAAATTTCGTTATAATACATAGCAAAATAAAAGAAGTAATTTTAAAATGGCTATCTCTTATTATCTTGAGAACTGCAAGAGTACCTAACGGAAACTGGAGAGCATGAAAGGGGGTAGATTTTTGTAAATTTCAGATTATTAGAGGTTAAACAATTCTGTATCTACTTTGTATGGGATTCCATTGAAATTTATTCGCCATAGAGTCCAAAATGTTTGAGATTTGCTAGTAATGTGTATTCCACGTTCAGAAAAGATAGGCTTACAGTTTTAATTCAAACTCTGTCTATATATTACGCTTTTCTTCTGCTAGTCATTGCTATATATAAATTCTATATATATTTTGGATTGAAATTCGAGTTCAAATAATATGAAATAGTTATTTTGAACTTTAGACTAACTGTAAAATCCGACTGAACTGTTAAATAAGGATGTGAAATATGAATTTTATGGCATCCTTCGTAAGAAATTGCTATACCTGCCTCAATGAGCTTGCCATCTTGAATTGGTTGACACAGCCTATGTAAATCTATCAACTGTTCTATTTAGTTGGTTAAATATTCCGTAAACTCTGCATTATATTGCATTTTTATCCTGTTAGTTATAAATGACGGTTTATTTTGAAGTGTATTTTAAAAGTTACTTTTTTTGTTTCCAGACAGTGCTGTTACAAAGGCGAGAGCTCTGAGCTCCTAATAAATCCTTTAGGCTTTACTGTCATTGTCTGCGGTAAAAATGGACTTCAATCGACCAATGTACTGAAAAACACGGAATTTCTGCAAATCAGTGTGCGGCTTTGGTATGGTAAGTATGAGTACAACCTTAAAATATTCAAATTTGCTCTTGACTTTATTCACAAATCTAAAAAGATTTTGTTTGGATTTCTAAATCTTGAGAGCTGTTAAAATCTAGATGCATGCCTTATGAGAGCCTGAATGTTGACTTGAGATACAAAATTAATAATATGAGGATTTTATCTAACAGGATAGGTATTTTATTCCAAAATTGCATGTCAAATGAGTGCAGCCTTAAAAAGATACAAATTTCCAGTTTATTCAATTCACAAAGATTTGGATTTCAAAATCTTAAGAACCGTTAAAATCTAAATGCTTCTGTCAGGACAAATTGACAATGTTTTCTGAAGGTACAATATTGATAATTTGAGAAGTTTGGCTTACTGGGATAGGTATTTTATTCCAAAATTGCATATCAAAAGTAGATATAACTGTTATCCATGGAGACAAAATTATGGAACAGATCCTCAAGAAACAATTTAAACTTTAAAGGTAGGCCTATAGGCTTATTGTTTAGAGATTTTGTTTGCCGAATACTGTTAGTATTTAAAAAAAAAAATTGGGACATTGTTTTAAAAAAATGGGTGCCGGTGTAGTATGTGGCCTACATTTTTTATTCTGGTTTCATATGTGGCCTACCTGGCTTGTTAGGTTAGGTTAGGCCACATACTAAAACAGATAGAATTTGGTAGGCCATATTCGAAAGGTAGGCCACATGCTAAACAGGCACCAAAAAATGTTACCGCCCACTCAAGAAGTTATGTAGCCTAAGATATATTAGCCATATTTGTATTCTATAGAATATATTTTGGGTATGATGGTAATTTGTCCGGCTGGTTGAATAAGTGTTAATCTTTACTCGTTAATCGTGTTATAGCAATGGCCGTTGCTGATTCTTTGTAATTATTGGTGAAATAGGGCTATTGGTCTGATTAGTAGCCTTTGGTATTAAATGGTAAGTTTGATCAACCTACTATAGGCCTACACCTACTTGATTGTAAAGATTGATACCACTTAAAGTTATAGGAGAGGAATTGTACTGTACTGTACCAGGAAAAATTTGAGGGTCCCAAAGAAGGCTTGGTATTATTGTTGTTTTATTATTATTATTATTATTATTATTATTATTATTATTATTATTATTATTATTCTTATTATTAATATGACTTGGTAGAGGTAAATAAGCAAACTTGATCTATTGCCCCTCGTGTGAGGTTAGGTAGGCCACTTTTGTTTGAAAGGATCATTTGCTCGAGGCTCTCGTTATGAGCTTGAAAATACTTGAATTTCACTAGCTTTAGTATTTAATCACTGTAAAACTTTTATCATATTACTGTTGTTCATTATATTCAAAGTGGCAATGAATCTTTTTATCTAATAAAAAATATAAGATGATCTGAAGAGACACCGACCTCCGGAGGCCTGGCTTCTATTTAAATAGAAGGTATGAAACTATTCCAACCTTCTTTAGGAATTGACATCAAAGATTAATACTATACAATCTTGTTTGAAGAGTTAATGCTCTAAGTGTCTAAGTGTGCTCATTGATATAAGTACAGTGATACCTCTGGATACGAAAGTTTCTGCTTACGAAAAATTCAGGATACGATAAGCGATACAAAGATTTTTATGCCCCAGTATACGAAAAAAATTTCAGGATACGAAAAGCTTACGAGATCCCAACTCGTCGCCGAGAGTACAGTACCTTTTTTTCAGGGTATCAACCCTTAATTTAGGTGTACAGGTAACAATACACCTTCACTGATCCAAATGCTATACATACAGTACCGTAACTTTTATACAGTAGTAAAGAAAATGGACCGTTTTCTTAGGGCTTGGAGGGGATAACTAGGCTATAACTACATTATTGAATAATCTCATGGTGGTTTCTGGAATGGATTAGGCTGTTTTTAACGGTTGGGTTAATTATTGAATGATAGAAATGGCTGCATTGCATGTTTATTACTACAGTTTAGCGTGTTTATGAAAGAAAAGGTGACTTTTTGTAAGGCTTGGAACGGATTAGGCAGTGGCGATTCTAGGGGGGGGCCAGGGGGGGCCATGGCCCCCCGAGTTTTTTGGCTGGCCCCCAGCTTGGCCCCCCCAGTTTTTGTTTCCATATCCTAATTCTAAATAAGCTTAGTTTAGGCATATATAATAATATAATATATAATATAAATATATACCTTATAAATTATACAGTATACTATATATACACTCAAATATCCCATCCTATCACAATAACTAGACGTAATCACAAAAAAAAAAAAAAGATGGTAACGTTGCTAGATTAAAATTATTGGAATTTTTTTTACACCTCTGTCCTCCTCGCCCGCTTGTGTTTGTGTGACGCGAATCAGACGCGTATGTTTCTTCCATGTATGATGTGATGATGTGATCAGTAGTACATGTAGTCCGTTTCTGTGAGACTGTGAGCCGGTCAAGTCAGTTTTTACCCGATTAGTGTCTTATTGAGTGTCTAAAGCATAATTATTTGTGCATAAGTGCATTTGAGCATAAGTGGTATTCATTATTTCGTCTCATACAAAGTGGGAGTAGACTAGTGGCTATGAGATATTCGATCTTTATGTACAGTATGTGGGTGTTTCACATAAGCGGATACGAAAATAGAGTAAAAAAATAATTATACGAAATCTTAGAAAAAGAATGAGAAGAATCTGACAGGCGGGTGTAAAGTAGCAAACAATGTACACTAATTTTTTTGTTATATGATGTAGGTCTATATCCCAACTCAAGTTTTAACCCTTCAACCCAGTGTTAACCTTTTCACAAACAGATCTGACAAAAGCCAAATATAAATATTGTCGTTAGCCATATTTGAAAGAAAATAACTAAATAGGCCAAAATACAAGTAGCTGGTGAGTCGGTGACAATTAACCCCATTTTATTTTTACATAGAAAACAATTCCTATAATAATAAAAATCGTCTAGGCCTAATTGTATCATAATTTTTGTGATTCGTGAATGTTGGCAGTGATAGTGTAGGCCTATATGTGCATATATTTATTATACTGTATACATGTTATACACACACACACACACACACCCACACACACACATATATATATATATATATATGTGGGTGTGGGTGTGGGTGGGTGTGTGTGTGTGTGTGTGTGTGTGTGTGTGTGTGTGTGTATGTGTGTGTGTGACAGTGTGTGTGTGTGCGTGCTGTCATCATCTTCTATTCTTCCAGTCGGTAGTCGGCAAAACCGCAAATTTTATCACATTTTTCTGTGGTGACAGGTGTGTTGTGTTAATTGTGAATTACGTGTGATTATTTGATTTAATTTATTTTTTTTTTCAGAACTTACTATCACAGATAATTTTATTGTACTATAGACAATCATGGATAAATTTGTAATTAAAAAACGCAGTGAATGTGATACACCATTGACAGTAAACCTTGAATCTGATAAACCTGCTAAGAAGTCAGAGGGAGACTGTGATCGTGAAAGTATTGGCAATCCTGCAAGATCAAGTTCACATGATCATCCAACAAAGAAACAGAAAAAGGAAGATTCTGCACCAGCTGACATTTCTCAATCTGCTTCTGAGAATCCTATTCAGGTACGATTAAAAGAGTATCCAAGGCATAGTGAAGGAAAGTCTCATGCTCGGTCTTTTGTGGGGGCTTGGTTCGACAAATATGAATGGGCTGAATATTCTAAAGAACGAGATGCAATGTTCTGTTTTGCATGCAGGCACTTTGCTCCACCAACATATGGCAATGCAGATGAAGCATTCATAAAGAGTGGCTTTAGACGATGGAAGAAAGCACATGGAAAAGATGGTGCCATCGAAAAGCACATTTCCTCTCAGTGCCACAAAACTTCTTGTATTGCATGGGCGGACTATCAACGAAATAAAGCTGATAAAACATCAATTGCTCAGTGTATAAGTGAGGCATACCAGAAGAAAGTTCTTGAAAATCGTCATTACATAAAGACATTAGGTGAAATAATCCTGTTGACTGTAACACAAGACATTTCGCAGAGAGGACATAGAGAAGGTGATGATGAACTGAATCCAGGAAATGTTCGTAAGATTCTCAGATTCACTGCTAAACGTGATCCTATTATAGCTGATAGAGTAGAAAGTGGTCCAAAAAATGAAAAATACACTTGTTCTGCAATACAGAATGAGATGATTGACACACTTGCATGTATGGTGAAGGAAGAAATTGCAGAAAAAGTTAGGTCATGTCATTACTTTTCTGTTCAAGCTGATGAAGCCAAGGATGTTAGTAAGGCAGAGCAGTTGGCATTAGTTATTAGATTTTATGATGAAATAGCAAATTGTATTCAGGAGTGCTTCATTTCTTTCACTCAGATGGACTTGTTGGATGCTGCCTCTATCACAGATATTATTTTGAAGAGTTTGGATAAACTGGGGTTGGATTACAAATCTTCTCTTGTAGGATTAGGATTTGATGGGGCATCAGTGATGAGTGGAGGGATTAGTGGTGTTCAGAAACGAATTCGTGATAAAGCTCCTTTTGCATATTATATACACTGCTATGGACACAGGCTCAATTTAGTGTTGATAAATGTTGCAAAGTATGTACCCGAAGCTGCTGAATTCTTTAGTTTGCTTGAAGAACTCTATATCTTTGCTAGTAACTCGGTAGTTCATGAGAAATTCATTTTGATACAGCGTGAAATGTTGCCTAAAGAACAAGTACGAGAACTGCAGCATCTCAGTGACACAAGGTGGTGGTGTCGGGCCACTTCGTGTGAAAATGCTCTACTCCGTCTGCAATGCATAATGAGACTTTTGAAGGAAATTTCTGAAGATGACATTGGTGCCCGAGCTGTATCCGCTCGCGGTTTGCTTGCCCAGATTGATGCAGAGTTTGTTTACTTATTGCAATTTTTCACAGATATTCTTGGAAAAGTTAATAAAGTGTCTACACAGCTACAGGATAAACAAGCAGACCTAGGAAAAGCAGCAAATCTAATTTCGTCACTCCATGAACATTTAGTTAATGTACGCAACTCTGACTTGAATGACCATTACTCTGAGAAGGTTAATGAACTCTGCAGGAAATGCTGCATTACACCAACAACAACAAGAAAACGGGTAAAGAAACCTCGTAAGCTTGATGGATTTATCGTGTTTGAAACAAGTGGTCAAGGATCTTCTGTTCCATGTCATGTGCAACACATCAGGATTTTCTATGAAGTCCTAGACTGCTTAATTAGTGAATTAGACCGTCGTTTCTCCAAAGAGTCAAATGCAATTTTCTGTGGTATTTCAGCTCTCTGTCCTGGAGGACAGACATTCTTGTTAGAAGAAGACTTGAAGGCATATGCAATGGCATACTCGGTCAGTCAAAATGATTTACAATATGAGATCCCTCTGGTGAAGAAATTACTCACGAAAGAGCCAATACAGCCTACATCCATTACACAATTCCTGTCATTCCTTAGTCCTTATAAGGCTGCATTTGACTGTTTGTACAAACTATTGTTAATATCTGTCACTCTTCCTGTTACCAGTGCTTCTTGTGAGAGAAGTTTTTCAAAAATGAAATTAGTGAAAACATTTCTCAGAAATTCCATGACCAGTGCTAGATTGAGTAATATCGCATTACTGTCCATTGAAAGTGCACGTGCCGAGGGAATTGATTTAGACTGTTTTGTTGATGAATTTGATAGCCGGCATGATAATCATAGAATTAAGCTGCACTAAATATACGTACTATAATCTACTTCACCTCAGGAAAGGGAAACTCGCCCTGTTGGCAACACTGCATTACTTCATGCATGCTTGCATGGGGTTTTAATATCAACATAATATTTACATTACATTCATAACTCATGATTCATTTTTGTTTTGAAGATATTTTTGCCATATTTTTGCGATTTTGTTAAAAATATATTGCAAGAAATACATATATATTTTTTTTTAAGTAATACGAATAACCTCCATTATCATAATGTTTGTGTAGGCATACATGTATATGTTTTACAAATGCAAGTTATGAAAGTAATGAGGTGTTATTATTGTCATTTGTTATTTCATTAATGACATAATATTGTCTTCAGAGTGCCACCTAGCCACCAACAATAAATGCCCCCCCAAAATTTATATTGGCCCTGAAGTGGCCCCCCCCACTTTCAGAGTCCTAGAATCGCCACTGGGATTAGGCTATTTACATGTAAAACGTGACACAGGATACAAAAAAATCAGGATACGAAACCGTATCCTGAACGGATTACTTTCGTATCCTGAGGCATCACTGTACTCTTTCCTAGAGTAAATTCTGGTCCACTGTCCCAGATATAACCTTTCTTAAGAGGAGAAAATACCATTTAGAGGGGAGGCAAATTCACATCTCTGAAATTTTAAATGATAATGTCTAACAGTATAATGAGGTTTTTAATTAGTTATAATTTGATTGATCAATATACTGTAATTTTATGCTCTATTAATTTTATCATAGAGAAAAGCTTTTTAATTTCCCATGATGCTGTATTGTATTTTTAGATGTAATAACAAAATACTGAATAACCATAACGCAACCTATGGTCTAAGCCTCACAATTAAAGCAGGTCTGTCAGATTTAGTGTAGTTTAACAGTATAAATACTTTTTTCATTCCCCTGAGTAGTGTTTGATGTAATATTGGGAATTTGGATTAAATTACTCAAAAAGTCGAGTCTAAAGTTTTCAATTTTAATTTACTTTAAAACCAAAATCATTGCTCGAATAATTTTAATCTCATTTTCATTATTTTTATCGTGAATTCCATGATTAGCCTTTATTTATTGTAGGGGTAGCAGTTCGTACAGTCCATTGGCTTTCAGTGACGACTGCTTCTTTCCTGGATTTTTTTTAAAATATTGGGTGCACTGTAGGTACTGTACTACTAAATGGTCTTTGCTGTGACGTCTCAAAATCAGCACACACTTTTCAGACTTACTTTACCTGTGTTCCTTCTTCCTTTGTTCCATTTTACTGTGTGATATCTCGACAAGCAATTATCGGGTCTCCCCGCTTCATTACACCTTAGTGCTGAATTACCTCCTGGATCCGATGGCCAAAATTCTACGTATCAAATTTAATCGGAATCAAGATAGCGGATAATGCTGTTGGACCGGTGACTGGCAGCTTAAGTGTCCCCAATCTATAGTAACTTTTAGGTACTCTATTACTTGAGGGATTTTACAGTGTTCTACCCCTAGCTGCAACCTGCACTCACTTTTTAGCCTTCTACCATGCTTGTTTATGATTACTTTCTTTTAACTTGCAATTCAACTGCTGAACATTTACCTAATAGTGCAACTTGGGGTTTTCCCTAGATTACACTAGGCCACTCATGGTCCAAACTTATAAATTCATAGATTTCCCGCTGGGGCAGTCGAGTCCTGGCTCCTCAGGTTATTCACTGTAGGCATTACCTGAAGGGCGTTGCAGCGGCCTCTCATCCTGAAGGGCGTTGCAACGGCCTCTCATCCTGAAGGGCGTTGCAGCGGCCTCTCATCCTGAAGGGCGTTGCAGCGTCCTCTCATCCTGAAGGGCATTGCAGCGTCCTCTCATCCTGAAGGGCATTGCAGTGTCCTCTCATCCTAAAGGGCATTGCAGCGTCCTCTCATCCTAAAGGGCATTGCAGCGTCCTCTCATCCTAAAGGGCATTGCAGCGTCCTCTCATCCTAAAGGGCATTGCAGCGTCCTCTCATCTTAAAGGGCTTTGAAGTTTCCTCTCATCCTGAAGGGCATTGCAGCGGCCTCTCATCCTGAAGGGCATTGCAGCGTAAACTCATCCTGAAGGGGTTTGCAGATTTCTCTCAGCCCTGGCTGCAGTTTCTTTTTGGCTTTTCAGCATACTGTACTTCCATTTCCTTTCTTCCAACTGTCAGGGTTTCCCAGAGTTACACATGGGCACTGAATGGCTTTCCATGTACCAGTTCCAGGCCTTAGGGTCCATACTGTATTTATGTATACAGTACTATCCAATCAAATCCTAATCTACAAAATGTGAAAATTGGAAGCTATGTGACTTGCAGTATGGAAATTTCAATCCTCTTTGATGAATTACAAAATTTGTAGAAATTTTTATTTACTTAAAAATTTGCTTTAAATGTTGAATACTGTATACAGTAAAACATTTTTTTGCTACATAATCTGAATTTTCAAACTTTTTGAATAATAGTAAACTGCTCTTTATATGTTTTATGAGCTTTATTATAATACATGATTGATTACTTTAATCATATTTTGTTCCATATAAATGAAGACCCTTCAGGTGTCATATATATCCTCTACACATGTTCTGTACATAGAAAGATATGAAAATCTATACATATTCCATTTAAAGTCAAATTCCCCATTATAATAATGGCTATTGAAACTTAGAACTTTACTCTCCCTGATATACAATTGTTCCGTAACCGAAATACAAACCACGCTATTTACAAAGGGTTTACTTTTAGCGCAGCTGAAATGACGAGCCAATAGTTTTTAACGAGGGTTAATTACCCCCGCGCTAGTTAGCGGGGGGTGGGGAAGGGTAGCTTGCTACCCCTCCCCCCTCCACACACCGGTGACTTGCTTCACTTCACTTTTGGCTCGGCGGTGATCAGACGTGTCTGTTCATCGCCTTCGTGACAGCCTTTAATTTTCTTCTTTTTCTTTTCAGCTTGTGTGATTGGTTGGAAGTTGACCTTCAGTTGTTTTCTTTTATTTAATATGCGGACATGCCCTGGAGTTGCCGGCCGTCCTTTTGGGACTTTCATGTCGGACGTGATTACGGATCCTCACACCCTCTGCCCTCAATGTCGGGGCCGACGGTGCGACCAGGATAACATGTGCCGTGAGTGCAGGGAGTGGTCTGCCTCCCAGTGGGAGAGGTTTGGCCGTCGGCGTAAGAAGAAGTCCAAGAGAGACCGTTCTCCTCCGGGGTTAGCCTTGAAGGAGGAAGGTTCTCGGGACTCTTCTTCCGCCGCCCAAACCTCCTCCGAAGCTCCCCCTCGTCCGCCTCCTAAGGAGAGTCGTCCGAGTGGGAGCGCAGGCCCTTGTTCTGTTTCCCTACCTTCGGTGGGGGGAGAGGGCGTCGCCTCCCATAGCGAGGCGGTTCCCCCTCCTCCTCCGGGGGAGGTTATTGATAATAATGCTTTATCCAGTGATGATCTGTTACAGATTTGGTCGTCCCTGGGGCTTAAGGGCTTGCCCTCCAGGGTCGCTCTTATTGACCTTGTCTCGTTGGGGGCCGCTGTTAAACAGTCGCCGGTGGTAGCGGAGGTAGACCCTCTGTCTATTGTCGACGTCGTGGTGACAGAGGCCTCCGACGTGGCTGGGCCTTCCGACGCAGGTGCTGTTGCTGGTGATGGTGCTCTAGGCTCTCCTCCTCCTTCCGTGCATCCTTCGAAGGGGGAAGTGAGTCCTTCGGTCTCGACTGCTGCCCAGCTTCCTTCTGAGGGAAGTGTTTTGAAGGAGACTCCCCTTCGGAGGACCGATGGTCCCGACGATCTCCCCCGAGGCCGCCTCCGCCGTAAGGCTCACCGCCCTCTACGCCACAAGGGCCTCCCTTCCCCTTACAGGGGGACTAAGAGGCGCCTTTTTGGGTCTTCGTCCTCCTGGGGGGACTCTCCTCGTCAGCCTCAACCGACTGCTCCGCCCTCCTTGAACCTCTCTGCAGACCGCTCACCATCTCCTGCCGGATCTTCGCCTTCTGGAGAACTCGTCACCCGACGGGCAACGGTCCCTTCGGGGCTAAGGGATTCTTCCCTTACGCGAGCAGGGCCAGCGCACAAGCGCTCTCCTGCTCGCCAGCGATCTCCTGCTCGCCAGCGATCTCCTGCTCGTCGACGATCTCCTGCTCGCCAAGACTCTCCTGCTCGCCGACGCTCACCTGCTCGTCGGCTCTCTCCTGAGGTTCGCCCCCCTCGCCAGCGCTCTCCTGCTCGTCAGCTCTCTTCCGAGCGTCAGCGCTCATTTGAGGACCATCGCCCTGCGGTCTCTGACCACCCTTTAGTTCCTGCTGAACTCCCTGCTCACCATCCACCTGGTCCTGTGGCTACGCAACATCGTGCTGCGCGTGTGTCAGAAACACATGTTCGCCAACGCGCCAGCGATCTTCCCGTTCCTGCTCGTGAACCTATCCTCTCACAGGACACGCGTCGACCTTCTGCTCGCCAGCGATCACCAGCTCGCCAGCGATCACCAGTTCGCCAGCGATCACCTTCACATGCTGCCCGCCATCGCACGAACCTGCATGATCGCCCGCTTACGCATGCTGCTCCTCATCGCAATACCCTGAACGATCGCCCTCCTGCGGATGCTGATCACCATCGCACCCTTTCTCGCGATCATTCACCTGCGCATGCTGCTCGCCATCGCACAACCCTGCACGATCGCCCGCTTACGCATGCTGCTCCTCATCGCACAACCCTGAACGATCGCCTTCCTGCGGATGCTGATCACCATCGCACCCTTTCACGCGATCATTCACCTGCGCATGCTGCTCGCCATCGCACAACCCTGCACGATCGCCCGCTTACGCATGCTGCTCCTCATCGCACAACCCTGAACGATCGCCTTCCTGCGGATGCTGATCACCATCGCACCCTTTCACGCGATCATTCACCTGCGCATGCTGCTCGCCATCGCACAACCCTGAACGATCGCCCGCTTACGCATGCTGCTCCTCATCGCGCAACCCTGAACGACCGCCCTCTTGCGCGCGATCATTCACCTACACATGCTGCTCGCCATCGCTTACCATCACGTGGTCATTATCGCCAGCGATCTTCTTCACCTACGCGGCAGCACGATCCCTCGCCGTCGCGCCATCGCTTGCGTTCGTCGCCTCGGACACGTGTTCATTTACCTGCCCACCCTCACGCCCACTCGCCTGCGCGCCCGCGCAACCGCTCGCCCGCGCAACCGCTCGCCCGCGCAACCGCTCGCCCGCGCGACCGCTCGCCCGCGCGACCGCTCGCCTGCGCGCCCGCGCGACCGCTCGCCTGCGCGCCCGCGCGACCGCTCGCCTGTGCGCCCGCGCGATCACCCGCGCAACCATTCGCCTTTGCGCGACCGTTCACCCTCGTGCGACCATAGTTCGCGGCGAATTCCACAGCCGGTGGTAGCAGCAGGGACGCGTGCTCCTAGACGGCACTCGGGATCACCTCCATCCAAGCACAGGTTGGTATTGCAGGACGAGAACAGGTCATTACAGCATTCTTCCCCACCTTCTTTTCAGGCAGGTACCGTCGTGTCCACTCCAAAGGATCGCCCGATCCCTTTCACCTTAGCGAGGATTTCGGACTCTGTCCTTTGAGCAGCAGACTTGGTTTGGTCCGCTGGCACGGGCGTTAGTGAGGGTTATGAAACCAGCACTCGCCGGCCAGGGTAACAAACCAGCGGCTGTCTCTCCTACGCTGAAGAGAAAGAGAGGAGTGGACTTCGTGGTGACTTCCCCCAGGGCGAAGTTGGTTCCCAAGAGGTCGGTCTCGAGGGTCCCCTCATCTGCACGAGTACTCTCTCCTTCTCCCGTGGACGAGGCCTTTCCGTCCTCAGGTGAGTCCAGTGGACCGGTAGTCTTCCCCTCGGCACCAGGGGGGGAGACTTCGCTTCAGGCAGGAGAATCGTCTCGTGAGGAAGGGGCCCCTCGAACCTCGTTGTTGGGATCCTGTATCCCTCCTAGGAGGGAGCCCAAGGATTCCAAGACCATCCCTAAATCCTCTGCAAGGATTCGACAGGAACCCACGACTACCCAGGGGAATGTCCACGTATCACCCCAGGAAGAGATTCCTGGGGCAGGAGACTTAGCTGCCAGCCCGCAGGGAGGAGAACAGCAAGAGTCCGAACATGCCTTCTGGCAGGTCCTAAGCCTGATAAGGCAACTTAACAGTCTTACGGATCCAGTCATCCCCCCCCGTGAAGGCAAAGACACGATTCTGGATGAAGTGTTCGACGTTCGGAAGGCCCCTAAGACCAGTGCAGCTCTGCCCTGGTCTCGGGGGCTGAAGAGTGCCAGAGCTAGGGCCAATGCTCAGCTCGCACTTCTTGCCTCCTCCAGTCGTTCCACTGCCGGGAACAAACTCATCCCTCCTCCTCGCCTTCAGCAGAGGAGGTATTTCGAGATCCTGGGTGAGCACAACCTCGCTCTTCCTCTCCATCACTCTGTGGAGGAGCTGGCGAAGGGAGTTCCCTTGGAGAAACTCTCTGCCCGGCAGGTGTCGTTCTCGGCGGCAGAGATCCTTAACCACGAGAAGGTCGCTAAGTGTGCCATGCAGGCCACTTCGTGGCTGGACTTCTGGTTAGGATCTCTGGGCATTCTATTGCGATCTGAGGACTTGTCCAAGGAGACCAATAGGAAGGCCCTAGAGACCTTCTTGCTCTCGGGCACCCGCTCCATCGAGTTCTTGGCGCACCAGGTTACCACCCTGTGGGCCAACTCGGTGTTGAAGCGTCGCGATGCTGTGTCCGAGAGATTCCATCCGAAGGTCCCCGCCGTAGATGTGTGTAGGCTCCGACATGCCTCCCTCCTGGGGGAGAGCCTGTTTGAGCCTCAAGACTTGGAGCGAACGGCTGAGAGGTGGAGGAAATCCAGCACGGACTCCCTCCTCCACAGGGCCCTTACAACTCGGCCCTATAAGCCTCCAGCCCCGCCACAACAGCAGCAACAGCCTCGTAAGGTTCCAAAACAGGCACCGGCAGCTAAGAAAGTGGTGTCTAAGCCCCAGCCCTTTCCAGCCAAGGTCAAGAGGGGTGGTAAGTCCTCCAGGGGAGGCAAGACTTCTAGGGGTGGCGGCCGCAGCCGCAAGCCCTAGGGATGGCAGTCCCCCTGCGTGTAGGGGATGCCTTCAGCGTTGCGTCCGCAGGTGGCAACATCTCGGGGCCGATGCTTGGACGATCTCAGTGATCGGCCAAGGTTATCGCGTCCCGTTCACGTCATCTCAACCTCCCCTGACAGTGAATCCAGTGTCGTTGAGCTCCTATGCCATGGGATCGGCAAAGGGGCTGGCCCTTCAGGCCGAAGTCAAGACCATGTTCGAGAAGGGTGCTCTCCAGGAGGTCGTGGACGGCTCTCCAGGCTTCGTCAGTCTACTCTTTCTTGTAAAGAAGGCTACTGGAGGCTGGAGACCCGTCATCGATCTCTCGGCTCTGAACAGGTTTGTCAAACAAACCCGGTTCAGCATGGAGACAGCAGACACGGTCAGACTTGCGGTGAGACCACAAGACTTCATGTGTACACTGGATCTAAAGGATGCGTACTTCCAGATCCCAATCCATCCGTCTTCCAGGAAGTACCTGAGATTCTGCCTAGACAACAAGATCTACCAGTTCAAGGTGCTGTGTTTCGGTCTCTCCACAGCTCCTCAGGTGTTCACCAGAGTGTTCACCCTGATTTCGACTTGGGCGCACAGGAACGGCATTCGTCTCCTTCGTTACCTAGACGATTGGCTGATCCTAGCAGACTCGGAGTCGACCCTTCTTCGACACCGAGACAGGCTTCTAGATCTTTGCCAGGATCTGGGGATCGTGGTAAACCTAGAGAAGTCCTCTCTGCAGCCGTCCCAACGACTGGTTTATCTAGGCATGCTAATAGACACCAATCTCCACAAAGCCTTTCCATCAGACGACCGGATAGCAAGGCTGAGGAGGGTGGCGGAACCTTTCCTCAGGCGAAAAGAACTCCCCGCCCAATCGTGGTTGCGTCTCTTGGGCCACCTATCCTCCCTGGCCCGTCTGGTTCCAAACAGCCGCCTCAGGATGAGATCCCTTCAATGGCGGCTCAAGTCCCGGTGGAATCAAGGATCCGATTCCCCGGACACTCTGATCCCAATGGGGTCTCTGGAACAGACGGACTTGCGGTGGTGGCTGGCCGACGAGAACCTGCGAAAGGGAGTGAGTCTTCTCGTCCTTCCCCCGGAATTGACTCTGTTTTCGGACGCGTCAAAAGAAGGGTGGGGGGCGCACGTTCTGAACCAGAGGGCCTCAGGCCTTTGGTCAGAATCAGAAAAGTGCCTACACATCAACCTGCTAGAATTGAAGGCCATCTTTCTGGCCCTTCAACAGTTCCAACGGTTCCTGGCGGGTCACTCCGTGGTGGTGATGAGCGACAACACCACGGTAGTGGCTTATATCAACAAGCAGGGAGGCACTTTTTCGCAACAGCTATCCCATCTTGCAGTAGAGACTCTGAGGTGGACCGAAACCCACTCGATAACACTATCAGCTCGCTTCATTCCTGGCAAGAGGAATGTGCTCGCCGACAGTCTGAGCAGGGCTTCGCAGATAGTGAGTACCGAGTGGTCTTTGGATCCTCAGATAGCCAACAAAGTCCTGACTTTGTGGGGTTCCCCGACGGTGGACTTGTTCGCGACAGCCTTGAACTTCAAGCTGCCCCTGTACTGCTCACCAGTCCCGGACCCCAAGGCACTCTGGCAAGATGCTTTCCAGCAACGGTGGGACAACATCGACGTGTACGCCTTCCCACCATTCTGTCTGATGAGAAGGGTGCTCAACAGGACCAGACTATCGGTCAACTGTTCCATGACTCTAGTAGCTCCGCTATGGCATCACGCGGAATGGTTTCCGGACCTTCTGCAACTCCTGACGGAACTCCCAAGGGAGCTTCCTCCACGACACGAGCTTCTCAGACAACCCCACTCCGGTGTCCCTCACAGGGCCGTAGCCTCGCTTCGGCTTCACGCCTGGAGACTATCCAGCGTCTCCTCGCGGAGAGAGGCTTTTCGCAACAGGTTGCGGAGAGAATGTCTCGGCACCTGCGAAGGTCCTCTGAGGGAGTCTACCAAGCGAAGTGGAGAGTCTTTTGTGGTTGGTGTCGTGGAAGGGGTATCTCTCCACTCGATGCCACTATTCCAGCAATAGCGGACTTCCTTGTGTATCTGCGAGAAGAAATGCGCCTTTCTGTCTCGGCAGTGAAAGGCTATCGCTCAGCCTTAAGCTTGGCCTTCAGATTGAAGGGCGTGGATATTTCTTCATCGCTAGAACTCTCTTTACTCATACGTAGCTATGAGCTTACCTGCCCCCAGTCGGAAGTGAGACCCCCTCCTTGGAACGTGGTTCGAGTTCTCAGGTCTCTCAAGAGACCTCCCTTCGAGCCATTACGCCAGGCCTCCGATCGCCACCTGTCTTGGAAGACGGCTTTCCTACTCGCCTTGGCCTCGGCCAAGCGAGTTAGTGAACTTCATGGTCTCTCGTACGACATCGCCCATTCAAGGGGATGGGGGGAGGTAACGTTCAGGTTCGTCCCTGAGTTTGTGGCCAAGACTCAGAATCCTGGAGTGCCGGATCCTCGGTTCGACTCTTTCAGGATCGCGAGTCTCCGTTCTGTAACAAACGACCCAGACCAGCTGCTACTATGCCCAGTGAGGTGTCTGAGGTACTACTTGAAGAGAACGGCTGCAGTCCGTCCTCATGTGCGAGCTTTGTTTGTGAGCACAGGCAGGACAAAGAGGAGGGTCACAAGGAACACCATCTCTGCTTGGATTCGAAGGGTTATCCACCATGCCCTGAATCCTGACTCTCCTCCGTCACGTCGCCCTCGGGCCCACGATGTCAGGGGTATTGCTACATCCCTGGCCTTCAAGAGAAACTTCTCTGTGACGCAGGTACTTCAAGCGGGGGTCTGGAAGCGTCAAACGACCTTCACAGCCCACTACCTGCAAGACGTGACCCACAGGAGCCTCGATACGTTCTCTATCGGCCCTGTGGTGGCTGCACAACAGCTGGTCTAACCTCAGGCTCCTTTTTGGACAAGTAGCAGTAGGTTGAGGGCGTTGTCACCCGGTCTTAGTCTGTGTGAATGAAAGAGTATGTCTGACCCTTACTTCTTTCTTCATTCTCCCCTCTCTTGGGGAAGCAGCATCCTGGTCCTCGCATAGCTGACCTCGACCTCTGCAGGTAACCCATGCTTCTTTGTGCTCCTAGTATTAAGCTTAATACTGTTGCGTCTCCCATACCCTGACGAGGTGGTATGGGGAACGTCCTATCCTAGAATTCCTATCTGAAGGTCTCAAGGTCAACTTCATAGGACGAGTCACACTCTCCTCCTCACACTACTTATGTAGGCCACTCGTTCCTAGCGATGCTAGGAACCTGTGAGGTACAGGGGCTCCCTCTCTCTAGTGCTGCTCACTAAGGGATCGAGCCCCCGGGCAAGCCGAAGTCAGTAAGGCTGGGGACTTTCCACCCTTCCTAAGGGGTAAGTCACCCTTTGTAAATAGCGTGGTTTGTATTTCGGTTACGGAACAAATGACAAATTCGAAGATAATTTGTATTTTTCCTAACCATACAAACCTTAGCTATTTACACATATGTGCCCGCCATCCCTGACCCCCAAGTCAAGTCCTACCTCTAAGTGAAGTGAAGCAAGTCACCGGTGTGTGGAGGGGGGAGGGGTAGCAAGCTACCCTTCCCCACCCCCCGCTAACTAGCGGGGGGGTAATTAACCCTCGTTAAAAACTATTGGCTCGTCATTTCAGCTGCGCTAAAAGTAAACCCTTTGTAAATAGCTAAGGTTTGTATGGTTAGGAAAAATACAAATTATCTTCGAATTTGTCATTTTGAGATTATTATTATTTTTATTATTATTATTATTAAGTTACAATTCTAGTTGGAAAAGCAGGATGCAATAAGCCCAAGGGCTCCAAAAGGAAAAAAATAACCCCCTGAGAAAAGGAAATACAGAAATAAACTATGTGAGATGTAATGAATAACTAAGAAAAAAGTTAAGAGTAGTAACATTAAAATAGATCTTCAATGATTGGAGGCACATGATTGAAGACTAACCAAACTTTAGAAATGTACTGTATCTTGTTGGGCGTGGTATAGCACATTTTAAACATTTGTAGTTTTAATGAGAAATAATTTAAAATCAAACTGTATGAGTAAATATGCTACAAGGTGTAACATTCTCCCCTTGTTACACATTCAAGACCACTTCCTTTGGCAGTGCTCCATGTACAATATCCAGTAACCCTATATGATTTAGCATAGAAACAAATAACTGTAAAATATATTGAAATAGACACAGTTTTTACTATTATTCACTATTATCACTAAAGGTTGGTTTCAGAATTTTGTATCTCGCCTACATAATTCTTTTATTTTTATTTAATTCCATAAATGAATATTCCGTCCCTACTTCTTTAAATCTGAACACATTGTACAAATAGAGAAAGCAGCTTTCCAAGTACAACTGTATTAGTGTCATTGGATTGTAATCCTGAAATAGTTCACGCATGAATGTATAAAAATATACCCTGAGATTAAGTAAAATCCTGATACACCATTACCCTTGTTCACGAGTACCAAAATAAGCCCCGAGATTAAGTAAACCCAGGATACAGAATTTACCCTCGTCCACAATAACTAGTCTATGAAATACAATAGAACATAGCAGTCTCTAAAATATTGGATTGGACTGGATTTATGAATAGGAGCCAGTAGGTTGATGCAGAATTTTAACTGGAAAGTTTGGAGGCTTATAATCAATTTCTAGTCGCACACAAGCTATTCTAGCATTGGAAACAGGTTCCAGTGACCATGAGCACTTATATTCTAAGGCGAAGTAAATCCTGATGGTTGGTTTTATATATTATTAATTTAGTAATTTGTATAGTGAAGTTCTTGTTACCCTTCATGTTGAAGTAATTGTATTTAATATCCATACCAGAAAGTGTTTTTGTATGAAAATATAATGATGAATGGTGATAGGGTACATTGCATTTCAGAATTTTTAATATCCGCAAATGGTTTGTAATTGTCAAATTTTCAGTAGTAAAAATTTTATGGGAGAAAACAATTTGGAATTTGGAATTTTGGCCATATGGTCTAGCGTTGGGCCTTGGGAAGTCATAAGTGCCCAAGTGCAACTGGGGAAAACCTTGCCATTGTAATATGAAGTAAAAGTTTAAAACAGGTTTTTCAATATTAATCTTACCCGATGATCATGTAGCTGTCAACTCCGTTGCCCGACAGAAATCTACGGTC
Source organism: Palaemon carinicauda (assembly GCF_036898095.1). Lineage (NCBI taxonomy): Eukaryota > Metazoa > Arthropoda > Malacostraca > Decapoda > Palaemonidae > Palaemon > Palaemon carinicauda. Next base: position 74,249,363 of record NC_090759.1, read on the forward strand.
GGGATACGCCAGCGATCGCTATCCAGGTGGGGGTGTACTCAACAGCGCCATCTGTGGTCAGGTACTCAAGTACTTCTTGTCAACAAGAACTCAATTTTTCCTCTGTCGTGCCGCCGGCAAGACCTACTTGGATACGCTGTTGATTTTGGAGTCTTTTGTTCACGATTTGGTGATGTATTTGCTCTAAAGTTTAGCCTTCGCTGTTCAGGAAGCTTTATCCTTAGCTTAGCAAGCTTTTGGAATTAATTTGATTCATTGGTTAACGAACTTTGCTTAATTTTGGAATTCCCCCTTGACTACCTCTAAATTCAAGATGTCTGACCATTCCCAAGTTCCTAAATACAGGCAGTGTAGTGTTAGGACTTGTACTAGGCGTCTTCCGAAGGCCTCTATAGATCCTCACACCGTATGTTCCAATTGTAGGGGTAAATCCTGTCAATTGGAAGATCGATGTGGGGAATGTGCTGGGCTTTCGGAATTCGATTTTAACGAATTCCTCAGATATGCACGTAGGTTAGAGAAGGAGAGAGATAGGAGGAGTTCTTCTCGCTCTGTGGATTTTTCCTCTCCCCATGCCCCTCAACCTTTTCCTTCCCCTGTGGTGGTGACTCCCGAACCTGCTACGAGTGCTCAGCCTGCAATGGCTGATATGTTGCGTGCCATTCAGGCTCTCGGTGAGAAGGTGGAGTCGTTGGTTGGTGACCGCAATCAGCTCTTGGCAGATGTCAGAGAGCTGAAAGCGAAGAGTGCAGTGGGAAGTGTTAGTGCTAGTGATGTGCATAGTGTCAGTGTCAGTGTTGCGCATGAGGGTACATCTGTGCGTGCCAGTCGTCCTCCCAGTCCGGGACCTCTTGCAAGCTCCCAAGCCCAGGGGAGAAGCAATGTCGAAGGACCAAAGGGTTCGGCAGGCCTTGATCGGCGCACGGATGTATCCTCAGTGGTTGCGGACGTATCTGTTAAGGATCGTCCCATCCACATACAGACGAATGAGCCCTTACATTCCTCGTCTGTGGAAGAAGTTTCCAGGAAGAAACGGTGGACCAAGGTCTCACGACCGCTCAAACGTAAGGTCCCTTCCGAGCTAGTCCAACGGCCCAGGTGTAGCCACTGGGTCAGTTCGGACTCGCCACAGTCATCTGATGACTGCACACCTCCCAAGAGAGGTAGAGTGGTCCCTCAACAGGCTACTGCTCCGTCTGTTGTTGCTCCAACCACAGTAGACCCTAAGTGGTCCATGCTGCAGACTATGCAGTCTCAGCTTGCGGCATTCATGCAGGAGTATCATGCCGAGAAGGTTAACACCTCTCCTGTTAACCTACAACCCGCAGAGGTTGTGCGCTCAGCAGATACTGCGGCTGCCTGCTCCCACACCCCACCTGTGAGAGCTCCTCCACCGATGCGCAGTCCTCCCTGCCAGACGCATGTTCTTGCTGCACCATCTGCTAACATGCGTGAGCTGCCGCATCAGGAGTTGCCGGGTTCCAGCACTATGCGGCATTCTCCTCAGCCCATGCAGCATGCTCTGCAGACCTTACAGCATGCTCCGCATACCATGCAGCATGAGCCGCATACCTTACAGCATGCTCTGCATACCATACCGCATGCTCCTCAGCCCACCGCAGACCCTCCCACACACCAGCCCTCTGCTTTTGTTGTTGCCAGCTCGCAGACTGTCCAGCAGAGGCATGATGTTGGATCCGCAGGTACGCATGCACCCGTTCTGCAGGATTCAGCCGTTCAGCTTGCTGCTCTGCCTTTGCCACTCACAACTCAACTTTCGGATGATGATGTATCGGATGATGAAGCTGCTCATCTGGATGAACCTCACTCTGATGTTGAAGGACACAAGTCTTCGCCACCCTCCTTAGACTTTCGCAAAGTCCTTGCTTTGTTCAGGGACTTGTATCCTGAGCATTTTGTGTCTGCAACCCCTCGTTCTCCTCCCTCCGAGTTTGCTCTGGGCATGCAGTCTGCTGCGCCTGCCTTCACCAAGCTTGTTCTCGCCAGATCATCTAGGAGAGCTTTGAGGGTTATAGGGGACTGGTTGCATTCCAAGAAGCAACTGGGAAGGACCTCTTTTGTGTTTCCTCCTCCCAAGCTGGCTTCTAAGTCGAGCGTCTGGTATGCCACGGGAGAGGAACCTGACTTGGGGGTTCCTGCCTCTGCCCAGGCCGACTTCTCAAGTCTGGTTGACTCTCCCCGCAGGTTGGCTATGAGACGTTCGAAGATCTGCTGGTCCTTTTCCGATCTAGATCATATGTTGAAGGGAGTCTTTCGTGCCTTCGAGATATTCAACTTCCTCGATTGGTGTTTGGGAGCCTTAAGCAGGAAGACTTCCCCTTCAGATAAGGACTCGGCCATGCTGATCATGTCTAGCATGGACAAGGCAATTCGGGATGGGTCTGGTGAACTTGCGGCTTCATATGTATCAGGAGTCCTCAAGAAGAGAGAACATCTTTGCTCCTTCTTATCTGCTGGTATCACTCCTTGCCAGAAGTCAGAGTTGTTGTTTGCTCCTCTTTCCAAGTGTCCGTTTCCGGAGGAGTTGATTAAGGGGATGGCTGCCTCACTTATCCAGAAGGATACTCATGATCTAATGGCTTCTTCTGCACGTAAAGCTAAAACCTTACCTTCCGTGCCTAGACCCTTCCGCCCTGCAGCAGTTGATACACCTGCTTCTAGGTTCATCCCGCCCTTTCGTGGCAGAACCTCCAGCAGAGGAGGTACCCGTGCAGACAGTCACCGTGGCAAGTCCAAGAAGGGTTCCAAGTCTGCAAAAGGCAAGTTTTGACTGCCTTCATCTCCAGACAGCAGTAGGAGCCAGACTCAAGACCTTCTGGCAAGCTTGGGAGAGCAGAGGTGCAGACGCTCAGTCTGTGAAGTGGCTAAGGGAGGGATACAGAATTCCGTTCTGCCGCAAACCCCCTCTAGCTACATCTCCCATCAACCTCTCTCCCAACTACAAGGAGAAGGACAAGAGGCTAGCGTTGCAACAAGAGGTGTCGCTCTTGCTACAAAAGGAAGCAGTGGTCATAGTCCGGGATCATCAATCCCCGGGCTTTTACAACCGTCTCTTCCTGGTAGCCAAGAAGACAGGAGGTTGGAGACCGGTGCTGGACGTCAGTGCTCTCAATGCTTTTGTCACCAAGCAGACGTTCACGATGGAGACGACGAAGTCGGTCCTAGCAGCGGTCAGGCAGGAGGACTGGATGGTCTCGTTAGACCTGAAAGACGCATACTTTCACGTCCCCATCCATCCAGACTCCCAACCTTTCCTAAGATTCGTCTTTGGAAAGGTTGTGTACCAGTTCCAAGCCCTGTGCTTTGGCCTAAGCACGGCACCTCTTGTGTTTACGAGACTGATGAGGAATATTGCGAAATTCCTTCACTTGGCAGACATCAGAGCCTCCCTCTATTTAGACGACTGGCTTTTAAGAGCTCCCACAAGTCGTCGCTGTCTGGAGAATCTCAGATGGACTATGGATCTGACCAAGGAACTGGGCCTCCTGGTCAATTTAGAGAAGTCCCAGCTCGTCCCATCCCAGACCATTGTCTACCTGGGTATGGAGATTCAGAGTCGAGCTTTTCGGGCTTTTCCGTCGGCCCCAAGGATCAACCAAGCCCTAGAATGCATCCAGAGCATGCTGAGAAGGAACCGATGCTCAGTCAGGCAGTGGATGAGTCTAACAGGGACACTTTCATCGCTGGCCCTGTTCATCGAGTTAGGGAGACTCCACCTCCGCCCCCTTCAGTATCATCTAGCTGCTCACTGGATAAAGGACATGACGCTAGAGACGGTCTCAGTTCCTGTTTCCGAAGAGATGAGGTCTACTCTAACGTGGTGGAAGAACAGCATTCTTCTCAAGGAAGGTCTACCTTTGGCTGTTCAGACCCCCGACCACCGTCTCTTCTCGGACGCATCAGACTCGGGCTGGGGTACGACATTGGACGGACAGGAATGCTCGGGAACATGGAATCAGGAGCAAAGGACACTTCACATCAATTGCAAGGAGTTGTTGGCGGTTCATCTGGCCTTGATAAACTTCAAGTCCCTCCAGCTAAACAAGGTGGTGGAGGTGAACTCCGACAACACCACAGCCTTGGCTTACATCTCCAAGCAGGGAGGGACTCATTCGAGGAAGTTGTTCGAGATCGCAAGGGACCTCCTCATTTGGTCAAAAGATCGAAAGCTCACGCTGGTAACGAGGTTCATTCAGGGCGATATGAATGTCATGGCAGATCGCCTCAGCCGGAAGGGTCAGGTCATCCCCACAGAGTGGACCCTTCACAAGAATGTTTGCAGCAGACTTTGGTCCCTGTGGGGTCAGCCAACCATAGATCTGTTCGCTACCTCGATGACCAAGAGGCTCCCGTTGTATTGTTCTCCGATTCCAGACCCAGCAGCAGTTCACGTGGATGCCTTTCTGCTGGATTGGTCCCATCTCGACCTGTATGCATTCCCGCCGTTCAAGATTGTCAACAGGGTACTTCAGAAGTTCGCCTCTCACAAAGGGACACGGCTGACGTTGGTTGCTCCCCTCTGGCCCGCGAGAGAATGGTTCACAGAGGTACTGCAATGGCTGGTCGACGTTCCCAGGACTCTTCCTCTAAGAGTGGACCTTCTGCGTCAACCTCACGTAAAGAAGGTACTGTACACCCAAACCTCCACGCTCTTCGTCTGACTGCCTTCAGACTATCGAAAGACTCTCAAGAGCTAGAGGCTTTTCGAAGGAGGCAGCCAGAGCGATTGCCAGAGCAAGGAGGACATCTACTCTCAGAGTCTATCAGTCTAAATGGGAAGTCTTCCGAAGCTGGTGCAAGGCCAATGCAGTTTCCTCAACCAGTACCACTGTAACCCAGATTGCTGACTTCCTGTTACATCTAAGGAACGTAAGATCCCTATCAGCTCCTACGATCAAGGGTTACAGAAGTATGTTGGCAGCGGTTTTCCGCCACAGAGGCTTGGATCTTTCCACCAACAAAGATCTACAGGACCTCCTTAGGTCTTTTGAGACCTCAAAGGAACGTCGGTTGTCCACTCCAGGCTGGAATCTAGACGTGGTCCTAAGGTTCCTTATGTCATCAAGATTTGAACCGCTCCAATCAGCCTCTTTTAAGGACCTCACATTAAAAACTCTTTTCCTCGTGTGCTTAGCAACAGCTAAAAGAGTAAGTGAGATCCACGCCTTCAGCAGGAACATAGGTTTCACATCTGAAACGGCTACATGTTCCTTGCAGCTCGGTTTTTTGGCTAAAAACGAGCTTCCTTCACGTCCTTGGCCTAAATCGTTCGAGATCCCAAGCCTGTCCAACTTGGTGGGGAACGAACTGGAGAGAGTACTTTGCCCAGTTAGAGCTCTTAGGTACTATCTAAGAAGGTCAAAACCTTTACGAGGACAATCAGAAGCCTTATGGTGTGCTATCAAGAAGCCTTCGCTACCAATGTCTAAGAACGCAGTTTCTTACTACATCAGGCTTCTGATTAGAGAAGCACATTCTCATCTGAAGGAAGAAGACCTTGCTTTGCTGAAGGTAAGGACACATGAAGTGAGAGCTGTGGCTACTTCAGTGGCCTTCAAACAGAACCGTTCTCTGCAGAGTGTTATGGATGCAACCTATTGGAGAAGCAAGTCAGTGTTCGCATCATTCTATCTCAAAGATGTCCAGTCTCTTTACGAGAACTGCTACACCCTGGGACCATTCGTAGCAGCGAGTGCAGTAGTAGGTGAGGGCTCAGCCACTACATTCCCATAATCCCATAACCTTTTTAACCTTTCTCTTGAATACTTTTTATTGTTGTTTTTGGGTTGTACGGTCGGCTAAGAAGCCTTCCGCATCCTGGTTGATTTGGCGGGTGGTCAATTCTTTCTTGAGAAGCGCCTAGGTTAGAGGTTGTGATGAGGTCCTTTAGTATGGGTTGCAGCCCTTTATACTTCAGCACCTAAGAGTCGTTCAGCATCCTAAGAGGACCGCTACGCTCAGTAAGGAAGACGTACTTAATAAAGGCAGAGTAATGGTTCAAGTCGACTTCCTTACCAGGTACTTATTTATTTTATGTTTGTTATTTTGAATAACTAATAAAATGAAATACGGGATACTTAGCTTCTTTGTTAACATGTATGCTGGTCTCCACCCACCACCCTGGGTGTGAATCAGCTACATGATCATCGGGTAAGATTAATATTGAAAAATTTTATTTTCATTAGTAAAATAAATTTTTGAATATACTTACCCGATGATCATGAATTAAAGAACCCGCCCTTCCTCCCCATAGAGAACCAGTGGACCGAGGAGAAAATTGAGTTCTTGTTGACAAGAAGTACTTGAGTACCTGACCACAGATGGCGCTGTGGAGTACACCCCCACCTGGATAGCGATCGCTGGCGTATCCCGACCGTAGATTTCTGTCGGGCAACGGAGTTGACAGCTACATGATCATCGGGTAAGTATATTCAAAAATTTATTTTACTAATGAAAATAACATTTTGCAGGAAGATGGAAGAAAAGAAATGTGAACATGGCCAAAGTATAAAGCTAAAAAAGTGACGGCAGCTCAGGGACTGAAAGGATGCTGTAGAGACCCTTGATTATGCCTTTTGGTGCACAACTTGGAGGTGCAGTGACTGCACTGTTTGTCTGCGTGGAATGAAAATATTGAACTTTCAGGGTGGGTCGCACATTCCTACTCTGGGGGTTACTCATTACTTTACCATGTAAAGGGCATTAGAAATGACCAATTCTGTATTTCAACTATTTAAAAAAAAAAAAAAAAAGAAGATACATGCTAATGATTTCATATGAAACTTTGTTCCTATAAAGAAGTTTATGGTTGGAGATGCAAGGTTAAATTGGAAGTCTATAAACCTTGTCTAAATTCTTCTATCAACTCTGCACTATAAAGTAGTTCTCTTAACCTTTAGAAAATTATTTGATAAACCCAATCTTTGGATAATGCATCTATTGCCGCTTTTGCTTTTATCATAAAGTGGGTTATACAAGATGAAGTGACAAAAGAGTTTTAAGTTATAATTGATATTGGATACGGAGTGAAATGCTGGATTTATGAATTTGGGACATAGAGCATACTGCTGAGTCTGGAGAGGGCATTCACTGGTGTATTCCAGCTATGGGAAAAGGTTGTGGCACCATGAAATGGAAATTAAGTTGGACAGTCCAAAGGGAGATAGGAGGCAGGAACAGTTAAAGTAGGTTAAAAAGTTGGGGCAGCTTGGCAAAATCTCTTATGGCTACAGTGGAAGACACTATATTGGTAAATCTTTTAGCTTATAAAGTTTTGTTCAATATTCAATATTATTGAGTTTGCTAAATATATGCTTATAAACTGGATATTGCAATTTTGTGGTAAATGTTGACAATGACGACAGAGTGATCCCAACCTGGGACCGTGAGTTTAAGCTGTTTAAAGGTGTGGTTGGTCTTGCCTGGATGATATTCTGGTACACATCTCTTCAAATGATACTGGAACTGAAACCAGGCACTTTTAACCTTTAAAGTAAAATTTTATGAATTTAATTTTGCCCTCTTTGTCAATAGCCTTCAGGAATGGGAGTGGGGTATAGTGTTGGTAAATATACTGTACTACAAAGTACATAATTTTTTAATAATTTTAACTGTAGAATGTCAGTCACTGAATTTTTTGTGCTGAAGTAGAACAGTATTGTATTGATTTATTGAAATAGTGTTGCTGTTCATCTAAATGACTTCATTTCCCAGTCACAGTGGCTTGGGAAAAATAATTACAAAAAACGTTTTTTCATATAGGAATTAGTTTTCTGTAGAGCTGTCCAATCTGTGGTTAATTGGTAATAAATTCTCTGTGCAAGTGTAAGGAAAAATTTTTGTGTAGCTTAAGGTGCCTCACCTTTTGATAATCTCCTGGAGTGAGTTGGAGAATACAAAAATTAATTAACACTTTTTCTTTGCTATGTAATGTAAATTGACTAACTTATTGATGATGTTAAGAAGCTTGGTTTTTTTAACAATGTTCTGTAACTTTACAGATGAAAGGTCATAGTGGTGAGAAGAATGTTATGGATAACCGGAGTTATTTTATAGTATGTGGAGGACATAGCTGATGTGTTTATTGCAAACTACTTGCTTTAATTATAAAGGTAAGGTCTGACATGTTCTGGTTTCCAAAAGACATTGGACATCAGTATTTTTAAAAAGAAAATGGCAATTTTTTCATATTTTGAGACTACCCAGACCAAGAGGCATTTAGGTAGTCAGTTCTAACTTAAAGTCAAAAGCTCAAAACTCAGCGAAAGTAGTCATTTCTTGCATAAAGTCAAAGGCATACTACAGTACAATGTTATGCTTATGCCTGACAACTAATTTTTAGTTTAAGGATTCCATTGAGGAGAAATGTCTAATGAAGAATTCATGTTAGTTTTTTGTAATAACTACATTTTTTTATGAATCTCTGTTCCAATTGCTTATTCTCTAGAAGAGCAGTTTATAGATATTCATAACCCCAATTTTAAAAATGTCCCATTATCATTCCTTTCAATAGACACATGCCATTTATAGAGTAATAAGGCACGCTAGTGGTTAAGGGCAAGAAGCAAAGCTGTGACACAGCAGAGGCTCTCGGTTATTTTAATCTGTCGTATCGGTTTTGTACACTTCGTCCTGCATATTGTTAATATTCCAATTGGTTTCAAGGTGCCTTCCTCAGGATTTGTTAGCAATTACTGTGTGAATCGCTCAAGGCAATTGTTTGTGGGCGATAATTACCTGCATTCGCTTCGGTGTTCGGTTGGGGACAGTACTGTGATATAAATAACTGTTGAGAGTTGTGTGAATGATCCACTACAGTATTCCTAGCATGGAAAAATAAAAAATTTCAAGCATAAAATGAAATTTCATTTTTCAATATTAAACTTACCCGGTGATCATATAGCTGTCAGCTCTGCTGCCCGACAGAAAAACCTAAGGACGAAATACGCCAGCGATCGCTATACAGGTGGGGGTGTACATCAACAGCGCCATCTGTCGAGCAGGTACTCAAGTACTCCGTGTCAACACAGAACCAATTTTCTCTCTGTCGTGCCACCGGCAAGACCTACTAAATACGCTGTTGTTTTCTGGATTGATTTTCACGTTATTTGGTGAAGTATTCATTTCTGGTTATTAGCTATCGCTGTGCAGAAGTTATCTTCAATACTTCCTTGCATTCTTTTATTGGATTTTGGATTATTTGTTGACGACTTGGATAGATTTTGAATTCCCCCCTTTGACTAATTCAAGATGTCTGACCCTTCTCAAGTCCCCAAGTACAGGAAGTGTAGCGCTAGGGACTGTTCAAGGCGTCTTCCGAAGGCCTCTATCGATCCGCACACCGTTTGTCCCAATTGTAGGGGTAAAGCCTGTCAATTGGAAGATCGATGTGAGGAATGCGTTGGGCTTTCGGAATTCGATTTTCAAGAATTCCTGAAATATGCACGTAGGCTAGAGAAGGATAGGATCAGGAGGAGTTCGTCTCGCTCAATTGATTTTTCCTCTCCCCATGCCCCACAACCTATTCCTTCCCCTGTAGTGGTTGCACCCGACCCCCCTGCTAGCTCTCATCAACCTTCGATGGCGGATATGATGCGCGCCATCCAGGCTCTAGGTGAGAGAGTCGAGTCATTGGCGAATGACCGCAATCAACTCATGGCTGACGTCAGGGAGTTGAAAGGTAAAAGTGCAGTGGGAAGTGAAGTGAGTGTTAGTGCAGTGAAAAGTGTCAGTGTTACGCATGAGGGTGCGTCTGTTCGTGCCTGTCGTCCTCCCAGTCCGGGACCTCTTGCAAGCTCCCAAGCCCAGGGGAGAAGCAATGTCGTACGACCAAAGGGTTCGACAGGCTTTAATCAGCGGACAGACGTTCCCTCCGTGGTTTCGGACGTATCTTGCCTAGATCGTCCCACCCACAAGAAGACGAGTGAGCCCGTTCATTCCTCATCTGCGGAAGAGGTTTCACGCCAGAAACGATGGACCAAGGTCTCACGGCCTCTTAAACGCAAGGTCCCTTCCGAGCAAGTCCAACGGCCCAGGGGTAGCCACTGGGTCAGTTCGGACTCGCTGCAGTCCTCCGACGACTGCACACCTCCTAAGAGAGGCAAAGTGGTACCGCAACAGGCAGTAACTCCGTCTGTTGCCGCACCAGCTGTTTTAGACCCTAAGTGGTCTTTCCTGCAGTCTATGCAGACTCAGTTAGCTGCTGTCCTGCAGGAGTATCGTGCGGAGAAGGTTGACGCTGCACCCGTTAGCCTACAACCTACCACGGTTGTGCGCCCAGCAGACGCTGAGGCTGCCTGCTCCCACACTCCAGCTGTGAGAGCTCCTCCACCCATGCGCAGTCGACCCTGCCAGACGCATGCTGACGTTCACAGACGCACGGAACCCCCTGTTGACGTTCGTGTGCTACCACAACAACAGGAGGGTGGAGTTAAGCTGCCGTGTTTTGACGCGGTGCGTCAGCCTCCGCAACCCAGTCGGGAGTAGACGCTTTGCGCACCCACTCAGCTATGGTTGTGGCCAGTTCTCAGACTGACCAACAGTGGCATGATGTTGGGTCCAGTGCAGCCACGCATGCACCCGTGCTGCCGGACTCAGCCGTCCAGCTTTTACCTACTCCGTTGCCTCTTCCTCCTCAACATTCAGATGATGGACTCTCTGATGATGACGAAGCTGCACATCTTGACGACCAACACTCGGACATCGACGAACCCAAGACCACGCCTCCCTCCTTAGACTTTAGGAAAGTGCTTGCGCTGTTCAAGGATTTATATCCGGATCAGTTTGTGTCTGCAGCACCACGCTCGCCTCCCTCTGAGTTCGCTTTAGGCATGCAGTCAGCAGCACCTGCCTTTACGAAGCTCGTACTCGCTCGCTCGTCCAAGAGAGCTTTAAGGGTACTGGGAGAATGGTTGCAGTCCAAAAAGCAACTCGGGAAGACATCCTTCATGTTTCCCCCGGCCAAGCTTGCTTCCAGATCTAGCGTCTGGTATGCCACGGGAGAAGTTCTCGGCTTGGGAGTTCCTGCCTCTGCCCAGGGCGACTTCTCAAGTCTGGTAGACTCTCCCCGCAGGCTGGCTATGAGACGCTCCAAGATTTGCTGGACTCCTTCGGATATGGACCATCTTATGAAGGGAGTTTTCCGTGCATTCGAAGTCTTTAACTTCTTGGACTGGTGTTTGGGAGCGTTGAGCAGGAAGACCTCCCCTTCTGATAAGGAAACTTCCATGCTCATTATGTCCTGCATGGACAAAGCCATACGGGATGGTTCTAGTGAGCTTGCGGCTTCTTTCGTGTCCGGGGTCCTCAAGAAGCGGTATCACCTTTGCTCCTTCTTGTCAGCTGGAGTCACCCCATGTCAAAAGTCGGAGCTTATGTTTGCTCCTCTCTCGAAGTGTCTCTTCCCTGAAGAGTTGATCAAGGAGATTGCCGCCTCCTTGATCCAGAAAGACACTCATGACCTGGTGGCGTCATCCGCACGCAAAGCCACCCCTTTGCCCTCCGTGCCTAGACCCAGGATGGACTCTCCAGCGTCAAGGTTCATTCCGCCCTTTCGTGGCAGAGCCTCCAGCAGAGGAGGTGCTCGTGCCGGAAGTCAACGTGGGAGCAAGAAGAAGGGTTCCAAGTCCTCTAAAGGCAGAGTCTGACTGCCACATTCTTCAGACAGCAGTGGGAGCCAGGCTCAAGAACTACTGGCAGGCCTGGGAGAACAGGGGCGCAGACGCACAGTCTGTGAAGTTACTCAGGGAGGGGTACAGGATTCCATTCTTGCGCAACCCCCCTCTAGCAACAACTCCCATCGACCTCTCTCCCAGGTACAGAGAGGAGGACAAGAGACTAGCTTTACAGCAAGAGGTGTCTCTCTTACTACAAAAGGGAGCGGTAGTCATAGTCCGGGACCATCAATCCCCGGGCTTCTACAACCGCCTCTTCTTAGTGGCGAAGAAGACAGGAGGGTGGAGACCGGTGCTAGACGTCAGTGCTCTGAATGTCTTTGTCACAAAACAGACGTTCACCATGGAGACGACAAGGTCGGTTCTAGCATCGGTCAGGAAGGAAGACTGGATGGTCTCGTTAGACCTAAAGGACGCTTACTTTCACGTCCCCGTCCACCCAGATTCCCAACCTTTTCTAAGGTTTGTTTTCGGGAAGGTTGTATACCAGTTCCAAGCCCTGTGCTTTGGCCTAAGCACGGCACCTCTAGTTTTTACCAAACTGATGAGGAATATTGCCAAATTCCTGCATTTAGCAAACATCAGAGCCTCCCTCTATTTGGACGACTGGCTTTTAAGAGCTGCGTCAAGTCGTCGCTGTCTGGAGAATCTACAGTGGACTCTGGATCTGACCAAGGAATTGGGTCTCCTGGTCAATATGGAAAAGTCCCAACTCGTCCCATCCCAAACTATAGTATACCTAGGAATGGAGATTCAGAGTCAAGCTTTTCGGGCTTTTCCGTCGGCCCCCAGAATCAGTCAAGCCCAAGAATGCATCCAGTCCATGCTGAAGAAGGACCGATGTTCAGTCAGACAGTGGATGAGTCTGATAGGGACGCTTTCATCACTGGACCAGTTCATCGCGTTAGGGAGACTCCACCTCCGCCCCCTTCAATTTCACTTAGCAGCTCACTGGAGAAAGGACAAGACGCTAGAAGCGGTCTCGGTTCCTATTTCCGAGAAGATGAAGTCTTCACTGACTTGGTGGAAGAACAACATTCTCCTCAGGGAGGGTCTGCCACTGGCTGTTCAGACCCCCGACCACCTTCTCTTCTCGGACGCATCGGACACGGGCTGGGGTGCGACGTTGGACGGTCGGGAATGCTCGGGCACGTGGAATGCGGATCAAAGAACGTGGCACATCAACTGCAAGGAGCTACTGGCAGTTCATCTGGCCTTGAGAAGCTTCAAGTCCCTCCTTCTAGGCAAGGTGGTGGAGGTGAACTCCGACAACACCACAGCCTTGGCGTACATCTCCAAGCAAGGAGGGACTCATTCGATGACGTTGTACGAGATCGCAAGGGACCTCCTCACCTGGTCAAGAGATCGAAACATATCCCTAGTAACGAGGTTCATTCAAGGCGACATGAATGTCATGGCAGATCGCCTCAGCCGGAAGGGTCAAATCATCCCAACAGAGTGGACCCTTCACAAGAATGTATGCAACAGATTATGGGCCTTGTGGGGTCAGCCTACCATAGATCTGTTCGCAACCTCGATGACCAAGAGGCTCCCAATTTATTGCTCACCGATTCCGGACCCAGCAGCAGTTCACATAGATGCCTTTCTTCTGGATTGGTCCCATCTAGACCTTTATGCGTTCCCCCCGTTCAAGATTGTCAACAGAGTACTGCAGAAGTTCGCCTCTCACGAAGGGACAAGGTTGACGTTGGTTGCTCCCCTCTGGCCCGCGAGAGAATGGTTCACCGAGGTACTGCAATGGCTAGTAGACGTTCCCAGAACACTTCCTCTAAGAGTGGACCTTCTGCGTCAGCCGCATGTGAAGAAGGTACACCCAAGCCTCCACGCTCTTCGTCTGACTGCCTTCAGACTATCGAAAGACTCTCGAGAGCTAGAGGCTTTTCGAAGGAGGCCGCCAGAGCGATTGCTAGAGCAAGGAGGACATCCACTCTCAAAGTCTACCAGTCGAAGTGGGAAGTCTTCCGAAGCTGGTGCAAGTCGAAATCAGTATCCTCAACCAGTACCTCTGTAACTCAGATAGCTGACTTCCTTTTATACCTAAGGAAGGAAAGATCCCTTTCAGCTCCCACGATCAAGGGTTACAGAAGCATGTTGGCAGCAGTCTTCCGTCACAGAGGCTTAGATCTTTCCAACAACAAAGATCTACAGGACCTCCTTAAGTCTTTTGAGACCTCGAAGGAGCATAAGTTGGCCACACCAGGTTGGAACTTAGACGTGGTACTAAGGTTCCTTATGTCAGCAAGGTTCGAACCACTTCAATCAGCCTCTTTTAAAGATCTTACTTTGAAGACTCTTTTCCTCGTCTGCTTAGCAACAGCTAAAAGAGTCAGTGAGATACACGCCTTCAGCAGGAACATTGGATTTACATCTGAAACGGCTACATGTTCCTTACAGCTTGGTTTCTTAGCCAAAAACGAACTTCCTTCTCGTCCTTGGCCCAAATCGTTCGATATTCCAAGCCTTGCTAATTTGGTTGGAAATGAACAAGAGAGAGTACTATGCCCTGTAAGAGCTCTTAAGTACTATTTGAGACGTACTAAACCATTACGTGGACAGTCAGAAGCTTTATGGTGCGCTATTAAGAAACCTTCTTTACCTATGTCGAAGAATGCAGTTTCTTATTATATCAGACTTTTGATTCGAGAAGCTCATTCCCATCTGAATGAGGAGGACCATGCTTTGCTGAAGGTAAGGACACATGAAGTTAGAGCTGTCGCAACTTCAGTGGCCTTCAAACAAAACAGATCTCTGCAGAGTGTAATGGATGCAACCTATTGGAGAACCAAGTCAGTGTTCGCATCATTTTACCTTAAAGATGTCCAGTCTCTTTACGAGAACTGCTACACCCTGGGACCATTCGTAGCAGCGAGTGCAGTAGTGGGTGAGGGCTCAACCACTACATTCCCCTAATCCCATAACCTTTTTTAATCTTTCTCTTGAAATGCTTTTTATTGTTGTTTTTGGGTTGTCCGGAAGGCTAAGAAGCCTTTCGCATCCTGGTTGATTTGGCGGGTGGTCAAATTTTTTCTTGAGAAGCGCCTAGATTAGAGGTTGTGATGAGGTCCTTTAGTATGGGTTGCAACCCTTCATACTTCAGCTCCTAGGAGTCGCTCAGCATCCTATGAGGATCGCGAGGCTCAGTAAGGAAGACGTACTTAAAAAGGCAGAGTAATTGTTCAAGTCGACTTCCTTACCAGGTACTTATTAATTTCATGTTTGTTATTTTGAATAACTGCTAAAATGAAATACGAAATACTTAGCTCTTAATGTTAACATATATGGTGGTCTCTACCCACCCCCCTGGGTGTGAATCAGCTATATGATCACCGGGTAAGTTTAATATTGAAAAATGTTATTTTCATTAGTAAAATAAATTTTTGAATATACTTACCCGGTGATCATAAATTAAAGGACCCACCCTTCCTCCCCAATAGAGACCCAGTTGGCCGAGGAGAGAATTGGTTCTGTGTTGACACGGAGTACTTGAGTACCTGCTCGACAGATGGCGCTGTTGATGTACACCCCCACCTGTATAGCGATCGCTGGCGTATTTCGTCCTTAGGTTTTTCTGTCGGGCAGCAGAGCTGACAGCTATATGATCACTGGGTAAGTATATTCAAAAATTTATTTTACTAATGAAAATAACATTTTAGTTCATTGGAAAATCCAGAGAAGACTAGGCAATGACAAGCTAATACCATTCTCTAATACAAAACTTAACCAGGTAAGTTCTGATAGTGATGAGCTTCAAAAGCTTTTAACTTCTTTAGCTTACTTTATTTCTTAAAAGGCCGTTGGTCTTCATTTAAAGGTGGCAATTCTGATCTTATCTACCAGGTTGCCAACCCTAACTTGATTAATATTGTTCGGTCTAGTGATAATGGTCTTCACCGTACCTACAGATTAAAGATCCTCTTAAAGACTTGAGTCCTTTATTCACTTTATACCATTATGTTGGTAAACCCTTACTTTACCATAAACTTTGTAGCTATGTTAGGCAATTATATTGAGAGGTAGAAGATAATTGTTGATGGTCAGGATCATAATATCCCTCCATTCGTTAAAGAAAGCACTCTTTGGCAACCTTGTATTTCTTATGTGGATGGAGTGACATATCACATGATTCCTTTGGCTTTTAATGTTGCCGATGGAGTTTCTGCTAAAGTTTATCAGTTGCATTATGTTTTGTGTAGAAATGCGTTTCGTATGCTTACATACTTGGCCACTAGGGTTAACTTCAGGTGGTAAATGTTGGCGCTAGTACTTCTACTGTCAAAACAAGTCTCTTGATAACAAATGTGCAGCAGCTCTTGTACCAATTTTAAAATAACTTGAAAACCCGTAAGTAATGTCTTGGTTCATCCTGCTGTACAGGAAAATGAAGGTGAAGAAAACGAGGAAGGGCAAGAATGTTGAAATATTCCCCTTTCATACCATGCATAACCTTATTGCGGGAAAATGCCTTGATGTTGCTCTAGGTAAGTTCTGATGCTGCTTTTTTCCTAATCTTTGAAAATTGTTACTTCTGAGACTACTTATAACCCTCAGTTCTCCTGTTTTATTGTTGATAGTTAAATTGTTGTCTCAAATACAAGGAAAGACTGGTAATTCTGGTTTGCTTTTAGTCTTTAGGTCTTCAAAACCTTACGACATTCAAAAGAGTTCTCGAGTTTGATCTAATTTCCTGCCTTGAGCCAATCAAGACAATAAATGAAAATCTTTAATGCAGGGTTTCCAAGCTGGTTTCTTAAAAGAATGCTCTTTGGGGGTAATATAATAGGAAGTGTTCTGAAATACTTTGCATAATAGATTATATACCAGGGATTATTTCTAGTTATAGAAGAGAAACTTGCCGGCCATCAGGCTTTTAATGATTTTTTTTTTTATTAACTGACCTGTTTTAGTAACCCTGTTTTAAAGGGGGGCTTCCTAGGCCATATCAGCCTGTGTGTTTGTGATTTCTGTATGTGCCTCAATGTTGGGCACAGTTTCTGAGGCACAAAAACTTTTATCAATTTATTTCCCTGTTTTGGGGGTTTGGCTTGTTTATCTAAAGAAATTAAAAGTAGTTGCTTTGGTAGATAACAGAACTTGCTCATGATTTAAAGATTTTTCTCCTTTGTTTAGGAATAAGCAAGTTTCCGCTTTTAAGACAACAGCTTCAACTGAAGTGTTATCAACAAGGAGTTCCTTTCAAATGAAACTAGTGGTAGAACATCAGGGTTCCTCTCTAGTGGACACTTAGAATTACCAATTGGACTCAAGGATCTTATTGGAGAATGGTATTACTATTCCTTACAGACAATTCCAGTAGGAGGGAGACTTTGAAACGTTTTTGTTAGATTCCGCACTTGCTGCTTGTAATAATACAGTCCCTGGACCTAATGGAATTCCATATGCAATGATTAAACAAGTACCTGTTAATACTAAGTTATTTATTTTATACATTATTAACAGAATATGGCATAATCACGATTATCCAAGTATTTGGGAACTAGCCTTTATCTTAGCATTTTTAAAACCTAGTAAGGATAAGTTTTTAGCAACAAACATCAGCCAATTGCATTGGCATCTTGTCTATGTAAGATCATGGAGAAGATGGTCAATGCAAGACTGGTGTGGTACTTGGAGAAGAAAAGTATTGCATTACCTATCCGTTGTGGTTTTGGTAAAATGCACTTGACAACTGATGTTGGTATGACTGGAATCCGTTATTTGTGAAGCCTTGGCCTCGAAAATGCTCCATGTAAGTCTTTTTTTTTATCTTGAAAAGGCATAAGATATTGCATAGAGATATGGTATACAGAAAATCATTCATAATTTGGGATTGAGAGGAAAGGTACCATTGTTCATTCAACCATTTATTTCACATACTTTTTCAAGTTAGAGTAGGTGAAACTAGAGTTTTTCAAGATGGAGTAGGTGAAACTCTATCAGAAAAGAAATGTCAGGAAGGAGTTCCCCAGGGTAGCGTGCTGAGTTTACCCTTACTTGCATGAGCCATTAATGGGATAGCCTCTGTCGTTCCCCAAGATATTCTCTCGACACTTATTTGTAGATGATCTCTCTCTCTCTATCATTTGCCGGAGCTAGAATGAGAATGGTGGGGAGAAAACTACAACTCTCAGTTGACAAAATTATTCGGTGGGCTGATATGAATGGATTAAAGTTTTCGGCATGCAAAACTGTTGTTGTCCATTTCTGTCTTATTCGGGGAATACATCCAGAACCGGATATGTACATCAAAGGTCAACGGATCCCATCAGTAAGTGAAGTTAGATTTTTAGGATTAATATTTGATTGAAGGCTGACATGGATTCTTCACTTGAAAGCCTTCAAAGTAAAATATCTTGAGGTTCTGAATCTTTTAAAAACATTTTCCCATACATCGGAGGGGCTGATGTCGGGCGGGCAGACTGCAAAAGTTAAACAAGGCTTTAATTTTTTTTCAAAATTAGCTATGGGTGTGAAATATACTCATCAGTCAACCCAAGCCGATTTAAGATTTTAGACTATATACCATTCTGGTATCAGATTGGACACAGCCTTTAGTATCTCGCCTATCCCAAGCCTCCTTGTTGACGCTGGAGAATTACCTTTAGACCTTTACCGAAAGTCTTCTATTGTTCGGTATTACTGTAGTTCAGGTTGCAAAATCTTCCTAATTCTTTAGCCTATCAGGCATTTTAGATCCAAAATCTCCTCAACCTTATGGTTTTCAGGTAAAAACGTTAGTAGACAGGTTAGATATAGCTAGAAATAAAGTGCTTCAATTTAAGATCATCAACCCCTCCCTGGAAATTTCTAGAGATATCTTTTTGTAAGTATTTTATTGATATAAAAAAGAACATGACTGACTTAGAAGCCAGGTCTCATTTTATGGAACATGTTGAAGAACAGGGAATTGACTTTTATATATAATATACTGATGGTTCTAAATCTGATGCTGGAGTTGAATTTGGAGTATATAGTAGTCTTTTGAATTGAAGAGGTGCATTTTCTTTTATCGTCTATATTTACTGCCGAACTATATGGCCTACTAACCACTATTGGAAAAATAGCATTGAATGAGGAGGGCAATTTTCCCATCTTTAGTGATGCAAGAAGTGTCCTACAAGCTTTTGAAGTTTTTAATTCCAGGAGCCCTTTAGTTTTAAAGATTTTAGAGTGGCTTTTTATTATCGGGCTGAGAGGTATAACGGTTCAATTTTTCAATATACTTACCCGGTGATCATATAGCTGTCAGCTCTGCTGCCCGACAGAAAAACCTAAGGACAAAATACGCCAGCGATCGCTATACAGGTGGGGGTGTACATCAACTGCGCCATCTGTCGAGCAGGTACTCAAGTACTCCATGTCAACACAGAACTAATTTTCTCTCTGTCGTGCCACTGGCAAGACCTACTAAATACGCTGTTACTAACTGGATTTGTTTTCACAACTATTTGGTGAAGTACACTATTCCAGTTTTGAGCTTTCGCTATGCAGGGGTTTTATCTTCATCTCAAAACTTGAACTCGTTTTGGATAGATTTAATTATGGTGACAAAGAGAGTATGGACTCTCTTTCACTTTTAAATGGCCGACCCTTCCCTTAGACGGAAGTGTGTTTAGGTTTTTAGTAATTTTGCTTAACACGTTATAGCTCTATATATTTTATATCTCTCCGCCTTTATTAGGCCTCTTCGATTAACTTTCCATTTATTATAAACATATAAAAATAAATTTTTATGTTTTGTTTATATGCGACCTTTCCTGATAGTAGGCGGTCCTAACTTGGAACCGATGTTAATCAACGTTGAGCCCGTTATATCGTATTTAGCCTTTAAAGAATTTAAAACTTTTTAAATTTAATGTTTTATGAAAGAATTTCTTTGATAGTCACGTACTGTTTTCAAAGATGAACTAACGTTTAGTTTTTTAGACTACGCAGTTGTTGACGTTCAGGACGTTCAACATGCGCTCTATCGTTACGATAGAGAGAGAGTGTATCACGGTTTCACTTTGCAGTAAGAGTAAACCGATTCTGACGTTTCGTTCATTCTTTCTTAGCTTAACTGGTTTAAATTCTAAATTAAAGGAACTTTTTATTTGGAAAACCTTTCAGTTTTTTCCTTTAGCCAAATAACATGTTTTGACGATATATAATTGGGCTCTTCTCAGGTGCGAAATCAAGAGAGAAAGAGAGAGAGAGATAGAGACGGAGGGAGAGAGAGGAGAAAAAATGTTCCGTTCAAGCGGGTAAAGTTGTTCTCGTGTTACTCTCCTCCCTAGTCGCTGTACGGGGAAGAAGGTAAAACGTTTCTAGGGTTTTATTCTTGTCCCCAGGCTATGTGCGGTGAGAGATTGTAAACGTAGTTTATTTGAACTAGTGTTTAGTCTCTTTCCCAGCCACTGAATTCTTTATCTTTATATATGTTTTCTGTTGCATTATACGACTGTTTTCGCAATTACTACCTTTTAATGAAGGGTAGGATTGCGTGTTTCAGGTAGAAATCAGTAAAAGTTTCGATTTCAGTGAAATAAGTGCAAAACAAAATCGAAGTGATAAAGTGATATGCGCAAGTGTTACAGTGTTGCGTCCGAGGGTTCGTCTGTTCGTGCCTGTCGTTCACCTAGTCCGGGACCTCTTGCAAGCTCCCAAGCCCAGGGGAGAAGTAATGTCGAACGACTTATGGGTTCGTCAGGCCTTGATCAACGAACAGACGTTTTTCCCTCCGTGGTTT
Source organism: Palaemon carinicauda (assembly GCF_036898095.1). Lineage (NCBI taxonomy): Eukaryota > Metazoa > Arthropoda > Malacostraca > Decapoda > Palaemonidae > Palaemon > Palaemon carinicauda. Next base: position 74,269,802 of record NC_090759.1, read on the forward strand.
CGGGCGTACAGTATCTACCCAAGATCGCCCCACCCACACAAAGACGAGAGAGCCCATTTACTTCTCGTCTGCGGAAGAGGTTTCTCGTAAGAAACCTTGGACCAAGGTCTCGCAGCTTATTAAGTGCAAGTCGGTCCCTTCCGCGCAAGTCCAACGGCCCAGGTGTAGCCACTGGGTCAGTTCGGACTCGCTGCAGTCTTCCGATGACTGCACACCTCCTAAGAGAGGCAAAGCGGTACCGCAACAGGCAGTAACACCGTCTGTTGCCGCACCTGCTGCTGTAGACCCTAAGTGGTCTTTGCTATAGTCTATGCAGACACAATTAGCTTCTTTTATGCAGGAGTATCGTGCGGAGAAGGTTGACGCTGCACCCGTTAGCCTACAACCAACCACGGTTGTGCGTACAGTAGACGCTGATGCTACCTGCTCCCGCACTCCGCCTGTGAGAGTTCCACCACCCATGCGCAGTGTACCCTGCCAGCCACATGTTGACGTTCACAGACGCACGCTACCCTCCGTTGACGTTCGCGAGTTACCACAACAACAGGAGGGTGGAGTTAAGTTGCTTTGTTTTGACGCTGTGCTTCAACCTCCGCAACCCACTGTGGTTACCGCTACTCGCCCGCAGCAGACTAGTCAGTCAGGAGTAGAGGCTTCCCCACACAGCTATGGTTGTGGCCAGCTCTCAGACTGTCAAGCAGTTACATGACGTTGCCTTCTGGTCTGCTACTAATGCACCAGTGCTGTATGTCCTCACGCACCTGTTGTGGTTGACAGTTCAGTTTTTGACAGTTCACAGACTGTCAAGCAGTTACATAACGTTGCCTTCTGGTCTGCTGCTAATGCACCAGTGAGACCCTCACTGAGATAACCTAGCTTTTCTCGGACAAGGTTCCTGTAGATGAGAAAGTGCTGTTCTCCCTCCTACTGATATTCCTTTGAGGACTGTCATTTGGAGAGGAGCCTTAAGCTGCTTAGCCTCCTATGGACTCTAATTAAATCATGATGATTTTTTAAGGATCTTCGTCCGGATCTTGTAACTGCTGCTCCTCGTTCGCCTAACGTCAGAACTTACACTAGGCCTAGCTACTTCGAAGCCGTTGTTGTTAAGCTAGTGCTCTCTTGCTCTCCTAGAGAGCGTTACGTTGGCTAGGCGACTGGTTTTTGCACCAGGAGGAGTTTTAGGGATACAGCCTTTGATTTCCCTTCTTTTAAACTGGCTTATAGAGCGAGAGTCTGATAGGACACGAGAGAAGTTCTCGGCTTGGGAGTTCATGCCTCTGCCCAGGTAGACTTCTCAATTCTGGTAGACTCGCCCTGGCGCCTAGCCAGGAGACGCTCCAAGTTGTTTACAGGTCAACTTCTCAACTTTAGTTGAGCCTTTGAAGTTTTGCTGTACTATTATGTCACACATAACAAGGCTTCCAGGGATGGTAAATGGTTCCGCCTCAGTCGCTAACCCCGTCTGTTGCCACACCTGCTCCCGTAGACCCTAAATGGGCTTTGCTGCAAGACATGCAGTCCAAGCTTGTGTCCTTGATAGAGGACTTAAATACGGAGAAGAACCCTCTGGCCAACAACCTTCCAACCGGTTGGTTGTGCGCCCTGTTGACGCTGAGGTATCCTACTCGCGTCTGCCAGTTGAGGTGGTTCCTCCACCGATGCGACCCAGTGTGGGTTGCCAGTCGCACGTTGACGTTAAGCGACGCTCGGAGGTGGTTGTTGACGTTCAGTGTGTCACTAGGAAGACGTTCAACAACCAGCAGAGGTGACTTGTTGTGACGCAGTGCGTCAACCTCAGCAACCCGGTAGGGTGTTGACTGCACAACCCAGACAGTCTAGACAGTTTCAGGTTGACGCTGTACTTCCTCGCGCACCCATGGTTGTTGACAGTTCACAAACTGTGCAGCAGTACCATGATTTTGCGTCCGGCTCCGTCACGCATCCACCAGTGCGACCGGATTCAGCGAGTCAGACGTTACCCACTCCGTTGCCGTTTCCTCATCAGTTTCGGATGAGGAACCCTCTGATGAGGACGTTGCTGAACAAGACGATCAACCCCCAGCCCTGCTATCCATCCAGAAGATGCTGAAGAAGGAACGCTGCCCAGTCAGGCTGTGGATGAGTCTGGTAGGGACACTGTCATCCGTGGATCAATTTGTGTCACTAGGAAGACTACACCTCCGTCCTCTTCTATACCATCTAGCTTTTCACTGGAAAAAGGACAAGACGCTAGAAGCGGTCTCGATCCCGGTTTCCGGAAAGATAAAGTCTGGTCTGACTTGGTGAAAGGACTATATCAACCTTAGAGAGGGTCTTCCCCTGACTGTTCAGACTCCCAACCACGTTCTCTTCTCGGACGCATCAGACGTAGGCTGGGGTGCGACATTAGACGGTAGGGAATGCTCGGGATTATGGAACTCGAGTCAAAGGACAATGCATTTCAACTGCAAGAAGCTACTGGCAGTACGTCTGACCTGGAAAAGCTTCAGGTCTCTCCTTCAAGGCAAAGTGGTGGAGGTGAACTCGGACAACACCACGGCTTTGGCATACATCTCCAAGCAAGGAGGGACCTACTCTCTGACATGGTACGAGATCGCAAGGGACCTCCTCACCTGGTCAAAAGGTCTAGACATTTCACTAGTAACGAGGTTCATCCAAGGCAACTTGAATGTCATGGCAGATTGTCTCAGTCGGAAGGGACAAATAATTCCAACAGAATGGACCCTCCACAAGGATGTATGCAAGAGACTTTGGGCCACCTGGGGCCAGCCAACCATGGATCTCTTCGCAACCTCGATGACCAAGAGGCTCCCAATATTTTGCTCACCAATCCCGGATCCAGCAGCAGTTCATATAGATGCCTTTCTACTAGATTGGTCACATCTAGATCTATATGCATTCCCTCCGTTCAAGTTTGTCAACAAGGTACTGCAGAAGTTCGCCTCTCACGAAGGGACAAGGTTGACGCTAGTTGCTTCGCTCTGGCCCGCGAGAGAATGGCTCACCGAGGTACTTCGATGGCTAGTAGACGTTCCCAGAACACTTCCCCTAAGGGTGGACCTTCTACGTCAGCCACGCGTAAAGAAGGTACACCAAGGCCTCCACGCTCTTCGTCTGACTGCCTTCAGACTATCGAAAGACTCTCGAGAGCTAGAGGCTTTTCGAAGGAGGCAACCAGAGCGATTGCTAGAGCAAGGAGAACATCCACTCTTAGAGTCTACCAATCGAAGTGGGAAATCTTCCGAAACTGGTGCAAGTCAGTATCCGTATCCTCGACCAGTACCTCTGTAACTCAAATAGCTGACTTTCTCTTATATCTGAGGAAAGAACGATCTCTTTCAGCTCCCACTATCAAGGGTTACAGAAGCATGTTGGCATCAGTCTTCCGTCACAGAGGCTTAGATCTTTCCAACAATAAAGATCTACAGGACCTCCTTAAGTCTTTTGAGACCACGAAGGAGCGTCGTTTGGTTACACCTGGTTGGAATTTAGACGTGGTACTAAGATTCCTTATGTCAGACAGGTTCGAACCGCTACAATCAGCCTCCCTGAAAGATCTCACCTTTAAGACTCTTTTCCTGATATGCTTAGCCACAGCTAAAAGAGTCAGTGAGATTCATGCCTTCAGCAAGAACATCGGATTCTCATCCGAAACGGCTACATGTTCTACAACTTGGTTTTCTAGCCAAACACGAGCTGCCTTCTCGGCCTTGACCAATATCGTTCGATATTCCAAACTTATCGTATGGTTGGAAATGAACTAGAAAGAGTCTTATGTCCTGTAAGAGCTCTTAAGTTCTATTTAAAAACCTTTACGAGGCCCGTCTGAAGCTTTATGGTGTTCAGTTAAGAATCCATCTTTGCCTATGTCAAAGAATGCTTTATCCTATTTTATCAGACTGTTAATACGAGAAGCTCATTCCCATCTGAATGAGGAAGACCAAGCTTTGCTGAAGGTAAGGACACACGAAGTTAGAGCTGTCGCAACTTCCGTGGCCGTTAAACAAAATAGATCTCTGCAAAGTATATTCGACGCAACCTATTGGAAAAGCAAATCAGTGTTCGCGTCTTTTTATCTTAAGAATGTCCAGTCTCTTTACGAGAACTGCTACACTCTGGGACCATTCGTAGCAACGAGTGCAGTAGTGGGTGAGGGCTCAACCTCTACAATTCCCTAATTCCATAACCCTTTTTTAATCTTTCTCTTGAAATGTTTTATTATTATTTTTGGGTTGTCCGGAAGGCTAAGAAGCCTTTCGCATCCTACTTGATTTGGCGGGTGGTCAAAGTCATTTCTTGAGAAGCGCCTAGATTAGAGGTTTTAATGAGGTCCTTTAGTATGGGTTACAACCCTTCATACTTCAGCTCCTAGGAGTTGCTCAGCATCCTATGAGGATCGCGAGGCTCAGTAAGGAAGACGTACTTAAAAAGGCAGAGTAATTGTTCAAGTCGACTTCCTTACCAGGTACTTATTTATTTTATGTTTGTTATTTTGAATAACTGCTACAATGAAATACAAAATACTTAGCTCATAATAATGTCAACATGTAATGCTGGTCTCTACCCACCCCCCTGGGTGTGAATCAGCTATATGATCACCGGCTAAGTTTAATATTGAAAAATGTTATTTTCATTAGTAAAATAAATTTTTGAATACACTTACCCGGTGATCATAGATTAAAGGACCCTCCCTTCCTCCCCAATAGAGACCCAGTGGGCCGAGGAGAAAATTGGTTCTGTGTTGACATGGAGTACTTGAGTACCTGCTCGACAGATGGCGCAGTTGATGTACACCCCCACCTGTATAGCGATCGCTGGCGTATTTTGTCCTTAGGTTTTTCTGTCGGGCAGCAGAGCTGACAGCTATATGATCACCGGGTAAGTATATTCAAAAATTTATTTTACTAATGAAAATAAGATTTTGCTGGGTTCCAGCACATGTAGGTGTCTCTGGAAATGAGAAGGAAGATTTACTGGCAAAGAATGCTCCAGCTGAGTTGCTACCAGGAAGGTATCCCATTCTCTGTGATGATTTTTCACTTGGCATCGAGAATTTTATTTATAGTAATTGGCAACAGCATTGGGATGGTTTAGTTGATAATAAGATGAGAGAAGAAATAAATGTTATATCTCCTTGGAGGTATAACATGATGCCCCAAAAGTGGGAGTCTACTCTTTGTTGCGTCTGCATTGGTCACACTTGGTTGACTTACCAAGTTTTTGCTAACTGGCCAACACCAGCCATATTGCATCGACTGTTTAGTACCCTTGACAGTGAGGCATTTGTTGATTGAATACCCCACTTACAGAACCGAAAGAAATAGATATATGTTTGAGACTCTACGTGAGGATGGCAGGTTCATCCTTGCCAAGATTCTTGGATATGATATGTGGTTCTATGCCAGCGGTATTTTTAGATTTATTTTTGAAGCAGGTCTTCTGAAAGCTATTTAATAAATTTTATAAGGACATCTTTGCTTTTATGGTTTTAAATTGAATACTCTTTTATTATTTATTTATAACAAATAATATTGGTGTCAAGGACCTCAGATGTCAGGATTCCAGAGAATTCTTAAGTCAATCAATCAATCATAATTCATAGCCTATCCAAGGAACACATTTTATTATACTTTTTTTTTTTTCTGTGAGCTCAGCATAGAAAATTTAAACCATGTCAGGTGATTTCAAGCTACTGCTATCGAGGATAAGTTCACATTTAAATAACAAATATTCTTAATATAATCTCCAAAATTTTTCAAAATATTTTATAATAAATACTGCAGAAATACCAATTTTATAGACTGCCACAGATTTTAGTGTCGTTAGTTATCATTTGGATGTGTAAATGAGTTCTCTCATTTTTTTTTTTGTTCGTTCTTTGTGATGGACAATGAAAATTGAACAAAACTATGATTTCCCTTGTGACATGTTGTGTAGAAAAAATAGGGTACATATTAGGCTTTATTTAATTTACTCGTAAAACAAACGAGGGAGCGAACACGAGACAGGAGAAATCAAGCCTGACGGCGCTGGGAGTAGGCAGGGCTACCAACATAACAGGGCCACTGGGAGTAGGCAGGGCTACCAACATAACATAGGGTCAGTGAAGTTCTAACAAAATGAAAACTAATATGTAATATCTGACTCATGAAAGCCCCTCGAGCTAATGCAAGCAAACGAATGACGTTAAAATGATAAGCAAGTCCGTGGCGTGCGAATGTAAGTAATCCAAGTAATAAAAGGTGAAATAGAACACCGAAGGCGATCAGGCATGCCAACCTACCGAAAATACGCACACGTATATGTAATACTGTGTCATAAAAACCAGACAATAAAAATTAAAACGGTGTGTGAACCGTGGGTACCCGTAAGGTTCATAACGAGAAACAATCAGTATGGAGGACTTATTGAAAATCGCTAAGAACGAACGAGAGAGAGAGAGAGAGAGAGAGAGAGAGAGAGAGAGAGAGAGAGAGAGAGAGAGAGAGAGAGAGAGAGAGAGAGAGAGAGAAAGGAGCCGAGCCCACGAGAGACCTACGAGAGGTCGTGAATAATAAAGCTGAATAATATAAGCAAAAAAGGGCAAGGCCCCCTTCAAACTCTCATAACTCATAGATCTGGTACTTAACTTAGATGGAGTGACAGTGGAGTCCGACATCTTGAGGTAAATCCAGAAAAACCCAACGAAATTCACACACTAAGGCAAAAAACGGCCAGAAAGTTGCGTGCTATAAAAAGGAGTGACGTCACTGGCGTGAGATTGTTAGTAGTAGTGGGAGGTGGAATGGCACCTCGCTGTTCGGGGATTTTGACAGGAGATATCTAAATGGTGCGAGACCTCTGGTTGTGATTTATCACGCCCCAGTATTATATATCGACACCTTTTATAGGTGAGCGAGCTGGGTTCAACCTGGCATCCCTATGCAATTTTTTCTCTGGTAATATATAGCAGTTATATACCTTAGAAATGGTGCTAAAGGAGCATTTCACTGGGCGAAACGGGTCTCTCGCCCAGAAATAGATTTTTCCTTCGTCAAAATCCCTTTTTTAAGGATATAGACCTAAAGTAAATGTTGTAAAAACATCCTCTTTACATACTGTAGTCAGAACTCAGCCTGTACCCAGATGCTTTTGTAATTTAGTAGCTGTAACTATAGGTAAGAGTTGAATAAAAGTTTGCCTTAATTTTTACCTCTTCTTTTGTAAAGGTCTTCATGTACACGGAAATAAACGCTATTTACATTTTTTAATTTATCAAAAGTACAGTACTATAGTTTCAAGATTGACCATTAGTGTTTTCCTCTGTAGTTTGTTTTGATTTGGTCCATGTCCTCCGTTATCTTTGTTTTGTAACTTTGTTTAATTTGCAGTACATCCCATATTTATGTCTTCCAAGGGTGAAAGTAAAAGTGTTGATCTCAGCTGTACATTTTGCTATTACCTAGGTGTTGGGCATATATAGTAGTCCTGTATACAGTTTTTTATGATTCTGCTTGATTTTATGATTCGGGAAACATAAATTTGATATCAGGGACTTTCTACGATAACAAAGAGCCCTCCTCCCCCTGAGTCAGTTATTGCAATTCTGGTTCTAAAGATGTGGTTGCTTGGGTTACTGTATTTGTTGAAGATCTGGTCAAGTTGAGAAGGTCTCTTCTGGTTCTTACTGTAAGATTACTGTATATGGGAATGATAATAGCAATGGGAACCATGGCTTTCCTTAAGAAATTAGTTGTAATTGGATGTCTAAAGAGAAGGGTTTTCTAATTTAACTTCAGGCTACGCTTTCTAGATCAGCAATGTTGTTCCAATCTCATTTCCAGTGATGCAAACCCAACTTCAACAGTTGAGTTGGTGGGATGATTGCTGGCGGTTAGCTCAGGGAGTTGCTTTGAATATGAAAATCTCAAAACTTTTTGTGTTTGCAGATGCTTCTGAGGAAGGATGAGGAGCAACTATACTATAGATCATTTATACTGTATCTATCAGGGAAATGGACTTTCTGGAGTCCTTTCTGCATATCAATTGCCAAGAGCTTCTTGCAATATTCAAAACTCTTCCGGACTAGGAAATATTGGTGGTAGGGAAGGCCAAAGCATTGTTTTCAATGCCACTCCACTAGCCTATATCAGGAACCAAGGAGGTACAAGGTATACCGGATAGCGAAGGTACTGTGAACTTGGAAAAATTTGAGAGGAATAAACTTTATTTCTGTTTATTTTGAGAAAATCAAACATCTTAGTTCATCAGCAAATCAGGAGTAAAGTTCTTCCAAATGAAAAATCTTTAATCAGTATATCTATAAGTCTGAAAGTTTTAAGGTTGCCCAATTCTTTGACATGTTTGCTATGTTACCGAGCAAAGGGGTAAGGGGATTTGGTCACCTGTTCTGTATCCTTTAACATAAAAGTTAGATCCCCTGTTGCAAGACTTGGTCAAATCTGGATCTTTGAGCGTTCCTACCATTTGCCATAATTCTGATTCTACAGGTGAAGAATATGTTCAGGATCTCTGTGCAAATTGCAGAATGACTCTAAAAGCCCATTCTGGCTAGAAAGGTAATAGTTATGATCTGTAACTTCTGTGGTCAGTGTCCAAGACGGATGCTGTACAAAACCTATCAGCTCAGACAACCAATTTCAAAGTTTATGCTGTATATCCAAAACCATCCATGTTACAGCTAACCACATTGAGAGTATCCACTACCGTATTCTATGAAACCAAGGGTTTTTGAAGCACTCAATCTATTCTAGTATAGATTCTAAAAGAGTGCACCTATACAATAATCTGTATTAATGATGTTGGAATGCTTATTTTGAAAGGTGCAAATCTAGTTATGTATCTGTGACTAAAACTAGTTAATATTATTATTATTTTTTTTTTTTTTTCTTTTTTTTTTTTAATAATGAACAACTTTCAATTTCAGTCATTAAGGGATATAGATCAATCCTTCTGTTCTAAGCAACTGGGATTAGATATATCAGTTTCAGATGTTGCAGTATAGTGGATGTATTTAGGGATTCTAGATTTGGTAGGCCTGCAGTTGTCAAGTCTTTTTTTAATTTGAATTTAATTTTTATGCTTTTTAAATTATTCCAAAGCTTTGACTTTTGAAAAGTTTGAAAATCTTCACTCAGACATTTTTTTCCTATTGGTATTGGCTTTAAATAGATGCATTATTAACTACAAGCACTATCTTTTAGGATATATTTTGGGGAGCATAATATGATTTTCTCTCCTTTTGCCTTCAAAACAATTTTTCACTTTCCCTCTTTTGAAATGAATATAATCATTTCCTCAGAAAAGAATTTCCTTGTCCTGTAAGATTCCTTTAGTATTATTTTGATAAACTCTGGCCATAGGAGATGTGTCCCTTATTTGTTTTAAGGGATTAGTTCCAAATCATTCTGCCCAAAAATGCAATGTCATTTATTGTTGAAAGTTTGGTCACTGAAGCTCACAGAAGAGTATTAGCGGTAGCTCATTTGCATATCGAGTCGGGGTTAGCAAAACGTTATCTTAAAGAATCCTGGCTTACTTATTGAGATTGGTGGGCTCTTGATCCTAGACTGGTCGTTCGTAATTCGTAATGTTAAGTTTTTTTACGTCATTTATTTATTTCCATTAGAAAAGTTTTAATTTTAATTAAGGGATTTTGACGAAGGAAAAATCTATTTCTGGGGAGAGACCTACATCACACAATAAAATAAGAAAATTAATAAAATTGATTGCTTTTTCTTAGTAATTGTAATAACCAAGAACGAAGAATAACGACAACGTAACAAATAAACAAGGATATAGTCTAAATCGAAGCCTCTGAGGCGAGTACAAACTAACAGACTAGATCGCTAACTTTAATTCGCTATACTTTAAACCGCTATTCTTTAAATCGCTATTCTTCGTAGGTCCAAATTGGACTTGCAAGCAAATAAATACCATAGTAAAAACTAATAAAAATTAATGATAACACAAAAAGGCCATAAAACGTAAGTGATATAACCTAGATGACAGAGTACCAGATGGGTAAAAATAACTAGAAAATTTACCGAAGCGAACATAACCCAAAATGGCTGCCGATACCTCGGCAGGACAATCGCTTCCAAAACTAAAAACCACCATATTGGAAACAGAACAATGCCCGGTACTGTCAAAAGCTGCCAAAACAAACTATGGTACTTAACATTGGTAAGGGTGAAGTAGCAACATCAGTCATGTTGAAATAACGAGAAACTTCGAAAAAACACTGTGCCCAAAAAACTCAACTTGTTTGCAAGTCCCAAATCAGAAGGATGACCTGGTGAGCGCGAGTGGTAGGTGTCGGTAGGGTAACCCAACTGTATTCTCTAGGGCCTGTCACGGCCCTCCCCCTTTGATGAAGGGATTATCTAAATGGAAGACAGCCTGTGAATAGTGTTTTACAAACGCCCTTGTTAGATATACGACACTACCAAGGTGCTCGCGCGAGGGTTGTAACCTCTGCATTCCATGCTTTTAATTTTCTCTGGCATATTTGGAAGATTTATATCAGAAAAAGTACAAAGAAGGACTTTTCACCGGCCGTCACAGGTCGACCCAGAAAAATGGTGTTGGGGTTACATAGATGGGTAATTGGAGAACAAAGATTTTACATTATTCGGAGACAATTTAGAGTTCCACTTGAGTATAGAATTTGAAATATATTTTATTTCTATCAATGACCTATGTCTCCTTTACTGGTTTATATTTTCCATCAAAATATTTGAATTGAAAATATGAACATCAGGGGAGGTTTATAGAAATTATCTAATTCTTAATAAAATGTGTTATTTCAATACTCTCGATGTTTATACAGTATACAGTACTGTACTGTATATGCTTATACTGTACTGTATATGCTTATACTGTACTGTATATGCTAACCTTTCTCCACACTGACTTGTGATGTCAAGAGGTTAAGGAATAGTTTAGACTTTCAGAGTGAATTACCAAAGAACTCGTGGCTCGTCACAGTTTTGATTCTTGCCATTATCCTTTAGTACAGTGGTTATCAACCCCAGGGTCTTGACCCAATTTAGGGTTGTGAGGGTATTTCTGAGGGTTGCCAGAGGGTCTTGCAAAAATATACTTGAATAATTCACATATGTTCACATTTTTATTTTATTTTTTATTAATGTAACCGATTTACTTTAGTTTGACAAGAAAGTTTGACAAGGTAAAGATTCTATTGGATAAATAGTAACAAAAGAGGCACATTCATAGTGCACCTATACATCTACTGTATATAGTTGGATTTATTGTTGCAATTAGGGATGCTACTCCAGGTTAAGACTGCATTTAGAGTCGCGACCAAAAAAGTTTGAGAAATACTGCTCTAGTGCATCTCCTTACTTTACTCAAGGAACGTCTATAAACGTCTTTTTAAAATTTTGTGGGTAAAACTATAAACAGAGCTTCCAAAGGAAAGGCAACCATTTTGGGTGATGTATTTAACAGTATGCAGATTAATGAGAAACTTATCTTCCTCATTCTTGTTTTCTTGAGGCTAAAGAAACTAGTTTAGCTTTTCGCTCCCTTGAAACTTAAATACTGTTGATGCTTATGGTATTTTTCCACTGTTTTTTATAACCAATGCTGATCTTTTAGCTCTAGAAGTTGTTTGTAATTTTCCTAAAATTAGCAAGAAGTGGTTCTTTTAGCACTTTTTAGAGAAAGGTAATGTTACTCCATTAAGTAAATGTGTTTGTTATAGCTCTAGTCCATCTGATTACCTTTTGAACATCTTTTAGCAAAACATCTATATAGGTATGTTGAAGATAATTATTTGTTCCTTAGTTTGCAAATTGGCTTTCGTAAAGGCCTTGAAGCATGTGATGCCCTTCTTAAAAACTCTATTGCTGTACAGAAATTCCCTGATTATGCTCAGGAAGTTTGTATGATTAGCTTCTATTTGAATGCTGTCTTTAACAGTGTTAATCATGAGACCCTTGTTTTTTAACTCAAACAATTGGGAGTAGGTATGTCTTTTCTTGGCCTCATTATTGGAATTTTAAATAATAGTTAAGAGTTGAGTTATTGTTGATGGGCACCATATTGAGTATAGGAATGTGATATCTGGTGTTCTTATGGTAGTGTTCTTGGCCCATTACTTTTCATATTATATACACGTGGTCTGTTGCAGATACAGATGATGCTATTCTTAGCATCAGTTGTATCTCCTGAATGCAGATCTGGAGTTGCTGAATCCCTTGATAGAGGTCTAGCTAAAATTAGTGCATGGTGCAAATTATGGGGCATGAAGTTGAACCCTAACAAATTCGAAGTATGATTGTAAGTAGACCGAGAAAAGTGTCTCCTCAGTATCCAGATCTTGGCATTAATAATGTTTCTTGAAATACTGTATATAAGATTCTTTTAAAATTGTTAGGTGTGATTCTTGATAGAAAATTCACTTTTGAGAAAGTCTGTTTTTTTAATTGCAAAAATAATTGGCTTATTGAGAAAGTCTTAAGATTTTCGGTGATCAAACTATTCTGAAGAAGTCTCATTGCTTTCATTCTGTTTTGTGTAGAGTTTATGAAGAAGTCTCATTGCTTTCATTCTGTTTTGTGTAGAGTATAGTTCTCCTGTCAGGTCTTCTGGTCTATTATATTTCATATTCTTGCTCTAGCCGTAGATATGAATCTGTCACAGTCGTTCAGTTCTTTATGCATGTTGCACAAGATTTTTTTATACTTTTTACAATCTTTTGCATTCAGATCTTCCCAGACAGTACCATCCTGCATATATTACTCAGTATGCAGTTAATTTTAATAGACATACCATCTCCATCATGAGGCTGGATATTACATGGTATTCTAGAAGTTTTATTCCCCTTGTGACCAAGTTTTGGAATAACCTTCATGATTGGGCAGTCAAATTGTTGGATCTTCAAACTTACAGCGAATGTTTCTGTTTTATGTTGAACATGCTGGCAGAAGTGTCTCTCCACAGTTTTCATGTGATTATCTATTTTAACGTTATGGATCTTAAAATGTTTTATCCCAATTATTCATTTTCATATAATTTATTGCCTTATTTACATTTCTCACTGGGCTATTTTCCCTGTTGGAGTCCTTGAGCTTATAGCATCCTGCTTTACCAAATAGGGTCTTGGTTGGTTGGTAATAGGTGCATTTGGAGAGTGTAGAAAACTCAGTTAGAATTATTTTTTTACCTTATTCTATAAATGTCTCCCTTTCTGCAGTATAGATGGTTATATAAATTGGTATAAATTGTGACTAATCCTATTTTTAGTTGTTTTGAAAGATCAAAGCTGTGTAAAATCTGCCTCTCCCCATCTTTGCCTTTTGGATCCTTCCAAAAGAGCAATCCTAAGTGCCCTAAAAACAATTTTTGTGAAGTGAAATATTTCTGTGACTGAAAAATATTTTTAAATGAAAATTGTTTTTAAATTAAAATTCAGCCATGTGGGAGTTTTTGCCATGCATGTTTGTGGGTAAAATTATTTATAACCAATCTTATTCAGTATGGTGTCCTATTTTTTCGATGAGAAAACATGTATCATTACTTAGAATATTAGTATAGAAATAATTCCCTCTAAAATCTTCGAGTCTAAGACTAGATTTCCATGGAAATAATTCCCACTAAGACTTGAGGTTTCCAAAATATTTAATAATATACTGTATAATGTTATGAAATTGTAGTTTGATTTTGTGATGCGATACATAAATAACTAATTTTCTCTGTTTGAATATTTCAAAATTACAGATAATGCTATACTCTAAAGTTTGAGTTCGTCATGCAGTAAAATGTATTTTCTCAGCAAGTTTACCCATGTAGGCCTAGCTATCTGTTTCCATATGCTGAATACCATGTGCCTTGTCCTTTCTCCCAGAAGTAGTGATTTCAGTACTAGAGAACATTTGTGGCACAAATTAATTTTGAATTTTAGTTTAGAGTGAAGTCCAGCCCATTGGACAAATTTATATTAAGAGGCTACTATCTGCAAATTGTACCCACACATTTCCTGCTGTAATGCAGGATTTAAAAATTATGGTATTAGGAATTGACCATGATTTAGGTTCCGATTTAAAAATTATGGTATTAGGAATTGACCATGATTTAGGTTCCGATTTAAAATGCAGAAAAGGCTGCTCATTTTAACACAAAACTGATCTTACTGTGTAGGGTGTTTAGTCAAATTTAGCATTGATGGATTACAACCCCTCATATTTACATTGAAGAATATAGCTGTAGATGGCATAATTAACTAATTGTAGAATATATATCATATGCATCCATAGAATTTTTTCTTAATATTTCACTACATTTAAGTGTTTTACAGCTTCAAGGTAGAACTAAAATTTTGAAAACTTGCCTTGCTTATAGAATGCTTTATTCCTATTTTATGGATGAGAATATAAAATATAAAAAGAGAATATCAATTTAATAATCTAAATTTTATTTCCTTATTCAGTGTAAAATATTTGAATTTAATTAACACCTGCCACATAATGTAAATTTTTCGTAACTGTGTAATCATGATGATACCAACAAAATTACTGCTGTAGCCATGATATGCGAGCTTTGCTTGGTACAGTATTTAATTGAATAATGAGAAATATTAATGAAAGTGGAATTATCAATTTTCACTTTGAGTTGGCATCAATTTAATATAATTTGAATCAATTCAACTTCACCCAGTTAGGTAATAGCCCAGCTGGGTTATTGTAATTAATTTTGAAATTAGATTAAAGATGATACACATTGCGATAAGTTTAGGAGGAATTAAGAATTGAAATATTTTGTTTGCTGAATTTTTATTTTTTTTTCAGGCAACCAGAACAAGTTTTGAATACATCAAATCACACATATTGTTGAATATATTAGTTTCAAGAAAACTGACAACCAACAATTAATATTACTACTGCATACAATAAAAAGAAAAGATTTCTTACATCAGAAGGAAAGCACTGAAAGGAAAAATATTATACCAAAACTCACTAAAGAAGATGCAAAGGTAAGCAGAAATCTAAAAAAATATTTTCATGAAAATTTCAGATTATTAAGGGCACTATTCAAGATAATTTATTTTAATATATCGAAAAAATATTTTAGCCAATATTATTTCTAAATATTGAGGATTGAATCTGTTCAAATAAGGAAAAAAAAAAGTTCATTTTTTTACCTCTGACATCAATATATAGATTTTATTATTCAGCAAAAATGAAAATTTCAGCATTTTTTACCCGAGTCATTTATTATATAAATTTTATTATTCAGCAGTAAAAATATTTCACGGAGCGACACAAGTTGAGCCCAGAAAATAAGTCGACTCAGATTTTTCACCCTTTAATAAATTGTTTGGCATTAAATTTTTAACTATTTGAATAAGAAATACAGTAAAGTTCTCTAAAATGTCTTAAAGTTTTAAACAGAATTAAATCCATATCAGTAATATTTTAAATGATCTTATACAGTAATTTTGAGAATCTGTGGTGTCAAGTTTGTTTATTTCTTAACTGATTTTTCAACTAGAGTCCTCCAAAATTGAGTACAATATCAACTAAGCTAGAAGCAGCCACTGAAGCTTTTATAGAGGTTACTGGTAGGTGGAGGTAGGCCCTGCCCTCCAAAGAGGCAACTGAACAAAAATGAATAAAACCTCTGTTCCTACAGAATACAAACCATTGTCCTTTAGTTGGGAGACTTATTCTTTAGTGGGAGGAATTCTCTATAACCAACTTGTCCAGGAAATATTTAAGGCACTTTCATCCTGCTCAGGGGTGAAAACAATGAGAAAATAAGTTAACTGAATGTAGTAAAAGTTGTCTGAATGTATGGTCATAAAGAAATGGGTATGCAAGAATTAAGTTGAAAAGGCTGTTTATCTTGCCTCTCATTCTATTCTAGACTTATGATTTCCTAAAGAATTTGGTGAATAACTACCACCTACATATAAATAAAATTTCTATGTTGTTCTTTGTCAGGTGAACATCATCATCATAGAAACTTTGTTATTTATAGACTCCTGCCTTCAAGACCAGTGTCACTTAAAGTTTCTGCTGAAAGCGAGGCAGACATGAAATCTGAATTCATGCAGTTGAGTCCAAGATGGTCTTCCCATCTCCTCACTTCCAGGAGAGTACTTATCTTGCAAGGAAAACTAGAAAGATTAGGTGTACCTAGGCTCTCTTCTTCTGGTGCTGAAAAAAAAGCAAGTGTTTTACTGGCCTTGCAGGACAGAAGCTGAAAAAAGCAAGTGTTTTACTGGCCTTGCAGGACAGAGAAGCTGAAAAAAGCAAGTGTTTTACTGGCCTTGCAGGACAGAGAAGCAAGTCATCATGATCTCTGCCAGCTCCACTTGTAGATTATGAGAGAAGGAACTGAAATACAGTAGTAAACGGTTTGGTACAATTGGCTTCGTTAATTCCGGTACACTTCATGGGAAGCTAAGGAGACATCAGTGTACTGGAATTAATGAAGGCAACTATAGAGTTTTTTGTTCAACTGAATGGCAAGCAAGTTGCTAGAATATGATTCCCCAAGAGCATTTTGCCTTTCCATCACTCTGAACATATGGTATCCCAAACGACCGAGCATATCTGCTAGTGCATGCCTCTTGCCTAGGGAACCTCGGTGACAGCTCTGCTAAGTTCGTACTACAAATGTGCACCTGCTTTACTGTCTCATAGGTTTTGTTAAACAGTGCCACAAATGGTTATGTTGTTGCCCAATTAAGTACTGATAGGTCTGTCCAATTGCAAAGGTACCAGGCAATGTGATATGCTGGAGTTTTTCAATGTGATATGCTGGAGTTTTTCAATTTGATATGCTGGATTTGTTCTAACTTGGTACATATTCCATGTAACTGACGCGATCCTCACGTGCACCCCACCATCTCTCCTTCAAGATGTTTATGAAGGTTTGCATTTCTGAAGTTGAGGAGGTCCCTTAATGAGGCATTCATTGTTCAGTCACCAGGCTGGAAGTCAAATTTTTATTCTACTGGAACCAGAAGGTAAGACTATCACCAATTCCTCACTAGTTGATGCTGCAGACAAGACTGGTGAGGAGGCCCCAAGGAGAAATGTTGTTCTCCCCCAAAAATTCAGTCCCATAGACTTTGCCATTTTTAGTATAGAAATAATTGTTTGTGCAGATAGAGTTGCACTACCTTTATGATTCTGCTACTAAGATAGTCTGGTGGGAAAACTGGTGGGAAAACTAAATACTGCCATGGCTATAGGTATTCTAAAGTATGGCATCCTCTACTTGGGCGTTGGATTGGAATGTGAATCATTGGAGTGTGTATCATGAAGCTTTCTCATGGGAAACTCCACGTTCAAGATAGTTCGGCAGACAAATCCAGTTGGCTCAAGATAGTTCGGCAGACAAATCCAGTTGGCTCAAGATAGTTCGGCAGACAAATCCAGTTGGCTCAAGATAGTTCGGCAGACAAATCCAGTTGGCTCAAGATAGTTCAGCAGACAAATCCAGTTGGCTCAAGATAGTTCGGCAGACAAATCCAGTTGGCTCAAGATAGTTCGGCAGACAAATCCAGTTGGCTCAAGATAGTTCGGCAGACAAATCCAGTTGGCTCAAGATAGTTCGGCAGACAAATCCAGTTGGCTCAAGATAGTTCGGCAGACAAATCCAGTTGGCTCAAGATAGTTCGGCAGACAAATCCAGTTGGCTCAAGATAGTTCGGCTGACAAATCCAGTTGGAGTCTGACCGAGTATAGATCAGCATGAGCACTGGGGGAGGAGTGGTAGACAGTCAAGAAGCACAGAGCTGTTAACTGGTACATAATTCTCCCAATGATGATACAGAGATGCTTACAGAAGGATTAGTATCCTTCGGGGAGCACAAAGTCTTCCTTCCTTATGACAGAGTGTACAGCTGCTTCCAGTCTCCATCTTAAAGAGTGTCAGGAGGAAGGACAAACATTTTTAACTTTAACCTATATCCAGCCTTCAATTGAAGAGTCAACTTAAGGAGGGGAGACAACAGTCTGGGATGCTTTTGGTAATTATTCTTTCAGTGCTTATGTCTCTGCTGCTAGGGTTAAGTTTTGGATGGTAGGTATGCAATGTCATCAGTGGAGGGCGAGAGTTCATAAAAGTAGGTGATCTCCGTCAAATTTCTTTGCTCCATGTTGGTGCTGCTTTGCTGAACAATGCTTCATGTGCATTCCTCACTTGCTGCAGCTGTAGTAGCTGCCAACATCATGAATGAGTTTCCTTTAGCAGCCTTTAAACGTGTGATGGGGTTCAAGGTTCCGAATCTCTGCCTTTGGATGACCTAGGCACTTGAAGATACAGTAATTGCTCTATGGTAAAGGGATTCCTCCTATGGGAAAAGGGATGCTGTCTCCAACACCTTTAGTTTTCATTAAATCTCTTACCTAGCAAGGCTGGAGGCAAGAGGATCCTCCACTTTAGGGTCCAGTTGATCCATGGGTTTGGCAACTGGATCAAGTCTGTATAAATCTTCCTCTTCTCTGTATTTACCAAAATCTGGTTTGTGGGGTTTTTAAGGTACCACACCATACCAGTGGTTGATACAGGAGGCTACTGGGCATGGCCGTGGGCTCAAGTATAATCCTCCATCAACTTGGAGCACTCGCAAATCAAGACAGGAACTGAAGCAATATCTTAACGAGGAAGAAGGGAGGCTGATGTGCCCCTATCTTTCATGCTGGGAGAAGTAAACTAAGCAGTAGGTGCTTAGCCTGTAAGGAGCTAGTGGAAAGTGGCTGCAAGCAGAGCGCACATGCATTATGCGAGAACTTTCAGTAATTGTTGGTGGGAAATGTGTCTTATCAGTGGGTGTAGAATAGTCTAGCAGATGATCTCGCAGAGCAGTCCTGGGAACTTTCTATTCCCTAACACGTGGAAGTGTTGGAAGATCCCTGTGCTTTGGATAAGTGCTCAGTGTGTGGAAACATCTTTTATTGTGAAATATGTATGGAAGGTTCTCTGCATATTGCAAAATTACTGTATGCATACTAAAGTGCCGTGGCGAAGCAGGCGACACGAGCTTTGCAGCTCGAAACTTTCATAAGAAAAGGCACATGGAAGAAAAATTATGCAGTAATGGAGCATGTGTTGTCTAGGTGCATGGACAGGTGTCAAAGTCATCTTGGATGAGAAAATGTAAACGCTCACCCTCTTCGAGTGAGGAAAGAACTCGAAGATTAAAAGGGCAAGGCAATCAATACAAGTTCCACTTCAACCGAATTTCACGTAATTCAGGGTTATCATTTTAGTCGAGTTCCTGAAGTGTTCCTCTAAAACAGGAGATGGCTGGGTCAAGAGGGCAGAACATTTCATCCTGACCAACTCTGCATTTGCTTATTCTTCAAAGAGCACCTTTTCCAGGAGCATGAATGCTTTACGAACTTACTGACAGACCTTCATGCAGCTTTCCTGGTTTGTACCATGCTCTGTTCTGGGTACATACCTCCATCATGTACATAAAGAAATTTATCTATGATCTTAAGTTTTGCTTTTTCTTTTCCCAGAGTATCATCATTCACAGGGTCAGCCTGGGAGACTGCATTTAGTAAGACGCACAATGTGCATGCCATTATTTCTTTCCAGTGTGGAATAGTTTTCGGCCCACTACCATCATTACGAGATAGTGCACAGGTAGCGTAAGGGCACAGGTTTTCGGCCCACTCCCATCATTACGAGATAGTGCACAGGTACAGGTAGCTCAAGGGAGCTCAAGGGCACAGGTAGCTCAAGCAGAGTTTGCTGAAACTAGAGTAATTACTGGTGCAGTTGTTTTAGGCATGGACTTGCAATCTCTCCCCCTCTCTTGTGAGAGATCAGTCTAACAACTAAGGGGAAGAATGGCAATGCCTTTCATCTATACCAACTGTGCAAGTGCTCAATTTCCTTAAGAATGAGTACCAGTACCGTCTTCTTCTTCGTCTGCATCTTGAAGAAGTTGCTCATTCTCTAAGGAGATTGAGCACTTGCACAGTTGGTCTGGATGAAGGCCGTTGCCATTCTTCCCCTTATTCCTGACAACTACCTGGTCTCTCACAAGAGAGAGAGAGAGAGAGAGAGAGAGAGGGAGAGGGAGAGTGATTGCAAGTCCATGCCTAAAACAACTCCATCAGTAATTACTGTAGTTTCAGCAAACATTGCTTGAGCTAACTGTGCACTTGAGCTACCTGTGCACTATCTTGTAATGATGGTTTTGGGCCGACAACTACTCCACACTGGAAAGAAATAATGGCATGCACATTGTGCATCTTACTAAATGCAGTCCTCTAGTCTGACCCTGTGAATGATGATACTCTGGGAAAACGGAATCAAAGTTTAAGATCATAGATAAATTTTCCTACGTACATGATGGAGGTATGTACCCGGAACAGAGCATGGTATAAACTAGGAAACTTTCCTAGCTGCATGAAGGTCTGTCAGTAAGTTCGAAAATCATTCATGCTCCTGCAAAAAGGGATTTTTGAAGAGTGAGCAAATGCAAAGTTGGTCGTGATGAAATGTTCTGCCCTCTTGACCCTCCTCCCATCTCCTGTTTTAGAGGAACACTTCAGGAACTCTCCTAAAATGATGATAAATCACAAATTATTAATAATTTGTATTTTTCCTAACATACTTACCGAGAAACACTTTCTTAAGAGTTACCTGGAACCTCCTCTCAAACGATCAGAGTTTTGTGTAGTTTACCCTACTCCCATTTTCTGTAATGGTAGGCCTAGCGAAAGGATACGTGCCCTGAGGGCAAACCCAAGGTAGGCCACATGCGCGCTTGGGTCGTGATCTCCAGTAAGTTCTATGAAAGTAACAATACTAAATAACAGTGAGGCACCCAGGGGAAGGAAGGGAGGGCCATAACCCGAAAGTGTTTCTCGGTAAGTATGTTAGAAAAAATACAAATTACTAATAATTTGTGATTTGTTCCAACACAGAGACTTACCTCGAAACACTTTCTTAGGAGACTTACACTTTAGGAGGTGGGAGTGCCTCCCTGACTAAGGACCCAAACAACTGGAAAGTAGGATAAACTACACAAAGAGCTCATTACCAGTGAAAAAAGTACTCACCCTACATAATTCCTTGATGATGTGCTTGCTGAAGTATGGATATACGGGGGTTGTGCCGGTCTACTGGCTAAGACCTCCCTAGGCGAAAATAGAAAAGATCTAAAGGTTTTGATATTCACGATTGAACCTGGGGCTTGGGCCGTTAAATCGGTTGGAGCGCGGAGATGACTGGCCCAATGGAAAAACCATCTAAGGACTTCCTTGTACAATCCTTGAGGTAGTGAGACATGAACGTCGACTGGTTAGTCCAAGTGCCTGCTCTAAGAACCTGAGCTACTGACATGTTCTTTTCAAAGGCTAGAGAGGTACTTATACCTCTAACATCATGTGCCCTGGGCTTTCCTGAAACTGAAAGTCCTGCACTAGAATAAGCTTGAATGATGACTTGCCCGAGCCAAAAGGAAATGGTGATTTTGGTAATTTTCTTTTTCGTCGTACCCGTGGACACAAAAAGATTCTTTATACCTGGGCGGAGATTGCCGTCCTCTTTAGATATTTCCTTATAACTCTGACAGGACACAATTTTAAGTCATCTAGATTATCTGATTTTGGAATTGCTGGGATAGAGAAACCCTCGAACCTAGGATCCCAAACGGATGGATTTTGGGTTTTGGCGACAAACGAGGGGACAAACTTAAAGGAGATCTCTCTCCAACCCCTTGAGTGTTCTACCTCGTAGGACAACCCATGAATTTCTCCTACTCTCTTCGCTGACGGCAAAGCGAACAAGAAGACCGCCTTAAGCGCAAGATTCCTGTCCACTATATCCTTCAAAGGTTCGAAGGGAGGCTTACTAAGCATGTCTAGAACTCTAGCCAGGTCCCATTGCGGAACCCTAGGAGACGAGGGAGGACAGGACTGCTCAAAACTCTTGATGAGCATCGAGATGTGTCCAGAAGAACTTAGATCTATACCTTTCAGGAGAAAAACCTGTCCCAGGGCGGCTCATACCCCTTTTACTCCTGAAATCGAAATGCCCAACTCATCCCTGAGGTGAACGAGAAAATCTGCAATGTCGGGTACTGATGCTTCTAAAGGCTTTATTTTCCTTGAAGTACACCATTTAATAAAAGCTGCCCATTTTGCTTGGTAGACTGCTGTAGAAGACTGTCTCAGGTAAGGTGACATTCTAACAGCCGTCTTGGTCGAATACCTTTGTCTTTTCAGGAGGCGCTGGATAACCTCCAGGCGTAAAGACGAAGGGATTGAGGGTCCTCGTGGAACCTCAGAAAGTGTGGCTGCCTCAGGAGGTCTGGTCTAGTCTGTCCGGAAGAGGCCACGGAGGGAGAATAGCCAGACCTTTTAGGCCTGCGAACCACTCTCTCTCCGGCCACCAAGGCACTACCAAAGTCATCTTTAGGTTGTTGGCTGTCCTTACTCTGTTGAGAACCTGCCTGATCAGAGCGAAAGGAGGAAAGGCGTACACGTCCAGATTGTCCCATTTGTGCTGAAAGGCGTCCTCCAATGCCGCCTTTTGGTCTGGGACAGGAGAACAGAATACGGGGCGTTACGTTCAGCCTCGTCGCGAAGAGATCTATTACCCACCTTCGAATGATGAATCTTGCCACTTCAGGGTGAAGAGACCATTCTGTCCCCACTACTTGGCCTACCCTGCTGAGGCCGTCGGCTAGAACGTTTTACTTTCCCGGAATGAATCTTGTCGACAGTCCGACTTGTTCCTCTTCTGTCCATTTCAGGACTTGCAAGGCGAGAACGCACAACTCCTTCGACTTCAACCCTCCTTCCTTCTTTATGTACGCCACTACTGTGGCATTGTCCGACATCAACGCCACTGAGTTTCCTTTTAGAAATTGACTGAAGTGTAGACAGGCTTCCTGAACCGCTCTCATCTCCAGAACATTGATGTGGAGAGCCTTCTCTTTTTCCGTCCAACTGCCTCTCGCTACTTTTCCCAGAACGTGGGCTCCCCACCCTTCTTTTGATGCGTCTGTGAAGAGCAGATGCTCTGGCGGTCCGGAGGACAGTGGCATCCCTTTCAGAGTGTTCGCTCGATCTTGCCACCATTCCAGGGCCTGTTTGGTCTCCGGTAGAACTGGCAAAATCACGTCTGGGGAACTTCTCTGATCCCACCGATCCTTTAAGTTCCACTGGATGCTCCTGAGCTTCTGTCTTCCTTGGGGGACCAGATTCTCTAAGGACACTAGGTGTCCTATCAACCTCTGCCAATCCTTTGCTCTTCTGGGTTGACCCTCCAGGAAGGGACGGAGAACTTGGTCCAGATTGGTCAGCCTGTCTACTGATGGAAACGCTTTGACTAGTAAGGAATCCAGGACTATCCCCAAGTACGTCATCTTGTTGGTTGGGGACAGGTGAGACTTCTCCAGATTGTCGATGATGCCCAGAGTTTTGCAGAGATGAAGAACCTCCGCGTCTTGTTGCTTCAAGACTTCCTTTGAGGAAGAAAGGAGTAACTACTCGTCCAGGTACCGAATTAGACGGATCCCCCGTTCGTGAGCCCAGACGGAGATCGTCGTAAAAATTTTTGTAAATACCTGGGGGCTGTGGACACTCCGAAGCACAGGGGACTGAACTGCAAAATCTGGGCACCCCACTTCACCCGGAGAAACTTCCTGCTTGCTGGATGAATTGGTATTTGGAAATAGACATCCTTGTGGTTTATGGATATAAAATCTCCTTCCCTCAAGGATGCCATGACCGTTCTTGGGGTGTCCATCTTGAATTGTATTTTCCGAATGAATTTGTTGAGGGCTGACAGGTCGATAATGGGTGCCGCCGCCGCCCTGTCTTCCGCGGCACCTTGTCCTAACACCTCTAGGACGTCCTCTAGCTTGCTAGCCCCATGTGGTCTTCCTTCTAAAGCATAATACTTGCTTTGTGATTTCAAGCCCTGTAGCAGTTTGGCCGAACTGTGAACTTTTGAGGTGTCCCCATTGCGGGTGACCACCTTATCAATATGAGCGCGCCCCAACTTCACGTCTCTTGCCTCCGGAAGAGCCAGTGATGATTTCTTCTGGACGGGCTCCTCCGTGATCCTGTTAAGGCCAGACGTCCAGCACGGGCACCTCCGCTCTGACGGGACCTCCGGCTAAGACCTTCCTCAACCACATCCTCCGTCCGTCGATGGGGTGAAGAAACTGCACGGGCACCTCCGCTCTGACGGGACCCGCAGCTAAGGCCTTCTGGAGAGACGGGCGCCTCTGTCACCTTAAGAGCTTTTGACAATGGAACGGGCTCCTCCGTGAAGGTGTTCAACGGAGGGACCCATACACGTCGATCCACACCACGAGCTAACTCGTCGAGGCTGCCCGTCCTAAGAGGCGACTCCCTCCGCTGGGCGGATTGAATCCTCCTTGGATCGGGACTTATGCCTACCAGATGAGGCCTTTCGGTCTGAGGCTGAAGCCGACTTGCGGCTATCGGAGGCCCTTCTAGGAGGACTGTCTCCTGTCAGCCTAACCACTGAGCCAGAGACTGAAGACAGGTCTCTGAGCTTACTTTCGGGTACTAGGACCCATCGTTCCTGTGGAGATTCAGCTCTCCTGCACTTCTTCTGTGGGGAACGAGATCTCCTCCTTCTATACCTAGACTCCGACGGAGACCTAGAAAAGGACCGCCTCCTCCTGGAACGATCCCTCTTCCTCCTACGTCTTCTGCAACGTTCTTCGTCCGACGACGCGGAAGATTCTTCTGCCGACGATTCGGACCTCCCATGGAAACTGGTCCTAGCAACAGATGGAGCCTTGCTCAACACCTGCTGGGTTCCTGACGTCGACGGTTGAAGAAACTCCTCGGGAATTGCCGTCGATGGTGCTGGAGGCGTAAAAGGACGATCTATAAAAGGGAAGCATCAGCTCAAATCTTCCTGCATCCTCATAGGGGACTTGCCCGGCGTCCTCGGAAGATTCCATCCCAGGGGATCCTCCTGCGGGGAATCCTCTCTATCCAAGGCGCCCTCCGCTGCGGAAGCGCCGGAAACATCCACCCACGAATCTGGCGAAAAAAAGGGCACATGTTTAGTCCACATGGAGTCCCCGCCGAGACGCGCTCCCCTTACACAAGAGCAACGTCCCGCGGACCCCCACTACACATACCTTCAGGTGCCTGGTTCGCCTTTAAAACAGCAGATAACCCAGAAACAAGACTCCTGGGGCAGAAGCCCCAACTTCTTCCCCTTAACAGACTTACCTCGTCCCCTAGTCTGGGTAGGGGAAGAAGAAGGAACTCTACCAGAACCCTCTCCGGCCGAAGTCGCAGGAGAAGAAACACTAGCCTTCCTGGGAGAACGCTTCGAGGACTTCTTTTTCTTGGTCCCGTACTTGACCCATTGGACCTCACTCCAGGCAGCACATTCCGGACACGTGTCCGAAGGAGAGCACACTTTACCCCTACACGAGGAACAAAGGGAGTGCGGTTCTACATCGGGCTTCGATAAGAAAGCCCCACACGATTTCCCGGCCCTAGGCCCAAGACAACGGCGAGTATGCTCCATCGCACACAAACACAATACCGCTAGACACAGGCACGAAGCGGAAAAAGAATGAGAACACTAATAAGCACAAGTGAAAGCACAAAGGAATTAAAAAGCCAAAGCACTAAGCACGAGGGAGAGCACAACGGACCATGCGGTAACCACGTGGCCACGAGACACAAAGGGTCGCACTGAGATCAGAGGAGCGTCGAGATGATATCACGACGCGACCAGAGAACTTACTGGAGATCACGACCCAAGCGCGCATGTGGCCTACCTCGGGTTTGCCCTCAGGGCACGTATCCTTCCGCTAGGCCTACCATTACAGAAAATGGGAGTAGGGTAAACTACACAAAACTCTGGTCGTTTGAGAGGAGGTTCCAGGTACCTCCTAAGAAAGTGTTTCGAGGTAAGTCTGTGTTGGAACAACCCAGAATTAAGTCAAATTCGGTTGAAGTGGAACTTGTATTGACCTCTTTGCCCGTTTAATCTTCAAGTTCTTTCCTCACTCGAAGAGGGTGAGCATCTAGATTTTCTCATCCAAGATGGCTTTGACACCCTAGACAACACATGCTCCATTACCGCGTAATTTTTCTTCCATGTGATCTGGCACCATGTGCCTTCTCTTATGAAAATTTCGGGCCGCAAAGCTCGTGTCGCCTGCTTTATCGTGGCACTTTAGTATGCATACAAAATTTTGCAGTGAGCACCAGTACCATATACTGAATAATCTCCCACAAGCGGGGAGAGATAGGTCCGATTCATGTACACTATCCTATCTATCCATTTTCCTAGATGTTTTAGTCTTCTATTTTTCTTCCTGTTTTTGTCTTTACTTTTTCTTCTTCTAGAAGCCAAAGTGCAAAGAATTTAATGACAATGAGGCAGAGGAGGGAGATCTAACTAAGGTGAGGTAGAGAAACAAAGTTTGCCTTCAGAGAGGACATGCAGACAGTGATGAAGAAACGACACTTC
The DNA here is from genome assembly GCF_036898095.1 of Palaemon carinicauda. Taxonomy (NCBI): domain Eukaryota; kingdom Metazoa; phylum Arthropoda; class Malacostraca; order Decapoda; family Palaemonidae; genus Palaemon; species Palaemon carinicauda. Next base: position 74,296,289 of record NC_090759.1, read on the forward strand.
CACGTGGTACGCTGTTAGTGTCTTTTTTGAGATATGAAAGACACTACCAGGAAGAAGAGTTGTGAAGGGCAGTGCCTCACCACTTAACACATGGTGGCAGCAAAACCTCCTTTTAACAATCTGATGAATACTAATTTCCGTAAGTTCACATTTTGTTGTCGTTAAGCCACACTAGCAAGGAAATAATAAAAAAATGCTGCCCAACAGGAAAATGCATGTTGTGGATAATGGCAGATTTGCACAAAAAACTGTTGCTTCTATAGATTATCCAGAAACAACTGCATACCATTGTCTTCTTCCTTTAATATCCCTCAATCAAAATTATGAGGCAGCTGAGAAGTATTGAATGTGCTGTGGCCAAAATAAAAGTGAATGCCTATTAGGTGGACGGGACCTACCCAATATACACTAGCAACTTCCGAAATTGTAATAGCAATAAAGGACAATAATATTAGTGTAGAAACTTTACCAGAAAGAACTTTTAATTCGAAATTCAGTCTTGTCTTTTCTTGTCTAGCATTAAATACTTGATCATATATTTTTTGTTTTTAAAAGCCTAATTATAACAGTTGCTGAACGAAAACTCATTAATTCAAAGTAACAATTTTTATTTATGTATAAATTTGCTTTGGCTTACTTGTAATATCAGATATTACTTTAAGAGAAACTTAAACTGCAGATTTAAAATAAAAAAAATAAAAAATTGAGCACAATGTTACTCAAGAAAATAAATAAATAAATACTTAAAGACTTGCTTTTGTAAACTTTAGTAACTTGCTTTTGTAAACTTTTGTAATTACAAATCTCGGTAGTTTTGAAATAAAAGAAATCCCATAATTATTACCACAGCAGCTAAGCTTCGATTTTGGAAAATATTCTACTTTAATTAAAACTGTAAATATCCCATTAAAAGTTTTATTGTTAATTCCATAACAAAAAAAAATGCATCAGAGATTTAATGATAAAACTATCAACATTACTCCTTAAATTATGATAAAGAAAATTGAATGAAACTCACAGTTAAATGGTAGTTCACAGGCTCCTTCACCTTATCATTTTTAATCATTGATGAAAAAAATTAACCCGTTTCAGTATCGCATAATTCTTGAATTGTGTAGATTGTGTTTTTTTCCAAGACTTGAAATCTGTAACGAATAAATTATTATTATATATAATAATTTACATGAATCCACAAAACTATTTAGGGCATTCATCTTTACTTTGAACTAGGGATATATCAGAACTAAGAAAAGTTTAAATTGAGGGGAAAATCTGAAAAGTTCAATACTAATAAGGCTCTAAATCTTTAATCTCATTCTTTCAGGTGCATCTACTGTACCGTATATAACCAGCCTCATATGCACCAACCCGGTGCAAGTTGGAACAGAGGTCAACCATACAACGTTGCCAGAACCACAGGACTTCTTTAACTTTGGTCGTAGCAAAACAGCAAATGAATACAGTAATCCCACGGAAATGAAGAGGGTTTGTATTAGAGTATGAATAAACCATTAAACCCTTCCTACCAAGCACCATTAAACCCTTCCTACCAGGCACTATTAAACCTTTCCTACCAGGCACCATTAAACCCTTCCTACCAGGCACCTCAAACCTATAGATTAAGTGCTAAAGATAGAGTAATAGTTTCATCCATTTCCATTTTTATGAATACCAGTCTGCAATGCTTAAACTGGTATAATGTATACCAGTAATTTCATAATGTGGCTTTGTTAACACTTACTACAATGAGTTTTGCATAAGCTAAGCTCAAATTACTATGCTAATTGTGTGTTCAATGTATTTTTATATATCAATGAGAAAAAAGGAAAATTTTTTTAGATTTACAGCATTGAAAACACAAAGAACCAGATTTAGTTTGCTAATACTTCTGTGAAACTGAGAAAAAAGAATTTTGTATTTATGGATGCCCTCATGGTTTTTCTTCCTACCCATGGAATTTAGTGGTTTTTCTTTATCTTCTAATCAACAGTATATTGTTTTGTACTTAAATTTTGAATTTCTTGAGTTAGAAAAATAAACCAAGACTACTTATTTGATTGCATTGTTTCAATACTCTTGCTCCTTGAATTGTTTTGTTGTGAGAAGTCATCCCTTTCAAATTTCAAATATGGTAATTTAACTTCCTATTTCCCTCCCTAGTAATAAATCCTAGAAAATATTTTTGACAACATCTTGTAAATTTTTAATGAATATATTGCATTGGAAGTTGAATGGTGCCAGTCATGAACATGGAATTATCATAATTACTATCACTGCTAGCTATATTAAGATTTTCATCTAATAAGATTTCACAAAACTTGCCCAAAAGTTTATTTAAAATCCTGCCAGGTTAAAAGTTAACCAATTCTTTAAAAAAATCCTGAGTTTTTTAATTTGGCAGTTTTTAAAATAAATCCTATGCTTAATTCATGACTTTCAATTAATATTTTCTTAACAATCAATGATGACCTACATCTTATATGTAAGGAAATATAGTGATATTAGCAGACCAATATGAAGACTGGACAGAATTACTCCAAGACAATGCTCTGTAACCAGCTACTGTAATGAAAGTATTTATTCCAAGACAATGCTATGTAACCAGCTATTGTAATGAAAGTATTTACTCCAAGACAATGCTCTGTAACCAGCTATTGTAATGAAAGTATTTACTCCAAGACAATGCTCTGTAACCAGCTATTGTAATGAAAGTATAATCTGCAAACCAAACTCACTCTCTCAGGTCTAAACCCACAAAAGCTCACCCAATTGACTTCTACATATGTGAAGTTAAATAGCATATATGGGTTAAACTCTTCTAATATTCTGCAGTCTTCAACTTGACCCGAAATCATTACAAGGTACTGTAGGTTTATCAAGTAAAATTTAAAGATTTAAACCAGCAACCAATAATCCAAACCAACTACTGTACCTCAGAGAAGAACAACAACAGACTATTCTATAATAACTTGCAAAAGCATAATTAAAATACTTTAACCCTACACTGCTTATAACCTGTAGTGTTTTCTTATACCATGTGCTAAATGAATGTCAGTTATAACATATGAATATAGAGTTTCTAAGTGCAGAGAGTTTTTCCATCAATTTCTACTTATTTCAAGCATTCTAGCACAAAAGCATTTATAAGTTAGGAATAGGTTTTATTCCTGTAAAGAATAAAGACATTTGCATCTTTTTATCAAAGGCTACAGCTTGCATGCAAAAAAAAAAAAAAAAAAAAAAAAAAAAAAAAAAGTATTGGGATTCTGTCAATTCAACCTTCAATTTTAATTCCCTAAACTAATTTTCAACACCATTCCCTATAAAATTCTTTATATGGTAATTAGTTGCAATAGCATCATTCAATATAGAAGAGAATGAAGAGGAAAACTTAATTGCACATAGATTAACAAAAATAAACTAGCCAGGCTCTGATGTAACTCACCTTAACAGACAGACAGACAGAGCTTTTAAACCATACAGGTTCCACACATCAGCAAACGCAGGTAAACTGTCCAAACTCCTGAAGTTCCCAGTGGTTTCATATCCTGAACCTGTAAATTAATAACTTTTAAGTAACTTATAAACTGCATCCACTATACATTATATTGCTCAATAGCTTTTACCAATCATTTTGTAACATAACACCAACAAACTTGAGACTGATAGAAGTAATTTGCTATATTGTCATCCGAACAAATATGGAATTTCTTTTATAAATATTACTGCTCTAATATACTTTCAACCATACCCAGGAATACCATCCTGGCAAAGTTTAAAAATCAGCAATTAAAAGTTTCTTTCAGAAAGCTTACAATGAAATATTTCTGCTGTCAAGGTTTTCTGAAATTTGAAGGACTTGCAAGGCAAGAACAAAATTAAAATACTTAACCCTAATTATATAGTACACAGTTCATCAACTGTAGTGTTTTTTACATGCTCAAGGGTTGACAATTAAATCTTGCATTAATACTAGGTTTTTAAGTGTTGAGAGTTTACCCATCTACTTATGATTATTTATAAGCTGTCTAGCACTAAAACATTGGCTAATACTTTCTATCAATCTCTCCATGTATACTATAGGCTAATCATCAAAGTTAGGAATATGTTCTTTTGCTGTTAAGACCATATACACATTTAATTATATAATCCAAAGCTACAGCTTACCTGCATTATTAAAACTAAATTTACTGGAATGCTGTCAATGCAACATTCCTCTTTTTATTCCAATAATTAATTCTCTACTTCTCTTAAAATTCTTTATATGGCAATTGGTTGTAATGGCACCTTTCAATATAGAAAAAATGAGTAGAGGAAAACTTTGCATGCAAATTAACATGAAAAGTAAACAAGCCAGGCTTTGATGTACCACACCTTAATAGACAAGAGAGTTAATAAACCTGAGAACTCCACACATCACCAAACAGGTAGACTGATCAAACTGCTCTAGTTCCTTGTGGCTTCAAATCCTGAACCTGTAAATAAATACAAATCTTAAAAAATTAAAGTATCTAATACTGCATCACATTATATTGTCCTTCTGGATAAATAAAATATTAAGAAAAGCTAGTTGCCTCAATTATAATGTAAAAGACAGGGATGTAGATTAAATATTTACCTAAAAAAAAAAAAGGCATCTTTTGCAATAAAAGTAAAAATAATATACAATATACTCTCAGACTTTGGCCAAACTAAAATTTTATTTTCATTTCAACTATACTATACTGTATACACAAATAGTGCATTACAAGAAACTGGGCATTGAACTAGAAATTGCCTAGAAGGGGAAACTGGTTACCAAAGTAGTGTGTGAATCTTTTAGTTACTGCAGAGTATAAAAGTTGATAGAATGCACAGCTATCAATAACATATTTTAGTAATTCCATGATAATGCTCTGGGGAAATTTCCATTGCTCCTCAGAATTAATACTAAAGTTCACTTTTATTCGTTGTACGTTGTCAATTCAAATCCAATCATAAGAAAGTTCCTGTGGCCCATACGTTAAGTAAAATGAAGGGGGTCAATTACTGTAGTGCCATTTTTTTTCTTTTAGTCACAATATTTCAGCCTACAGTACCTAGAAGAAACAGATGACCCTGAAACTCCTAGAATTAGGTAAAGGTCCAAGCACAAGCATCTCTACATTGCAAGACTTTAAAAATCACCAGGCAAGCCTGAACTTCATCCTCTTTATCTAGTTGGTACACTACAAGTGCCTACCTATACAGGGTCCATAGTTAAAAACACTCCTCATAGGGACTTCAGTTCAAGTTATAGCTAGCTTTACTGAATCTTCCTAAGAAAGCCTCAATTATACGCTTGGAAAGGAGAGCAAGTCAGTAACATTGAAGCAAGTTTGCCTCTTGTAGAATATCTATGCATAAAACATAGAAAACTATAATAAAGCTACGTCAAATATTTATAAAGCTGATTATACTGTACTGGTTTTTTTTTAGAAGCCACTACCCAACAACATCCAGTTACAAAAAGTGAGACTCGTCTGCTCTTGGTTTTGAAAATAACAAATCACGTTCGAGGTTTGCAATAAATGTAGAGGGGATTCGCAAAATCAAGTCAAAGGATGTATGCTTGGCTGAGAAAATTTAGGATTTGTGGTCCCTGTGGCAAAATATTGCAGTACAGTATCAAACCATTTGAGCATAATGGGGTGGCTTACAAATAACAGGCTTGTTTTAATAATTCCTTCTTCTAAAAGCATACATACTAGACTACAGTGTCCCCTTCTGCAAATTCTAGATGGAGTTTGCACCTGCCTACCAATCACGAAAAGACATTTAACCTCCAATCCATAAACCAAGGTGATCATAAAATTTTTTTTCAGATAACTCCATTATATGAACTAGCTTTGTTTCGGATGTTGATCTTTACAGAGGTATAAGAAAAATACAAATTTGTTAGAACTGAACTGGAAAAGGGTATAGGTAGTGGGTACCATCTTCCTGATCCAACTAAAAACTTCCAGCTCTCCTAGAAGGGATTGCAAAATAACTGCAACGCTTTTCACAGTCATCAAAACCACCCTCATTGTCAGCTTTACACGACAAAACAAGCTTCTCATTCTTACCGTATTTGTGGATGACCCTAGGAATTGACCCCCAAAATTCCTAGCAGCAAAACAACCTACAAACAAACCAAACAAAGAATGTAACACCATCCCTTTAGTATAGGGGATGAAGGTAAAGAGGATACCTAGGCCAGGGGATGGATGGAGAGGTATAACTTAATGACATGGAAGAATTAAAAAAAAAAAAAAATGTATGAAACTGCAAAAAGTCCTAGGGCAGTTACATTTGACTTCTGGCCCATGAACGGATTGCATAGTTTGGGTTGATTAACTGGAAAAATGAGAAGAAATGTAGATCCAAGAGCACAACAGGGAAGAGAGAGAACAAGGAAACATTGCACAATATGTACAGTACCTACGAACAGAAGCCTTATGGACGAGACTTTTGGTATTTTGGAATTGCTTTGACCTAAAAACAATTCCCAATAACCAATATTAGATCCAGCTTGATGATGCTAATGGAGGAAGATTTTGTTGCAAAGAAAACTTCAGTTTATTTTATTCTCTGAGGCGTTGCTACCCTCTTCTTCATAGCCACAATCAATACTGTATCAACCTCATCTATGACAGCCCATCCTTTGGCAAGGTATGCAGCTACAGAACCATGATTAATAAGCTTTTTATACATATACAGTATAGTTCACATTTTTCCAAAGCTTGGTAGCCATCCTAGGTTGTGATATACTTTTTTTTTTAATAAACAATAGAGGAGAAATGGGTCAGATTTTGTCATAATAATAATGAAAGATGAAACCATCGAAATAATAGCTGCTGAAGTGTACATACTGTATAGTTTTTATTAAATTGGATAAATACTGCCATCTATTATATTCCTGTGAAATTTAGAATTTGAAGTAATAAAGCAGTGGTTTATAAATTATTACATCAATTCCAACTTTACTTTAGACAATTTCAATATCCATTTGTTATAAGTTATTCAAATAAAAACTGATGTATTAGAAAAAAGGGATTTTGACGAAGTAAAAATCTATTTCTGGGCGAGAGACCTGTGTCGCCCAGTGAAATGCTCCTTTTACATAATTTCTAAGGTAAAAACTGCTATGAATTTACCAGAGAAAAAAGTTGCATAGGAATGCCAGGTTGAACCCAGCTCGCTTACCTAATAAGGTGTCGGTATAATAATACTGGGGCGTGATAAATCACAACCAGAGGTCTCGCACCATTTAGATATCTCCTCTTCAATATCCCTGTTACAGCGAGGTGCCGTTCAACACCCACCTCCAAACTCTACTACCAACAACCCAACCCACACCAGTGACGTCACTCCTTTTTCATAGCACTGCTAGTTAACCAAATCCCCGCTTCAGACTCTGCTGGCAGACGCATACGACTTCCTCGCAGCCAGACTTCGTTGCCGGATATACGTCTTGTCTGAGGCCACCATCAGACATGAGCCTAACAGGCTCATTAAAGCCCCGGTCTGGGGTCCTGACTTGTTCCCAGAGGACCTGGTTAACATCCTCAGCGAGGCTGCCAGGGTAAACCAAAGCCTCAAGGTTAGGTGGGGCCTAGTCCCCAAGCAAAAGTTTGAGCCAGCTGGCACCCCTGCTCGAGGCAGGAAGAGGTTGAGACCCCTCCAATCCTCTCAAAATCGGCAACCACTTCAGTTGGTTCAAACCATTCCGGTGTCGCAAGGTAGTCAGCCTTCTACTTCGAAGGGACATCCTCAACAGCAATACGCGTTGGTCCCTCAGGCTCAGGTAGCAACGACCTCGTATGCTACCTCCCCTGCCTTTAACCCCGCCTAAGAAAAATATATTGCTTAGTAACCATTTCCATACAATTTAAAGTTAACTAATTTACCAATTAAGGACCCTTCATTGGAAAAAAAAAAAGTACAGTACTTGAATTATACATTTTAAGCCCTATTAGTAGGACTACATAAGTCAAGACCAATTCTATGTCGTGTAAATGCTCAAATAGTGATAAAGAGTTAAATAAAATGACATTAAAATATACTTTGGAAGTACAGTGCTACTTTCGATGTTAATGAATAAAGTTAAAAAGTATCAGTTTCTGTTTTATGGTACTGTAAATGTAAAAAAAGCCTGATTATTATGTGAACCTTTGCAATATTAAGGTTTTCAAGAAGAAACCTGAAGACTTTCTTGTTTCCCAAGTGCTCTGATAATGTGGATTTGACAAACACGAAATATGCTGTGTGAAAACGTAAAATATCTTCGAATGTATACGATAAACTGATCCTATAGGTCCCATAGTATATGAACAATGTGGTTCCCGTGTGATAGGGCCAGGGAAAAAAAGACCATCAAAGTAAAGAGACTTCAGTAATATGGAAAGGATTATGCATGAATGTACCCAAAAGAAAAAAATGTTAACTCCAAAACTAATAAATTTTCTTTTTACCAAATTCTTTTAAAAATCACACATAAAAGGTAAACTTTCCTGGGGGTAACTGGAAATTTGAAAAAATCCCGTCTCCAAGATACTTTTAAACAATTTTGGTGCAAAAAGAAAATGAAAAACACTGAGAACACACGCATTTGAGTCAGTGTATTATTTACACGGCTGTTAACTGGATGGATTAAATTGGCACTGCTACTTCAAAGGAGTGGAATTCTATTGCTTTATACAATTCTCTAACTTTATTCAAATTCTTGAAGCGTTTTACATGAAAAAAAAAAAAACGCCCTGATTATGATACTTGAACTTAACCTTACTTGTATGTAGAACTAGTTTGGGAAAAAAGAAAATAGTCCAGGAGACAGTAGGGTAAGCTTTAAACATTTACATCCATAGCTCAAAACAGAGATCTTCTAATCCAGATCATCCTCACTGATTCAAGATCATCTGTTTAACTAAACAGTATCTTCTATGTTGTGCTTGTCCACAGCAGAATGTGGCGCAAGACATCTTTGCACTCTTAGAGCTGTACTGCTTATGATTACATGGTGTGTTGCTTGTGCATCCACATGCAATAACTTTCTTGAGGTCAAAGTGCTGCAGGGCTTTACATTGTTACTGCATAGGGGACTCCTCTTGTTATGCCACCCTTAGTCTGCAGCACTCACATCTGGGGGTTGCTGCTCATCAGAAGCTTTCCATAACATTGCCTGAAGTGGAGCTCGCTTCATGTGATGAGAGTGTGCCTCACCTGTTGACGGAAGAGAGCAAAGATTAGAGTACTTTTCTCTTTGTGGTGAAGAGCATCTGGTGAACTTCAGCTATGACACCATACAAGAGGCAAAATAGATGACCAGTCTCCATCAAGACTCCTTCACAAGAGTATGGTTGACCCACTGGAGCAAGATCAAAGTTGACAGGCTTCATCATGACATTAAGGCCTTTCCCAAAGGAGTAATCATATGCAAGGACAAAAACTGCAATCTTATTTCCAAGCTTCCTAGCTGTAGCAGTTATATCAAGTGTTCTATTTAATTTCCTCATTGTGACCTCTGAAGAGGTAGGGTTTTCAACTAAAGTACACCAACAGGACAAACAAATCTGTGTCCTCACTCAGTATCTGATACGAGGGCCTTTATTAAAGATTTCCCCGACCCACTGCCAACAAACAAGACACACAAAACCAGGAACTGTTATTAGTCTCTCTCTGCATAGGTAGCCCCCAGGGTATGCATTTTTTTTTTATCCTTTTATGCAACTCTGGAGACCTTGTTTGTAAAAGTCAGTGGGTTGAGCCTCAAACCATAACTCCACCCTGAAAATCAGTGTCTTATCATCTGAAAAATGTGTTCCCTTCAAAAAAGACTAATGTTGGAAAGAGCTCAAAGTCAGGTGGTGCCAGGTCAGGAGAATAAGAGGGTGTGGAAGAATTTCACAGCCAGAGGAGTGCGCTTCTGTCTGGGCGATGTGAGTTGTGAATTGGAGCATTGTCTTGCAGGAGTCTGACTTCTCTGGTCAGCATGCCACGCCTTTTGAATTTCATGGAATCTCACAATTTACGCAGTACTGAAGCATAGCAAGTCTCAGTAATTACTCCGTGCTGGTCCCGAATATGGTAAGCACGACCTTTCCTGGAGAGAGTTGCACTCTTTCCTTCTTTAGGGGTGGCAAGTCAAAGTGCTTCCATTGCATAGCCTGGACTTTAGTCTCAGGATCATAGTGATGGAACCATGTTTCATCCTGTGCGACACGTGTCAAAAAGGCTTTCCGTTTGGTTGATTTGTCCAAAAGAGGCTTTGAACAATCTACTTGTTCCTGCTTCTGAAAAGGAGTTAGGAGCCTGGGAATCCACAGTGCCGACACCTTTGCATGTGTAAATGATCCTTAATTATTTTTTTTCCACAGACCCTACACTTGTCTTCACAATTTGAGCTAACTGACGAACAGTTACTGTATATGGCTGTCTTCCAAAATGGTAGCTTCTACTTGATGGATGGTTTCTTCATCAATGGCAGAATGGGGGCTTCCACGAACGGGCGCTGTTTCAACAGCTGTTCGGCCATACTTGAACTGGTGATGGCAGTGTTTTATAATATCATATGATGGGGCAGCATCTCCACATGTTTGTTTAATTTTATCGAAGGTCTATTTCAGCATGCAACCTTTCAAATATAGAAAATTGATCACTGCTTAGTACTTGACTGGGTCTATAGTTACACCTTACTTCAATCAAACACGTAAAAAAGGGAGTTCTGTAAATTTTCATATGACCTATACACTAATGTACTAATGCACAGGTGAAATTTCAGTCAGATATAATAATCCTAAGTAGGTCAGGGGAAATATTTAATCCTTATACGTTCCCTGCTTTCTTCTGTTGCCAAACGAAGAATGTAGCTGATGATGTTGATATCAGCTTAGCCATGTCTAAATTCATCATCAACCTGACCAATCATCTTTGCATTCAACATCATCATCATCATCATGTGTTGAACAAAGAAGGTCAAGGAGCTGTTTTTTGTCGTTGACATTCTTCATGAGCCCATTCCTAACTGGCAGAGGAGTGGTCATTGTCAATCGATGTCAGGGGGCACAGCTCCAGGGTAAGTCTCTGACATTCATGAGACTTGGTGGATCCATCCTGGTACCGATCAAAGATAACATACACCTCATGACTTTTGAGATACCGATTTGCTGAAGGTAGCTCCCAGCTGTTCCACTGTTGCATTCTTTAGCCAGGAGAGTGGTACAGCATCGCATTACCATCAATAACCTCTACTTCAGTAAGAATGGTTGAATGCTTCAATACTGTAGGATGACTGACTAGAGAGGATTTGTTGCCTTTCCTGATATCACCATATTCATTGAATTAACTGGATTGGATGGGTGCCAGTTCATAACTGAGAACATCCTTAAAGTCAAGGCCCCTGTGAGCACTTGTCATGAGCATTCTTGCATACAACCTTAGCTGTGTCATACATAGTCTTGTCTCTAACTCAATGTCTCCATAGAGACCACTTCTTTTTTTTCACTAGTTCATAGAAACCTCCTGGTAATTTGCCTCGAAATCTGGTAACCATTTTTGCCCAATAGCAAAATCCTCCTGGACATGACTTTGTTATCTACAGTGCATCCATTGACAATGTTCACAAGCTTTTCACTTTTCATTCAAGGATTTCAGAGGTTGGGCGCATTTCCGTAGTTCAGTCAGTATTTTCCGTCTATCCATTACATTGAGCTCAAGCCTTTGTGGGCCTTTCTCCTCGTGCCTTTTCTTCGACTCCTTCCTTTCCACACTGATGCTATCTTCGTCCTTGAAGATTGTATCCATTGACAGAGAACCCGCGTTGTAAACACCACATGAAAGGATCCATGGTGCCACCTCATCTGCCGAGAGGATAATACCAATAAGTCCACATCTTGTTTTTCCATACTGGACGTACGTATGTTCCCCAACCTGGTCTGAAAACACAGTATTCCATGGTCCTTCATGGCAGGAGACATGCTCCCCTCTTAGGAACATATCTCCAGCTTCCTTCAAAAGAGTTTTTCCTCTCTGACAGGTATCATGTGGAATACTTGGCGTAATTCTATAGTACAGCAGCAAAGAAGTATGGTATCATTTGCTCAACACAGTGCAAGTGTAGAAGTCAATTTGAAATTGCTTCTCTCTTTGCATGGATAAAGAGCAAGGGCAGCCAAACTAGCATAATTAGACAGTTAATCCACTGTTTCCCTAATGATTTCCAACTGGCCTCCTCAAGCTTTAATTGCATGCTTTCAGGTGTGACCTCTTTTTCAAGATAATCTTCGGGAAGAGCACTGGCTGCCATACAGAATCCTATCACTGCCTTTGGCCAGGCCTTTCCATTCAGCATATGCCATTCCCCGAAAAACTGACTTCAGGATCTCTTCAAGCCCAGTGTCTTTCATGAGGTTTCTGATACAATCCCAGAATGACATCAGCAAGTGCATTCCTCTGGGGCGTACAAATAGATGCTTCCACCGACCTGGATGAGACCATTTCACTTTTAAGATTACCTTATATAGCTGCATGCCAGCTACCATGTGATTATAGGGTTGACCATGTGAAAAGAGAAACTTCTCAGCATGTAGAATTGTTGTCAACACAGTATCAGGATGGGACAGAGTAGCATCAATCAAGAGACCAACCATTCTTTGTTGGACTTACTTTGCTCACAGTATTTCTAGATGTGCTTTTTATATACCTTGACCATCCTCAAGAAATTTCTTAAGGATATCGCATAATATCATGGGACGTATTTCTTGATACGACACAGCAATCTTCACCCTGAATAGAGTTTTCGCTCTGAGGGGGAAGAGTGGCAAAATTGAAGGGGAGCCGTCATCAAGGTTACCCGGTGGATCCCCTTCCCGTACTACTATAGGGCCCAATATGGCTACCTATTCCTTTGTTAGTAGCGAATTACACACTGTGTATCTCCCGCTTGCTGTCGGTGTTTTTGTTACTAATACCAGGATTTATCATGCATTCTCCAGCATCTTCAGCCTCTGGAAAGGAGGAGACCAAGGTGAAAAGCGAAGTGATGTACTGTAAATACAAAAGCAAGAACTTTTGTGGTCACACTATGTGCAGGTCTCATGCCACCTGCTCAGTCGCAACTGAAACCTTGAGGTATTGGGACTCCAAGGACTGAAACATCTGCTCGGCCTTGATGACCGAGGGTTTCGGTGATCCCAAGTCGACAGAGTCGAGGGACGCTGTGAGGGAAAAGTTTTGGAAATGGGTACGAGGGTTCCAGAAATCTAAAAGACTAATTAGCTCCATATAATAATAGTTCATAATATTTGTGAAAGGACACCCTAGAGATTTTTTCCCCACTTAACGTTAGCAATTCCAAGAAAAACATTCAAACATATTTGCCATTTCAGTCGGGTTTATGCCATGGAGATTCGTCCTTCAAGTTTTCAGCTTTCACGCATAGTTTACTATCACCAGTCATCGAGATAAAACACTTACCCAAATGCGTAGCAACAAATTATTCAATATCCCCTGACTTAGCGAGAAAAAATACAAAACTTCTAATTGATATAAAGTTATTACTGACAATACTAGCAACTGGCTAGTACAGTGGTAACGTGTTTGCTTTGCATTCACATGGTGGCAGATCGATCCCCGCCTGGGACCAAGAGTTTAAGCTGTTTACTGGGGAGGCCACTGCTGTGCTTGGGCACCACAGGGAGGGGGGGGGGTGCTTCCCAGGCTGACATTCTGGTGAGTATCTATTCTGATGGAACTGGAACTGAAATCAGACACCTTTAATAGATAGCAAATAGCTTACATTAGTGGTGGTAACAAAGATTTCCGTTTGTTGACACACGATATGACCATTATTTATTCTCCTATGCGGAGACAGAGTGGAATCAACCTAATATCGTATATTCCAAGTAAAAAGTATATTTTAGAATATATCTGCCAAGTGCAATCTCACCTACAATTCTTCGTTTTTGGTCGACAAGCGAAAAATACCACTGTCAGACCCAATGCATTTATTTATACGGTCCAATTAACCCTGAATTATTCCCCAACTAACCATTTCTCCATTCACGAAACTAAATAAATTGTGCATTGCAACTCGATTAACAATTTCTCTGCAACGAGAGGAGGAAAAACTTCACTACCGAAAATACCCTTCAGATATTCTAGAATGTGAGACCGGAGCCATTAAAACATCTACAAATATTATTTCCTGATTATAAATTAAACAGGTCAAATTCAACCTATATCTGACACTTTCACCATTCACACTACTTATTCCACAATTGCCTTTACAAAAAAGGCCCCATTAACCACTAGTTTATCATTTTGCAACAACCGTAAACACCACCTCATTGATGAAGCCATCAGCATTACTTACTTTGATAAACAATTTATAAACAAACCATTAAGAAGTAATATCACGTTGATTAACCACAGCACAAGGCAAACAGAACAGAGATCACACAATGCTTGCAGTTAGAATGGCTTCCGACGTTCCTCTCAATGTCTAAGTAAACACACAGGTCTTTGGTAAACACTTCCTCAGTAAACTAATCTTTCCGAAGCAGAAACTATAAAACCAGCTAAATGCCAGTAATGGCAATCGAGCTGATAATATCTCTTTAAAGAATTTTGCTAACCTGTACAGTCACTCATATAAGTTTATGGATGTCCGGGTGTTAAGAGAGAGATTTATACTCCACACCTTTCTGGACGGCAGGTGTCTGGGAGCGCGAGACCGGTCAAATATTCAACTATACATGTGACCGTTTTCGCACTCCCAGACACCTGTCGTCCAGAAAGGGGTGACATGGAAATCTCTCTTAAACACCCGGACTTCCATCAACTTCTATGAGTGACTGTACGTGGTGGCATTTCTTGTAATGACTAGTTTTATTATCAATTAGTGTACGCGAGCACGGCGTAAAAATGACGTCTGAATATTCAGATAGATATGCACACACGAGTTCAACTATTCCCACCACTACCCTTCTCCTAATTAAGCTACAACTAGCTGGTTCGGCAATTTATAGGAGTGCGGTTTCCGAGTGTACCTCTCGGTGTACCCCTTCTCACCAGGGTATGACTACTCCCTCTCCACCGTGACAGAAATACACACACACACACACACATATATATATATATATATATATATATATATATATATATATATATATAAAAAGAGAGAGAGAGAGAGAGAGAGAGAGAGAGAGAGAGAGAGAGAGAGAGAGAGAGAGAGAGAGAGAGAGATTGCATTACAATGTATAAGGGTGTATGATATACACGTGCATTACAGTATCTTTTACGGCGGATATTTTAGTTAATTTCGAAGGTAATCTGATGGCATCCTTGATTGAAATTGAGGAAATTCAATTCCATCCTTTCATCCAACCCAATTTCTGTATTAATTCTATTATGCGACGAAATACAGAAAGTCAAATAAGAGCAATATCATATTCTCATGCCAGACACAGGTAAGTGCATGCCAGAACTTTAACCCAGGGTTTTCACTTTTAAGGTAATTTCCTTTGTTTGAGGTAATTTTCGTGATTTTAAGGTAATTTCGGTTTTACTAGCTTGCTGAAATTTACCAACTTTAAGAAAATGGGAAAAAGTCTTAAGGTAATTCTTAGGTAATTTCGGTTTCACTACCTTAAATTTTGAGGAAATTGGAAAAAGTTTTAAGGTAATTCTAAAATAATTTCGACTTGACTAGCTTAAATTTTAAGGAAATTGGAGAAAGTTTTAAGGTAATTCTAAGGTAATTTCAGTTTTACCACCTTAAATTTTAAGGAAGCTGGAAAAAGTTTTAAGGCAATTCTAAGGTAATTTCGGTTTTACTACCTTAAATTTGAATGAAATTGGAAATTTTCTTAAGGTAATTTGTTTTATTACCTTAAATTTTAAGGAAATTCGAAAAAGTTTTAAGGTAATCTAAGGTCAAATAACAGCAGCATTTAAGGTAATGGCCACAAAGCACAGGCTCGAGTTTAAACCCTGCAATACCTGATGCCAGTGACACGAGAGACACGACCGGGGAACACGACACGCGAGAGACACGACGAAACACAATCCCAGGCTGCGACTGCTGCAGGTGTCTCCGTTGGCAAACATGAGCCTTATTAGAGAGAGAGAGAGAGAGAGAGAGAGAGAGAGAGAGAGAGAGAGAGAGAGAGAGAGAGAGAGAGAGAGAGAGGATCGTCTTTCCTCTTACTTGATAAAGGATTTAGGTTTCTGGGATGGAAAGAAGAAGGGGAGATGTGTGGTTGTAGATGGATGGAAGAAAGGTGGATGTTTGGTTGTAGATGGATGGGAGAAAGATGAATGTTTGGTTGTAGATGGGAGGAGGAAAGGGAGGTGGTTGGTTGTAGATGAAAGAAAGGGGACCGCTTGGTTGTAGGTGGAAGGAAGAAAGATTATTGTTTAGTTGTAAATGGAAAGAAGAAAGATGGACTCTTGGTTGTAGATGGAAGGAAGAAAGATGGATGTTTGGTTGTAGATGAAAAAAAGGAGGAACGCTTGGTTGTAGATAAAATGAAGGTGGAGCGCTTGATTCTAGATAGAAGGAAGAAGGGGGAACGCTTGGTTGTAGATAAAAGAAAGGTGGGGCGCTTGACTGTAGATAGAAAGAAGAAGGGGGGACGTTTTGTTGTAGATAAAAGAAAGGGGGCCTGCTTGGCTGTAGATAGAAGGAAGAAAGATGGACGCTTGGTTGTAGATGGAAAGTAGAAAGGAGAGACCTTTGGTTGTAAACAGAAGGAAGGAAGATGAGTGAAAGAACTAACAATAAAAACAAAATGTGGGAGCAAATACGGAGGGTGATAAACGAGGAAGTGGGAAAGCGAAATTATGATAAGAGGACGAAAATTGAGAGATAGAAAGGAAGAAGAGGGGAAGAACAACTAAAACAAAATGTGGAGCAAATAAGGAGGGTGAAAACGAGGAAGAGCGAGAAAACGAAATTAAGATTGAGGAAGAAAACAGGAGGAAAACTGGGAAGTAGGAAGACTAAGAAGAGGAAAGGTTATTATTATTATTATTATTATTATTATTATTATTATTATTAAGCTACAACCCTAGTTGGAAAAGTATGATGCTATAAGCCCAGGGGCCCCAACAAGGAAAATAGCCCAGTGAGGAAACGAAACAAGGAAAAATAAAATATTGTAAGAACAGTAATAACATAAAATAGATATTTCCTATATAACCTATAAAAATTTTAACAAAACGAGTGGAAGAGAAATCAGATAGAAGATAGATTAGTGTGCCCGAGTTTAACATTTCTGGAGAATACCTACTTAAGGGTAAACTAACAAAATGTTTATTTAATTAATTGGTTACCTTCGGATCTGTTTATTAAAAAAGGACATAAAACATTCAGTGACAAATCAGGAAGTCACAAAATGACAAAAACTGATATCCGAATAACGTTTGAAGAAATAGAGACACATGAAATTGAATCTCCTGGATTTCTACGCAATGGTAATCTGTATTCTAATTTACTGTGTACTGCTCACAGTTTTATTCCAATTAAAAATCTTGTCCAAGCATTTAAGAGGATATTCTCAGGTTCATTGGGAAATAGATCTGTGGTTAGCCTAATTGGTTATTCGTTGTTCCACTAAAATCATATAATAACAGGTGGAAAATACAGCCTTTACTGGATATAATCTGTTGAACATGAAGGAATTTAAACAGATATTTTTAAGTTTCTAAACAAAACTGTCTTTTGCTATTCGTTCTAACACAAAAATTGTATAATTACAGATGAAAAATAAGACGTCATTAGTGGATCTATTCTGTTCAACCCAACTTTAAGCGAGTAAGAACGGGGAAATTACTTCTCTAGATTAACCGACTCTTCTAGTGCCTTGTGGAGCCCAGCTGAACTAATCTCTCTTGGGGAGTGCGAAGAGCATGCCCAAACCATCTCCATCTACCCCTCACCATGATCTCATCCACATATGGCACTCGAGTAATCTCTCTTATAGTTTAATTTCTAATTTACTCTCGAGGATCACTGTGCTCGGTCATAATACCTCAAATACTTCGTAAAGCAGTAGGCCTACTCCATAAAAACAAATGAAAAGATTGGCAATTTCCCGTTTCTGGCTTTTCGCAAAATTTCCGCTTTCCGCAGATGTTCGAGGCCCAACTCATTAAAAGCAAACACAGCCAGATGCAAACTTTTCTGGCGAATTGAGCTCAAAACTTTTAGTTGGGGGAAAAATGACAAATCGACCCATACAGTTCTAAACTTTCAGTAAAACGTCATCTTTTAATAGCTGACGTACATCGCTGTAAGCCTACAATTTGTGTTAGGAACAAAGACACGAACAAAACAACACGGGCAAACGTACGCACAAACACAAGCACAGAAAGAGAGGTTGTGGTAGCCTGGTGGTAGAGTCCTTATCTGGTGATTGCCAGACTGGGGTTCGAGTCCTGCTCAAACTCGTTATTTCCTTTGGTCACTGCAACTTCACCATCTTCCTAAGAATGGGGAGTTTGGGGGAGCCTGTAGGTCTATTTGCTGAGTCATCAACAGCCATTACCTGGCCCTCCTTGGTCCTAGCTTGGGCGCTAATCATATGTAATGTGGTCAATCATTGTCCTACTTGATAGGGCAATGTCACTGTTCTTTACCTCTGCCATTCATGAGCAGCCTTTAACGTTTTTTTATGGTTTAAATATGAAAGATCCATTCT
>NC_090759.1:74324989-74328467 GCF_036898095.1 Palaemon carinicauda
ATTATATACTATTGTCTAGTGTAATTAAAGTAATTAATTCCCCCCCCCCCCCTTTCCATAAGGAAAGAGAAGTTACATCAATGCAACAAACCAAAATAGAAGAAAATGCATTCCATCAGATCTTCATTTCATAAACAAATTAACATTAAATAGTAAATAACAATGTAAAATAAGTACATGAATCGAATTATATCAGGTAGATTAATCAATGTTTCTCAATAGTGTACAAACGTTTACGGGTAAGTTTAAAACACCCCTCGTGAATGGCAGAGGCAAGGGACAGTGACATGTGACGAGCCGAGAGAAGGTTATGACTCAGGATGAAAGCAACTGACTAACTATATTATAGAACACTCTTCTTTATATACAAAAACTCAATGCAAACAGGAAATTTCCTGTTCAAAACCGACACCCGCATCGGTTAACAGTTAACGGTGAGAAAAACGTGCATGTTATTTCATGTTCATTGTAGTGCGAGGGGAGAGCGAAGATACAAGCATAATAAACAGACAAATTGAAATGTCGTTAACTATGTACGATCGTGTGACACACAGTTGGTACAGACAATACCGTAGAAGGACAATGAAAAAGTCTGTCTATATCTACATATGATCAGAGCCCAAGGCCCCTCTCCACCTAAGCTAGGATCAGGGAAGGCCAGGCAATGGCTGCTGATGACTCGGCAGGTAGACCTATAGGCTTCCCCAAAACCGCAATCCCCTAACTTAAAAGGATGGTGAGAAGCAATCACTGCAAAAAAACTATCAAGCTTGAGCGGGTCTCAAACCCTAGTCAAGCAGCCAGAAAGGGGACATTCCCAATAGGCCACCACACCCCCCCAAAAGAGTTAATATGACAGATTCCTACAACTGTCAGAGGATATATATATAATATATATATATATTTTTTTTTTTTTTTTTTTTTTTGGGGGGGGGGCCTCGAGGTGAGGATGGCAGGTTCATCCTTGCCAAGATTCTTGAACATGATGCGTCTTACCATGCTGTTGGTATTTTTAGCTTTATTTTCAGAAGCAGGTCTTCTGAAATATATTTAGCTTTTAATATAACATCTTTGCTGTTATGATTTTAATTGAATATTCTTTTACTCTTTATTTACAATAAACGATATCGGCGTCAATGACCTCAGTATCAAGATGCCAGAAAACCTCTAATCAATCAATCAATTATTCCTAAAGGCCACAACACTGGAAATGTAAACTACAGATAAAAAAATTCAAAATACTAAGCGAAAAGAGCCACCAAACGAGAAGAGAGACAAAAGCTGCTTATAAAATCAAATGTTTCCTTAGAAAGTGTACTACATTAGCTTTGAAGATAGTAAATCCATTTTACAAAACACCACAAAAGATGTGAGCGGTTTAGATATAACATTCATATAAGTTTCTACCTCACAAGAAAGAAATTAAGTTTAAATTAGTAATAACTACACTCCGATTTTTTTAATGAGGCGCATTTGCACTGACTCGCAGCGGTGCCCTTTTAGCTCGGAAAAGTTTCCTGCTATCTGACTAGGTTAGAATTAATCTTGCCCAATCCAATCAGCGATCCGGGTCTCTTTCCGAGTTAAAGGGCACCCCTTTCGTGTAGGTGCAAACCTACCTCACTAAAAAGAATTGACTATAATATCGTAAACAATGTACAGTTGGACACAAAGCATTCCTGGTACACCACGCTCGGAGGAAGTCCACCCTGTCACACCCTTACTGCGAGGAGAGTAACTAAAACAAACAAATGTAGGATGAGATAGCATCAGTTTTCGGCGGGTCGACACACAGGCACTCTCTGCCCAGTAATGGTGTAACAGGGTGTATTTCCTCAGAGGAAGGTGTGTCAGGAACTCCTGTGTCCAGCTGTACATATCTGTTTATTAGCTTTTATTCAGTAAAATTATGGGTACTTGCATATTCCAATGAAATCTATTTTTAGATCAGATGAGCACAAACATGTAAACAATTCAAAAGATTAGAAAGTAACACAATAACTCTCGGAATGATATTAATAAATTAATGAACAAAATTCCCTTATGAACTAAATTATCAGGCAAAAATTAACAGAATTTATAACCTGTTGACTTCTCAATCCATAAAAACAAAACTCTTCCCTCAAACATTAAAGTCAAAATAACCATTAAAAAAAAAAAAACCAGCCCGTATGACAAAATGCAAATTAATTTCAGTACACAATAAGCTCTCGGAATGATATTAATAAATCAATGAACAACATTCCTTATGAATAAATTACATGACAATAATGAACAGACTTTACATGTGTTGAATTAATACATTAAAACAAAACCCTTCCCTCAAACAAGAAAGTCAAAATAACCATTAAGAAAAACAAAGTAAAAACAGCCCATGAGAAAACGCAAATTAATTTCAGTACACAATAGCTCTCGGAATAATATTAATAAAATACTGAATAAAATTCCTTATGAATAAATAACATGACAATAATGAAGAGACTTTATAACGTGTTGACTTAATCCATTAAAACAAAACTCTTCCCTCAAACAATACAAGTCAAAATAACCATTAAGAAAAAAAAAAAGTAAAAACAGCCAATGACAAAAGCAGGCAAATTAATTTCAGACGCCAATATGATCACCACTTGGATGTTTACATGGCGGAACTTGTCTAGTCAAAATGAGATTTCCTCTTCCCTCTCGAAGATAAGACTGAAGTCAACAACGTTCGGAAATAAAACTCACAAGAGAAAAATGTTGCATTCAAGACTCGTGGCTCTCAATAACATCTGGTCTGGCGACGATAAACCAAGAGTTTTTATCAGCTGAAATACTCACACTGGCAAAACAAAGGTATTCAAGTCTCTGGTTGCTATCAACATCGGAGATAAGGAATATTCCTTTAATATCTAAAGGCTCTTTTACTTTTTAACAAAAAATTAATAGCTACCACAATTATTACTCAGAAAGAGTCGTTCTATCCAAGTAATCAGAAATGATTATGAAAAAGAAAAAAAATAAGGATTTTCTTGTTTTTTTCATTTTATTTTTTTATCATTATTTTTTTTTAAATTCAGGAAAAATAAATACTTGAATTATATTAAAGTAAATTCTGATCCAATTGATGTACAATTTATCGAAGATTTCACTGGTTTTTGAATTTTGAAAATCGGACAACAATTAAGAAAGCCTTTAGCTTTTAAAGCGACCTATATAAGAAAAAATCTAGTATCGAGATATCACGTATTAAAGTTTCAGTAATGATTTTTTTTTTTAAGGGGGTAGTGGGGTAGTTTGGTGGTTGGGGGGAGGGGGTATCATTGAGTGGAAAACAAGACTCATTCTCACAAATACACACCAAAAATGAGCTCATGTCAATCAAGTAATTTCGAGAGACTCAAAAAGTTTCTCGTTTGAAATTAAACTCTGGGTGGATAAACAGGCTCAACAAGGAGATATTTTTGATATAGGATGTTTGCCTCGAGATATTTTCCAC
>NC_090759.1:74328967-74411467 GCF_036898095.1 Palaemon carinicauda
GGCTGAGAATAGCTGGGAGCCGTTCCACAGCTAATCTCTCTCGTGGCTACTACTGATACTCGAGACGTAAACAAACGGACGCCATTGCTCTAATGACGTCACGCCCGTCTTTATCCTGACGCCAGTTGCTGCCCATCACCATGATACAATTGTGTAGGGTGGGAACAAACTGGACGAAGTAGTAGGGAGGGTCCATCAGGACGCCATGGCTATCTCACCCAAAAATAGATTTTTCGCTTCGCTCAAAATCCGTTTTTTGGGCTCAAGCCATGGCGTCCTGATGGAAGAGTACCAGAGAATCAATGTATCGTGGTAGATTTTCCCCCAGTGTTAAGTGCCTAGGCATTGACAAAACAGCAAAGTAATCTTAGGTAAAGAACCATAGGAACGAAGTATCCTGCCCCCCATTGGTAGGAAGTTCCCATGGGCTATGCCGACGTCAAAGTGGTATTGAAGGGCTATTCATCCTGACAGAAGAACTTTTAAGAACTTAGAGATGAAGCAGAATGTTTGATATTTGTATAGGAACATTCTGAATTAGGCCAGTGGTGGTTGGGCACTGTGTATAGAGTTCATCTCTTGGTTATCAGAAGTAAGTATTCGTGTAGGAACCTTACTGAGACAGGGTGAATATAATTTAGGATTAGACATCTTAAATTCTTCATGACCATAAGAGAGGAGGAATAAATAAAACTATGACAGTATGTATTTCATAGTAGGTAGGAGCTGAAAGAGACGCATAAGTAATAAAATAGAAATTTTATTTCACAATGCAGAAATTAAATAATTTACAGCAAAAGTAAAGTTCATTTACAGTAATAATAATGTACATAGAAATAAAGGCTTGCTCTTGAATCTGAAAAGGAATTTCAGGATTAGTAGGTACTCGTTCTCGAGGAACGCAAGTCTTTAAACAACACATCATGCTCAAGGCATGCGGCACTTGTGTGACACTATGACATTTCACCTGGGATAAGAACAGTTATAAAAGCACTAAGTGTTTTTAGACATCACTATGAATCGCTCGAGGGTCAACATAGGCACCCGAAGAGTTAGAGTCCCAAGTAACTCACTGTTCTACGCAGAGTTAGGTGCAGGTTTCATAACACTACCTGCGGCTACCACAAAATGTTTGACTTCGTGCACTTGTTTCGCATAATGTTTAAAGAAAACTCGCGAGGACTTCCAGCCCGTAAAGTTTTTAAGGCTTTCAAAGTCCATGCTCTGAAAGAAGTTCAGAGAAGATGCCACTTTTCTAGGATCATGACCAGCGGGTGTACTGTTCGGATCCGCTCTGCGAATGAAGTAGGTGATTTTCGCTCTTAATTGTTTCAGTGACAGGTCGCTGCCCGATGTTTCTCCTTTGAAGAGTTGGCCTCCACCAAAGTTCGAAGTTCTGCGAAGATAGACCTTGAGACTCTCTACTGGACATAGAGAGACATCCTCCTTCAGGGGGCATATTCTCCAAGGGCCCCATCTTTTGGTGGGTAATTCGTTTTTAGCGAGAAACGTCGGATCAGGGGAGAGGGTCACTTCTCCTGAATCGGCAAACAGGATGTGTCCCTCTTCTCTTGATAATGCCACTATTTCGCTGACTCGAGCTCCCGAAGCGAGAGCAAATAAAAATATAACTTTCTGAGTCAGATCCTTGAGGGGGCATGAATCGTTGTCCAAGTTGGAGGCGAAATGGAGTACCTTGTCTAGTGACCAGGAGATCGGTTTCGGAGGGGGTGCTGGGCGTAGGCGAGCACATGCTTTTGGTAATTTGTTAAAGATGTCGTTGGACAGATCAATTTGGAAAGCATATAGAATTGGTCTAGTCAAGGCCGATTTGCAGGTTGAAATCGTATTGGCTGCTAATCCTTGTCCATGAAGGTGAATGAAGAAGGACATACAGAAATCAATGGTGATTTCTTTAGGATTTTTTGCCTTGACAAAGGAGACCCATTTCCTCCAGGATGATTCATATTGCCGTCTCGTGGATTCGGTCTTGTATTCCTCTAGGAAGTCTAGACTTTTCTTCGAGATCCCAAACCTCTTCTTTGCGGCAAGGGAGAGAAAATCATGAGATGAAGGTCCTTGATTTTCGATGATGAAGCGAAGACAGTCGACTTCTGTACTTGTTGAGAGAGAACTGGGCCCGGGAGAGGGATCAGCTTGGGCTGCAGCTCCAGGACCAGGGGATACCAGTTGCTCCGGGGCCACTTGGGAGCCACTAGGGCCGCTGTCCCTTTGAAGGTTCTCAGTTTGGAGAGGACTTTCAACAGAAGGTTGGTGGGAGGGAACAGGTATATCTTGGACCATCTGTTCCAGTCCAGTGACATGGCGTCCACCGCTTCTGCTTTGGGGTCCTCGTACGGGGCTACGTACAGAGGAAGTTGATTGTTGTCGCTCGTTGCAAAGAGATCTATCTGAAGTTCTGGGACTTGGTGAGAGATGAAGGAGAACGATCTTGCGTCTAGAGACCATTCCGACTCTATCGGGTTTGTCCGAGATAGAGCATCCGCTGTCACATTGCGGAATCCTTGTAGGTGAACTGCAGACAGGTGCCACTTCTTCTTCTCCGCCAGACGGAAGATTGGGAGAAGCACCTGATTTATCTGGGGCGATCTTGAGCCTTGGCGATTGAGACAACGAACTACCACCGAGTTGTCTAGGGTTAGACGGATGTGGATCGAGGGCGGCGGGGATAACTTCTTCAGAGTTAGAAGGACCGCCATGGCCTCCAAGATGTTTATGTGGAACGTCTTGAATAGTGGAGACCAGGTCCCTTGAGCCTGTTTCAGGTGGGAGTGACCTCCCCAGCCTTCCAGTGAGGCATCCGTGTGGATGTTGAGTGATGGAGGAGGGTGTTGGAGAGGAATGGACCTTTTCAGGGCCTTTGCTTCCGACCACGGCTTTAGGAGGCGTCGAAGTCTGTTTGGAAGCCGTCTCTTGAGGTCTCTTCGAGCGATGGATGCCGAGCGTCTCCAGACTCCCGCGGCATCCTTTAGCTGTGCACGAAGCACTGGGTTTGTCACTGAGGCGAATTGTAGAGAGCCTAGAACTCGTTCCTGCTGTCGTCTTGAAATGCGTTTGGATTTCAGTAGTCGCTTGACAGACCCTGCTATTTCCTTCCTTTTCTTCTGGGGGATGGAAAGGCGGTGTGACTGAAGATTCCAGTGGATTCCCAACCACTGAAACTTCTGAGCTGGAGAGAGGCGAGATTTCTTCTCGTTGATCTTGAATCCCAGGTGTTCTAGGTACTGGGTAACTTCGTTGCAAGACTTTGCACACTCTTCGGGCGATGGAGCCCAGACTAGCCAGTCGTCGAGGTAGGCCATCACCTGGACGTTTCTTAGGCGGAGCTGTTGTACTATGGCATCCGCCAGTTTTGTGAAGATCCGAGGGGCCACATTGAGGCCGAATGGCATGGCCCGGAAGGCGTAGCTTTTCCTTTGGAGTCGAAATCCTAGGTAGGAGGAAGCGTGATGGTTCATTGGAATGTGCCAATAGGCATCCGCCAGGTCTATAGAGACCGTGTAGGAACCTTGAGGCAGAAGGGTCCTTATTTGTTGAAGCGTCAGCATCTTGAATTTGTTGTTCTCTATGAACTTGTTGAGGGGGGATAAGTCCAGAATGACTCTGAGTTTGTCTGAGTCCTTCTTGGGAACGCAAAACAGTCTCCCTTGGAACCTGGTGGACTTTACCTTCCTTATCACCTTCTTGTCCAAGAGGTCTAGAACATATTCTTCCAGAAGGGGGGTCGATTGCTGGAAGAACCGCTGGAAGATTGGGGGTGGTTGCGTCCAACTCCAGCCTAGACCGTTCTTGATGATGCTGTGTGCCCAGGGATCGAAGGTCCAACGATCCTGGAATTGGCGGAGTCTTCCTCCCACCGGAAGCACTTCATTGCTTCTGGTGTCCCGAGGACTTGTTGCCTCGGCCGCTAGCTCCCTTTCCTCCTCTACCTCTGGAGGGACGACGAGATGCGTCTCTGCTTGCACCCCTGAACGAGCCTCTACCTTTGGCATGAAAGGTAGTGGATGGTTGCTCAAAGGCAGGGGTGAAGACCGGTGACTGTGACAACACCGGTTGGGGGACCAATTGAAAGGTCTGTTGTGGTTGGGCAACCACTTGGGAGGTAGCGGGTCCCGGAAACTGACGTCGTTGCTGACGTTGCTGGGGTTTTGGTTTTTGAGGTTTTCTCTTAGGCTGAGGTCCTTCGTCCTGAGAGGGTTTCCTTTTTCTGGACATGCCCCACTTGTGGAGAAGGTTCCTATTCTCCGTGGCGGCTCTGTCAGTTATTTCCTTGACCAGGTCAGAAGGAAACAGGTGCTTTCCCCAGATGTTGGAGGAAATCAGCCTCCGGGGTTCGTGTTTCACGGTGGCACCGACAAACACGAATTCACGACAGGCTCTGCGAGCCTTTATGAAGTGGTACAAGTCCTTCATTACTGTCAGTAAGTGGGATTTGGCTAGTACCATGTAGTGATCTGGTACTCTTGTGTCACAGGCCATCACATCCAGTTGGACTTGATGAGAAAGAGATGCCGCAAGCCTCTCCTTCGTGTCTTGTTCCCGGCGAAGGAGGTGATCGTTGAGCTTAGGGAGGTCTTCATTAAACTGACGTCCGGCGACGTCAGGATCGAGCCTTCCCACGACGAAAGTATGCTGAACATCTTTCCAGTGTCGAGCGTCAGGGGGGGTCACGATGGAGAAGGGTCTGCACTCCTCCAGTGCAGGGCAGGGTTTCCCTTCTTCCGCCGCTTTAAGGCATGCAGCTAAGGCCTTTTCCAAGAAAGGAAGAACCGCATTGTCAGGTGCAACGTACGTAGGATGCTTCTTGCTCAAAGCCGGAAGCTTAGAGCAGGTAAAGCCCCTACTCTTAAATGCGGAGGCTAGCATAGCCTGGGCCTTTGCGAGATCGAACACTATCTCTTCTTTAGGTTCGGTCTCTTCCTTCGAGGCAGGTTCGGAACGAAGCCGGACGTAACAGTCCGGGTAGGCCTCGAAGCTTGGGAAGAACTCCACATCTTCCAACGGGACCGTGCCGATCTTGTCACTAACAAAGATTCTGCCGGTCGCAATAACCATATGCTCTGCATACCTCCACGGGTTGGCATGAGAGCAAGCTGGGAGATCCTTGACCGAAATCTTCTTCGGTTCTCTGGATCCAATCATCGACCTGATGGACTCCTGGTTCTCCTTCAGCCTGTCGTCCATGACGGCTCTAATCAGCTGGATCAGTTCTTGGGTAGAAGAGGAAGGATCCGGAGTTGAGAGGTAGACGGAACAGACATTTCCGTCGGTGTAGGAGTAGGAGGAGGGATGGACGAGGGAGCAGCTCCAAGCTCCGACTCGGTGTACTCCACCTTGTCTTCGTCCTCTTCGGCTCCTTGAGCCATAAGCGTCTTCTCCGTGTCTTCCGAGACGTCTGAGATCTGTTCATCATCCTCGGAATCTAAGCGACACTCGTGCATGGACTGAGCCATGACCACATCAGGTTCCACCGTAATTTGGACAGTGGGGATCGTATCTTTTGGTACCACTGAGTCAGAGGAGGCCTTAGGGAACAACAGGGACCTCAGTTCTTCGGTGGCCAGGTACGGTCCAGTAGCATTTTTCTGAAAGCCACGCACCCACTTGCGCAGCTTTTCGCGAGAAATGTCTCTAACCTCCGCTGAGGGAGGGTTATGGAAGGCCTCAACTAGGTGGGCCTGGCAGACCGTACAATCCAGTGGATTCCAAAACTTCAAGTCCCCTTTCTTGTCTGCACAAGGGGCGTGAGTCCTGCAAGCCGTATGCCCGTAAAACTGCGGGCGTTTCACAGCGCAGAAGGCGAAGTCACACTTCATCTGCTCCTCCTGTGGAAGAAAGAGAAAATGAGTATGGGGGAGTCATAAGAATGGCTCTTAAACTAAGTTAATATTAATCATTAATTTTAACTTAGAGAAGGTGTGATGCATAGAGAATGAAAACAGTAAAGGAGAACACGCTCCATGCATCTCGCCCGGCTGGTTACCATAAGCTTGGTCCTGGGATAATCCAAATGACCGAGATCATTGGATATAGTTTTCTAGGATTCCCATTATTTTGGAACTCCATGGAAAACCCAGGACAAGATTGGGATCGAATTCATTCGGTTCCCAGTTAAGAGCCAGAAGGCCTTATTAAAGGTAACTGCTTCTGGCAACCAGCCGTGCTAAGATGCACATAGCATGCTGGAATAGAAGAATGCAAAGAGACAGCATGATCACTAATAGAGCAGTACTAGGTACTGATCCTAAAAGCAAAAGCAGCTTATCTATTTGCCATGTAGGGCTATCCTAGTCTTATGATAGCTACAGTGAGGGGGTGCAAGTATTCTTGACGCCTCCGAGGCATCCGGCAAGCCGCCGGCATGCCGGAGCTCGCTCCAGCATAGATTCTGGCATTAGAACAGACAATTTTCAAAAGTCGGTTAGATACCAGGATGGCGGCCGCCGGCACAACGGCGGCACGCCGGCAGGAAGCGGCGGCTCCGGCAGTCGGAGGATGCCAGGTTGGTGACTGGGATAAGGATGGTACAGGTAGTATCGGGTTGCCGGCAGTATATGCCGGCACTCCGGTGATCGACCGGCAGGCGGACGATTAGATAGGAGTAGGAGAGCCGCCGGTAGTAGCCGGCGGCAGCCGGCAGTCCCTCGGTACACGGGGGGCTGGCGGCAAGGGTAGGGAAGTCACCAAGAAGGAGGCAGGTATTGCCGACAGTAGAGGCGGCAAGAGACCGGCACCCGGATAGATAGAGACAGGGGGAGGGGGGAAGGGATGCAGGAAGTACCGTCAGGGTTCCAGACATCCCTCCCCCTCCCTGAGAGGGTGTACCCATGATAGAGGCAGGCTCTAACATCCATAAGCAGGGGTCACTAGGGACCGGGAGCTAGGTAGCCCAAGGGAGGGCTAGGGAACACCCAAGAGGGGAGGGGGGGAGACTCCCATATGCAGAGCTATACTAGTAACTAACCTTATAGGACACTATGAAGGTATATGTACCAGAGCGGACTGCACAGGGAAGCTCGGGTAGCCCTACTCATCCACCCTAAGGAGGAGTTGTAGGACAGGGGACAGATGAGTATAAACTAACCTAAGCATAGGCTAGGCTATACAAGAGATAGGTGGGGAGGGAGAAGAGAGAAGTCTTCCCAGGAAGGGTTTCTGTACCAGAGCGGCCACTAAGGGAAGGGAGGACACTCCCTAACCTAAGATCAGGCTGATCGGCTAAAACGGTGCAAGAGTACAGTTTCAGCATGGAACAGAGAAACCTTCCTAACCCGACCTAGAACAGGGCTAAAAGTCCTGGACTAGGCAAGGAAGAAGACATATCGCTATCGCAGGAAAGTCATAGACTATCCTAGCCATAGAGGTAGGCTAGCCTAACCTCACTCTCAGACGCAGCCCTAAAGGGGGTTCATTCCTTTAGGGAGGACAGAGAGGCGATATATACTCTATTAGACAATTAATCCCTTTACTCAGAAAAGGGATCAAGGCTAAATAGAGGGAATGCCGAGGCAGGGGATGAAGGAAGCATATAGGGGTCCTAATATTAGGTTAGGCTAGAAAGAATCACTGACTAGCCTATCCCCTATATGGTCCCTGAAGGCGAAAACATTTGCATCACTGTCAAAAGTATTGTAAAATAATAATGCCACTATCTTCATAACTTAGTCTAGGATCACTAATAAATCATGCATGAACACTTGTATGTAGGCTCCTGGCCTGGGGGCTATAGTAGCCGACTGGTATGAGGTCAATCGAAGACCGATAAAAAGCGTCTAAACACGATATAAAAGTTCCTAGCTATGAAGACTAAATAAACTAATGTATTCGATTAGTATATAATGCCGGAAGCGTTGTTGTGGCTAACTAAATAAGACATGCATAACAACAACGACGCCATAAAATGGCGGGTCCGGTAGAGGCACAGCTCTGCCACAAAACATCAATTATTTCGCAAAATAATATTTACTTTACGGCCAGAGCTAAATTAAACAATACTGGAACCTTGTACTCAACTTTCCAGAAGAAGGCGAGGCTGAAGGTAACGACATAGCGAAGATGCAAAGCGATAAAGATAACACAAGGGAAAATCCGTCTAAGTAGGGCAGCTACTAAACAAAGGATGAAGACGGGCGTGACGTCATTAGAGCAATGGCGTCCGTTTGTTTACGTCTCGAGTATCAGTAGTAGCCACGAGAGAGATTAGCTGTGGAACGGCTCCCAGCTATTCTCAGCCCTTACACACCGAAGCATTAACTCTGTTCGGGGTGGAGATAGCTATGTGGCACGTTCAGACATGCGTGTCCCCTGTTGTATTACGATGTCTTAAAGGGAAACCTTTGAGATACTCGCTCCAGAAGTTAGAATTCTGTGATAACCTGTGGTTAAATTCTCTGGGAATATCTTAGTAGTCTTATACCCAAGGAAGCTACCAAACAGGAACCTTCCATCAGGACGCCATGGCTTGAGCCCAAAAAACATTTTTTGGGATCAATCCATGTCGTCGTGATGGAAGCATACCAGAGCATTAGTGTATTTGTTGATTTTTAATCAGTGCCTTAACCTTATAGCAACCTTTTCTATGGTCATGGGGACCACATGAGACAAGGGACGTTACCGTTATTAGTCACCATCACTAATCACAACCATTGTTAGTGCTTCCTACCTCCTACAGGGAAGAGTCATTCTAGACAGTAGAAAAGGGATCTTGAGGTTAACATACATAGTATGACCAAACATAAGTACACACTGAATATACAAATAGTCTCATAGTTGTATATTTGCTAAAATAACCTCAGTGTCTCTTATATCTTTTATTTGATGCATACAAATATATGAGGGATACTTACTTTGGTAAGTTGAAGAACTCTGGCATGTATACATACAATTGTCTGGCGAAGGTGGACGCACTACATTCTAATAGACATTTATTACTAATAAATGACTAAAAGATGTTCAGTAAAACGAATGTAGTATGACAATGGGATTATACCTGTAACAAGTACAGAGACTATATTTCTTTCTTGAAGGAAGAAATGATGAGTGCCACTCTCAGACTGAAGAAAATTATAAAACAATTTTTCTTCATAATTCCTGTACTGGTTACTTCTATCTGCACTGTGTACTTCGTACACTGGCACTAGTGCTATCTGTATAATTCCACACCTGGGATTTTGAACAGAGCCAGTGTTATCATGGTAACACTTAATTAAAAGAAGTCACACCTAAGAAGGGTGACCTCTTCTCCCTTTAATTGACAGTCCCAGTCAATTAGCCGTTCATCGTAGAATTAGACGGCAGGTTAGATATTCTACCTGGCGTCACCACATTTTGCTTCAGATCATTGATTTGTCTAGCATAGTGTATGTAGAACACTCTGGATGATTCTCATCCGTTACATGTGCGTGGACATGTGAGGTCCCAAACCAAAAACTGTTTACTACAGTTATTAGGGGGCAGGTTTTAATACACTACCTGCTGCCACTACGAAGTGTTTCAGTTCATGCACTTGTTTTGCATAGTGTTTGTAAAACACACTGGATGATTTCCATCCAGTGTATGAACGAAGGCACTCAAAGTCCATATACTGAAAGAAGTTCAGTGATGAAGCAATCTTTCTCGGATCATGACCTGCGGGAGTACTGTCCGGATCCGCTCTACGAATAAAGTAGGTGAGCTTCGCCCTTAGTTGTTTTAGGGATAAATTTGATCCAGAAGTTTCTCCTTTAAAGAGCTGTCCTCCCCTGAAGTCTGAAGTTCTACGAAGATAGACCTTTAGACACTCTACAGGACATAGAGAGACATCTTCCTTCAGAGGGCAGATTCTCCAGGGACCCCACCTCTTAGTGGGTAGCTCGGTTTTAGCGAGAAAGGATGGATCAGGAAATAGATTCAGTTCTCCCACTTCCGTGAACTGAATGTGACCCTCATCTCTGGATAGGGCCACTATTTCACTAATTCTAGCCCTGGAGGCGATAGCGAACAGAAAAATAACCTTTTGGATTAGATCCTTAGGAGAACAATCTTCATTGTTCACAGATGAGGCATAATGTAAGACCTTGTCCAAAGACCAAGAGATGGGCTTTGGTGGCCCATTACTTTTCATACTATATACACATGACATGTGGTTTGGCCTAGAAAACAAGCTTGTTGCATATGCAGATGATGCTACTCTCTTTGCATCAATTCCATCCCCTGAATGTAGATCTAGGGTTGGTGAATCCCTTAATAGAGATTTAGCTAGAATTAGTGCATGGTGCAAATTATGGGGTATGAAGTTGAATCCTAACAAAACTCAAAGTATGATTGTAAGTAGGTCAAGGACGGTGGCTCCTCAACATCCGGATCTCAGTATTGATAATGTTTCTTTAAATATGTATGACTTTCAAAATTTTAGGTGTGATTCTCGACAGTAAATTTACTTTTGAGAAACATATAAGGTCTGTGTCGTCTTCAATTTCACAAAAAATAGGCTTATTGAGAGTCTTTCAAGATTTTCGGTGATCAGTCTATTCTGAAGAAGTGTTTTAATTCTTTCATTCTACCTTGTTTTGAGTATTGTTCTCCTGTCTGGTCTTCAGCTGCTGATTCTCATCTTAATTTGTTGGACAGAAACTTACGGTCTATTAAATTTCTTATTCCTGATCTAGATATTAATCTCTGGCACAGTCGTTCAATTAGTTCATTATGCATGTTGCATAAGATTTTTCATAACTCTGACCATCCTTTACATTCAGATCTCCCTGGACAAATCTATCCTGTTCGTAATACTAGGCAGGCAGTTAATTCTAATAGCCAGACCTTCTCCATCACGAGGCTCATTACTATGCAGTACTCTAGAAGTTTTATTCCAGCTGTTACCAAGTTGTGGAATGATCTTCCTAATCGGGTGGTTGAATCAGTAGAACTTCAAAAGTTCAAAGTTGGAGCAAATGCTTTTTTGTTGATCAGGCGGACATGAGTCTTTTTATAGTTTATTTATGACATATTTGTTTTTAAAGTTAATAGTTTATATATGACATGTCTGTTTTGACGTTTTTACTTAATTTAGAATTATTTATTGCTAGTTTGTTCTCTTCATTTATTTATTTCCTTATTTCGTTTCCTCACTGGGCTATTTTTCCC
Organism: Palaemon carinicauda; assembly: GCF_036898095.1. Taxonomy (NCBI): domain Eukaryota; kingdom Metazoa; phylum Arthropoda; class Malacostraca; order Decapoda; family Palaemonidae; genus Palaemon; species Palaemon carinicauda. The sequence goes on from NC_090759.1 coordinate 74,340,110, forward strand.
TGTTGGGGCCCCTGGGCTTGTAGCATCTTGCTTTTCCAACTAGGGTTGTAGCTTGGATAGTAATAATAATAATAATAATAATAATACCGCAGGCTTAAGCCTAGCACATGCCTTCGGAATCTTATTAAAGATTTCATTTGCCAGATCCACTTGAAAGGCATATAGGAGAGGCCTAGTCAAGGCTGACTTGCACGTATTTATCGTATTGGCCGCCAGACCTTGGCTATGAAGGTGGACAAAGAAGGATAGACAGAAGTTCATTGAAATTTCTTTCGGTCCTTTTGCTTTCACAAACTCAACCCACTTTTCCCAGGAAAGACTCATATTGTCTTCTAGTTGACTTGGCCTTGTATTCTTCTAAGAATTCTATATTGCCTTTTGAGATCCCAAACCTTTTTCTAACCGCTAGAGCGAGAAAATCATGAAATGAAGGGTTTGGGTTCTCTGTGATAAAACTAAGGCAGTTAATTTCTGAATCTTCGGAAATATACCTAGGGTCAGAGCTAGGACCAGCCTCATCGAGTCCATCAGCCCCACTAGAGGATCCTCGTATGGGCCTATATAGCGAGGTAGTTTCTTGAAGACGCTCGTGATGAAGAGGTCGAATTGCAGTTCCGGGACTTGTTCCCATCTGGGAGGGAATATGTCTGCGCCCATGGACCATTCCAACTCTATCGGTTTGTATCGAAATAGAGTATCCACCGTCACATCGTGGATCAGTTGTAAGTGAACTGCTGGTAGGTGCCGTCCCTTTAAGAGAGGGATGGGTAACTTCACCAAGACTGAATGAGACGTTCGAATGTGAAGTCTTATTAACGCTTCGGTGTCCCAGATCAGTCATAGGGAGCCTGATCTGTGTGGAGGGGGCTTCCCCACCCATGAAAGGACCAGCAGAGTCTTGGGACTTTCGTGCTCTAATTTCTGTTAGAGAAGCAATTAAAGAGGGACCGATCTCAGTCTTTTTTTATCTCTTCAAGCGTTTGATGCGTGTTTTCTCCAAGCTCTTAACGCATCTTTCCGGTGTGCCCTTAGCACCAGGTCTGTCACTACAGTATAGCGAACTGGGGAAAGTTTAGCGCTTTTTCCTGTTGGAGTTTTGGAATTCTGACTGAATACCTGAGTCTCTTGACAGACCTCACGAGCTCCTTTTATATTTCCAAAGAAGAGGAGAGTTGATGTGACTGAGGGCTTCAATGGTTTTTTAAACATCGAAACCCCTGAGCTGGAGAAAGTCGAGACTTAGATCTTGCATCCGTGATGTCCCAGGAACCGGGTCATCTCTTTGAAAGCACATTGGCCGGACACTTCGGGTGCTGCCCACTCCAGCCTCTTGATCAGGTATATTAATACCTGAACTATTTCTAGGCTTGAATTTGACGTGACTAAGTTCGTCAATCCTTTGAAGATACTTAGAACTGCGAGTCCGACACGTATCTTCCTTAGGATGAATGTTACTCTGTAACATGAATTCTAGATAGGAGGAAAGGGGGTGGTTGACTGGAAGGTTCCGAAGGACACCTTTCAGGTCTGAGGTCTGACAAGAATACGAACACCCTTAATTGGAACAAGGTCCATATGTTCAGAAGGATTAACATTCAGAACTTGCTGTTTTTTATGAACTTGTTGAGTGGCGACAAGTTCGGAATGGCTCATTGATATCACGAGTCCTTCTCGTGAACACGAAGCAGCCTTCCCTGGAACTCGATGAGCTAATGTTTTCTTACTACCTATATGCTCTATAACTCTCAGGTATACTCCTCCAGGAGGGTTTTGAACTGTAGGAGAAGTTAAGGAAATGATGGTAGGGACATTTCTGTTTCCCATCAATGGCTCATCTTGAATAGGCTTTGGACCAAAGGATCGAAGGTCCTGCGATCCTGAGGGAAAGTTCCTCCTAGCCGAAGTGTCTTTATGCTTCCAGTGGTCAGTAGGCTTAGACTTTTGACCATCTGCCGGTAGCATCGTGGTCAATGGAATAGTGGGATGTTGTTGAGCAGCCCGGATATTTCCAGCATTTCCAATCTTCTTTTTAGGTTGGGGACCCACAACCACAGAAGATATTCTCTTTGAAGGAATGCCCCATTTTTGGAGAAGACCTATGTTTTTCATGGTGGCGTTCTTAATTACTTCCTTAGTGACCTCGTGTGGGAAGAGATCTTTACCTCAGATGTTGGAAAATATTAGCTTCCTTGTTTCGTGTTTTACTGTTGCATCAGCGAACACAAACTCTCGACATGCTCCCCTAGCCTTCATAAAGGTGTAAAGGTCCTTCACCAAGATAGCCATATGCATTTTGGCTATGACCATGAGCATGTCTGGGGTACTCTCGTAGGTTGAACACAACTATATGTAGTTTTGTAGAGAAAGGGATGTTGCAAGTCTCTCCTTTGACTCCTGTTCATTACACAAGAGCAACTCAGACAATTGTCGACTTGCGACGTCCTTGTCTAATTTTCCTACTGAAAATGTCAAATGGACTTCCTCCCAATCCTTTTCCTGTCCGGGAAAAGCTGGTGACAAAGGCTTGCACTCATCGAGTGTGGGATATGGCTTACCCGCCTCTACCGCTTTGGCAACAGAAGTAAATGCCTTCCCCATAAAGGGGAATGAGAGTGAAGTAGGAGCAAGAAAGGAAGGGTGTCAGTTATTCAGTGAGAATACCTTCGACTCTGAATAACCCGCCTTTCTTAGACTACCTGAAAGGATAGTCTGTGCCTTATCATGATCAAGAATCAAGACCTCCTTTGGTTCCGTTCCTTTTCTTGACTTTGGTTCGTACTTCAGTCGAACCCAACAATTAGGGAAAGCATCAAAGCTTAGCCAAAATTTAATTTTGTTCAAAGGAACAGCACCTATTTTCTCTTGAGATGCAGAGATTGCCATTTGAAATCGGCATCTGCTCCGCGAACCTCCAGGGATTGGTTATGGAGCATGTCAGTAGGTCTTGATTCATGGGTCGTTTGACTGACCCCTGGGAAGCGACAAGAGAAACTTTACGAGGATCTATCTTGCGTTTTACTTCATGCTTTTTGTTTTGTCTACGAAAGCTCTCTATTTGATTCTTCAGTTGGATACATAATTGTACCACATTATCCAAATTAAGGGTAGAAGACGAAGATGTTGACATCGATGGCTCTAAAGCCGGCACAAGCGGAGGAAATTCCGACAACATTTTCCTCTTCTACCTTGGGGCATTTCTTGCCCTTAATCCCAAAGGTTTTCTGGCCGTCACGGGATGTAGCTAACTCCTGAGGCACTACTGTTTCCTCACTTGCTTCCGGAAATAGTAGCTTACGCATCCCATCATTAGGTAGGAAAGGTCCCGGAGAGATCTTTTGAAAGCCTCTCGTCCAGTTGTGTAATTTATATTAAGCTGTATCCCTAGTCTCTGTAGACTTGGGATTTTCAAAACCTTCAGACATTAATGTCCGACATATATTGCAAACCTGTGGGTTCCAATAATGTAGGGATCCGGAAATAATATTGCAGGGGGCATGAAACCTGTAAGTATTATGACCGTAAAAATACTTACTCTTGGCCTTGCAGAGGACTGCAGCACAAGGTATCTGGTGTTCCTCCTGTAAAGAAAGTAAAACCAAATGAGTATACAATGGATTACTGTATCTCCTTGACAATCAACATGCAAATGTCCTTTACAATAGAGTAGCTTAGGATAGTAAGCTATAAAGGGATAGTAGGAGATACATACTTGTGTACCCCTGTGAGCAAACGCTGTTGCCTCCCCTCAGTATTAACTACATGGAGATTTCTCTATAGAGTAACTCCAAGTAGAAGGACTCTTACCCCTAGGGGTAGAGAAGTATCAAATCACAGTCCCAAAATAATGGTAATACTGTGGGGTCAGGATGACTGATACTCGATCAGAATATTGAAGAAAACTATTCATTCAATATATGAACGGTACCAGCAGAATGCTCGTACAAGGGTACCCAAGGTATGTCAGAAATACTACTGTATCATGGTACTGTAGTTTTCTAATTGTAGTAAGTCTATATTGCAATTTACTGGCTACTGTATATCATGTATTGTAGTCTAGTCATTATGCTGCCTTCATAGTAGCATATGACAGTATGGTCCATCTAGCATGAAGCCAGCTGGACTTGGAAAATAAAGACATATATTTGTATATCCCACTCAGCCTATTGGCTGTAGTCTTCCTACTATATTAAAATATAGTTTCCTGATCAGGGAGACTCTAGGAAAAGGCTCCACTCTTTAAGGGTTAGGAGTGTATTACTCCTGCCTTGAAGTGTTTAATATTGTAGGGTAATCCTAATACTGATTTCTAATCAGGATATTGAAGAAATCATATTCATTCAATACAGGATTGGGCTCAGCAAATGCCTGTTTTGGATATCCAAAATATATTGGAAATAACTACTAGTATAAAATATATAGTAGTTTTCTATCTGCAGTATATTCTATACTGCAGATATACTGGCTGCCTGTATAATATATACAGTAGTTTAGCCGGCATAGCTAGGTCTTGCCGGCATACCTGGCATGCTAGCTAGAGAGAGAGAGAGAGAGAGAGATAGCATGGAAAAAAGGCTACTCCTTATTGTGAATGTATACAGTAATTAAGGATGTAAAAGTCTAATTTGACTGCCTTTTTCCAGAAAGAAGGTCCTAATAGAAGGGGAGAATTTACCATTCAGGCTTCCATGCAGCTATAGTACTATTGCCGACAAGGTACCGCCGATACACTGCCGGCCGGCAAGTCCAGCAGTACCAGTACAGTCGGTGTGCTGCCAACTGAGTCAGCACTATCTGTGCCGGCCTGGCCGGCAGTACCCCGACAACAGGACCTGTAGCAGCAGTCCAAGGGAGGACTGAAGAACCTTGGGAACAGAAGGGACTTCCCTCTCACGGCCATCATGGTCGCCGAGCTGGGCCGGCAGTTGCCGTCAGATGATGTGGTTGGCGGCCGTATGCTCTGCCGTCAGCCAAAGACATGACTAGATGAGTCTGGCTGGCTCCGGCAACCTACCAACAAAGGAAAGGTTGCAAGATGCCGGCCTAAAGAAAGACAATGGCTCAGCCATCAAAAGTGGACAGAGGGGTAGGGAACAGGGTCCTGTAACGAGTGTGAAAGGAACTGGCAAAATTTGTCAGTCCTACCACCTGTAAAAGAAACTGTTTCGATATCGGCAGAATCCCAGGGAACAGGAGAGACTCGGTTCTCCATCCCAGAGATTGCCGACACAGTTAAGGGGATGGCGGCATTGCCGCCTCCTCTCAACAAAGAAGAAACAGAGTTCCAGTGCCACATATCCTAGGCTAAAGAAAATTACTCTTCAGCCCAGAGAACTGTGGCATAGGACTAGTCTTTTAGTCGCAAGGAGAAGATGGTATCCTACCATAACTTCAAGTGCAGCTAATGAGGGCTAACCTCCATTGCCGGCCACCTGGCCGGCAGGGGAATGATGGTATCCTACAACCCATTCGCCCTGCAGGCAGGTCGCCGACATAAAACTAAATACAGTACTCTGAGATTCTGACTAAATCGCAAAACCTGATGGTATACCACAACCAACGGTTAAGGGAAGAGGCAGGACAAACCCTAAGTTAGCCATGTCTGAATAAAATTCAAGGCACGGCTATTAGGGTTGTAGCCTGAGGCTACACTTAGAGAGAAAGAGATTACCCTTAAGTCTCCGAAGAGACGTGTAATGTTTCATAACATTCTAGGAGGTATCAGTCTCCACTGAATGAAAACAATACAAGAGTGTAACCGGGGAATGTCTGAACGTATAGTAAAAAGTCTAGGTAAGGTTACCTAGGCTATACGAGATCTCGGTTACCTAAATCGCCGAAACTAACTATACGATCGACAGAGAAAAGGGGGAAACAAAAATTATGCACATTATCGAAACTTTACAAGAATAATTGCCTAAATAGCTAAATCATTAAAATAATTAAATAAAGCTATTAAAAACGAAGTCGTTCTGCTATCTAAATAACACATGCCTAACGAACGACGGCGCCATGGTGCCTCCAGTAACTGGCCTAGCTCTTAAACACAATAAAATACTCTAATTTCATTGTGAAACAGGAGCTAAAATATACTCATAGTTAAAACCCGATACTCAACTTTCGAGAGGCGGAAGAAGATAGAGAAAGCATAATAATAATCCTGTAAAACGATCGAAATGTTAGATCACCAGGAAATATCACCGAGCGAGATCGCTACAAAAAATGGAATGTCCGCCGTCGTGGGAATGGCGCTGTTGTATTCCCAATAGTATTACGAGAGCGGGGAGAGCCTTTGGACGGCTCCCTTTTGCCACATCCTACTCGAAGCCAAAATGCTGTTTGAGGTGCAGATTGCTGTGGAGGGGTGTCAAGAATGCGTCCGCTGATATTATGCAATATCCTTTTGAGAAATTTTAAGGATATTCGTGCCAGGAGTTAGAATTCTGGATACCTAAAGGTAAAATTCTCTGGGAATATCACTGTAGTACATATACAGTATCCCTTAGGAAGCTACTTTGGGGAACTTCCATCACGACGACATGGCTTGAGCCCAAAAATTTCCCACTTTCTAATGTAATCATATGTTCATATAGATTACGGAATTATACATGTTAGCTCAAGTTAACTGTAGGATTACAACATTTTTTTTTCTTGTTAATTAGCATAAGTTCATAAATTACAAAGAGATTTCTATGCATACATTCGAATACACTCCATGGAGTTGGGTCAATCGATACCTGTGTAGACACGAGAATACAGTAGTTATATTGTTTCAAATCATTAAGAGTACTGTACAGTGGTAACTTGTCAGACTCGCATTCGCATGGCAGCAGATCACTCCTAGCCCTAGACTGTGAGTTTAAGCTGTTTACTGGGGAGACCACTGCATTGGTTGGGCATCACAGCAGGGGATTGGGCTCGCTTGGCTGATTTTCTGGTGAGCATCTATTCTGTAGAAACAACAACTCAAACTAGACATCTTTAAGGTGACTACTGTAGGTTCTAGAGCTTTCAAATATGTGGCCCCAAGGCTTCAAATGGACATTGAAAGACTAAATATAATAACACTAAAAGAAGAAACTGAAGATGTTCTTGTTTTTTAAGTGCTTCAATAATGTGGATTTGACTATAAACACGCAATATGCTATGTTACGCTGAATAGCTAAGAAGGTATACAATAAACTGATCTTGTAGGTCCTGTTGGTGAATGGCACAAGGTTCTCCTGTGTGATAGAACCAGCAAAACAGCCCTTTAAAGTAAATAAAGTAAAGATAACCCCTCCTCCAGTAACCGTGTAAATTACATCTGCAACCAGATTAGATTTTAAATTTGGTTTTAACTAGAAAAATTGGATTTTATGACTCTTGTTAGGTAATCTCTAACTTTTTAATTGGACACTTAATCGTGCCTGTAGGAAAACTTTGTCGATCATGTTTTGTTAGGGTCAAATTAATGAACTTGGACAAAAGTGCACCGTGTCTGGGCCCTGTGAGACTTATTTAGCTCCCAAGTGAAATTGAGATGTTGCTCTTTCCCTTTTTATGATAATTTTGGTTTTCCTTCCATCTGGCACAAACATTATATCAAACAGAGTAGATGACTTATAAGCTCTGTAACCTTGCATACACCCACGAATTTTAGGCGGCATTTTCTAGATGAACCTTGCCTTAGGGTATATACAAGGTTTTTTGGTTGTTTATTGTTCTCCCACATGTCCTGAACAAGAATCAGATGGATGCCAATCTGGCACCCTTGGGTAAATTTTTATTGGGGCAAATAAATACTTGTCTTTTATCAGTGATTTGATCAGCCAGTATAATATTCAGACACTTCTCCCAGTTAAATCTTCTTTAAATTAAGTCATTGAAGATTTCAAGGTCTTATATTTGATTTTTTTTTTGTCTAAATGTTTATTGTAGTGCTCTAGATTTCTGAGTATTCAAATCCTATACCACCCATAATCACAGTTCGTGAAAGTCTCTTTTGGTGAAATTATGAGAATAGAGGAAAGCGTTGCTTCAGCAGACCTAGAATGGTTGATAAAGGAAACTAGAAATGACCGCAGTGGGGAGGACAACACTCCCGAATGGTAAAGGTATATAAAAAGTGCAGCTAGAAATACTGTGAGCAAAGTAAGTCCAACAAAGAATGGTTGGTCTCTTGATTGATGCTACTTTGTCCCATCCTGATACTGTTTTGACAACAATTCTACATGCAGAGAAGTTTCTCCTTTCACATGGTCAACCCTATACTCAAATGGTAGCTGGCATGCAGCTATATAAGGTAATCTTAAAAGTGAAATGGTCTCATCAGGTCGGTGGAAGCATCTATTTGTACACCCCAGAGGAATGCACTTGCTGATGTTATTCTGGCATTGTATCAGAAACCCCATGAAAGACACTGGGCTTGAAGAGATCCTGAAGTCAGTTTTTTGGGGAATGGCATATGCTGAGTGGAAAGGCCTGGCCAAAGGCAGTGATAGGGTTCTGTATGGCAGCCAGTGCTCTTTCCAAAGATGATCTTGAAAAAGAGGTCACACCTAAAAGCATGCAATTAAAGCTTGAGGAGGCTAGTTGGAAATCATTAGGGAAACTGTGGATTAACTGTCTAATTATACTAGTTTGGCTTGCCTTGCTCTTCTTCTGTACAGAGAGAGAAGCAAATTGGCTTCTACACTTGCACTGTGTTAAGCAAATGATACCATACTTCTTTGCTGCAGTACTATGGAATTACGGCAAGTATTCCACATGATACCTGTCGGAGATGAAAAGCTCATTTGAAGGAAGCTGACAATATGTTCCTAAGAGAGGAGCATGTCTCCTGCCATGAAGGACCATGGAATACTGTGTTTTCAGACCAGTTCGGGGAACATACATACATCCAGTATGGAAAAACAAGATGTGGACTTATTGGTATTATCCTGTGGGCAGATGAGGTGGCACCATGGATTCTTTCATGTGGTGTTTGCAATGTGGGTTCTCTGTCAATGGATGCAATCTTTAAGGACGAAGATAGCATCAATGTGGAAAGGAAGGAGTCGAAGAAAAGGCACGGGGAGAAAGGCCCACAAAGGCTTGAGCTCAATGTAATGGATAGACGGAAAATACTGACTGAACTACTGTAGATAGCAGTCATGTCCAGAAGGATGTTGCTATTGGGCAAAAATGGTTACCAGATTTCGAGGCAAATTACCAGGAGGTTTCTATAAACTAGGGGAAAAAAAGAAGTGGTCTCTATGGAGACATTGAGTTAGAGACAAGACTGTGTATGACACAGTTAAGGTTGTATGCAAGAATGCTCATGAAAAGTGCTCACAGGGGCCTTGACTTTAAGGATGTTCTCAGTTATGAACTGGCACCCATCCAATCCAGTTAATTTAATGAATGTGGTGATATCAGGAAAGGCAACAAATCCTCTCTTGTCAGTCATCTTACAGTATTGAAGCATTCAACCATTCTGACTGAAGTAGAGGTCATTGATGGTAATGCGATGCTGTACCACATCTCCTGGCTAGAGAATGCAACAGTGGAACAGCTGGGAGCTACCTTCAGCAAATCGGTATCTCAAAAGTCATGAGGTGTATGTTATCTTTGATTGGTACCAGGATGGATCCACCAAGTCTCGTGAATGTGAGAGACTTACCCCTGGAGCTGTGCCCCCTGACATCAAAATGACAATGACCACTCCTCTGCCAGCTAGGAATGTGCTCATGAAGAATGTCAACGACAAAAAATAACTTGACCTTCTTTGTTCAACACATGATGATGATGATGATGTTGAATGCAAAGATGATTGGTTAGGAGGATGATGAATTTAGACATGGCTAAGCTGATATCAACATCATCAGCTACATTCTTCGTTTGGCAACAGAAGAAAGCAGGGAACATATAAGGATTAAATATTTCCCTTGACCTACTTAGGATTATCATATCTGACTGAAATTTCACCTGTGCATTGGTACATTAGTGTATAGGTCACATGAAAATTTGCAGAACTCCCTTTTTTACGTGTTTGATTGAAGTAAGGTGTAACTATAGACCCAGTCAAGTACTAAGCAGTGATCAATTTTCTATATTTGAAAGGTTGCATGCTGAAATAGAACTTTGATAAAATTAAACAAACATATGGAGATGCTGCCCCATCATATGATATTATAAAACACTGCCATCACCAGTTCAAGTATGGCCGAACAGCTGTTGAAACAGCGCCCGTTCGTGGAAACCCCCATTCTGCCATTGATGAAGAGACCATCCATCAAGTAGAAGCTGCTATTTTGGAAGACAGCCATATACAGTAACTGTTCATCAGTTGGCTCAAATTGTGTAGAAAAGTGTAGGGTCTGTGGAAAAAAAATAATTCAGGATCATTTGCACATGCATAAGGTGTCTGCACTGTGGATTCCCAGGCTCCTAACTCCTTTTCAGAAGCAGGAACAAGTAGATTGCTCAAAGGCTCCTTTGGACAAATCAACTAAACGGAAAGCCTTTTTGACACTTGTCACACTGGATGAAACATGGGTCCATCACTATGATCCTGAGACTAAAGTCCAGGCTATGCAATGGAAGTACTTTGACTAGCCACCCCTAAAGAAGGAAAGAGTGCAACTCTCTCCAGGAAAGGTCGTGCTTACCATATTTGGGACCAGCACGGAGTAATTACTGAGACTTGCTATGCTTCAGTACTGCGTAAATTTTGAGAATCCATGAAATTCAAAAGGCGTGGCATGCTGACCAGAGAAGTCGGCATCCTGCAAGACAATGCTCCAATTCACAACTCATATCGCCCAGACAGAAGCGCACTCCTCTGCCTATGAAATTCTTCCACACCCCCTTATTCTCCTGACCTGGCACCACCTGATTTTCAGCTCTTTCCAACATTAGTCTTTATTGAAGGAAACACATTTCTCAGATGATAAGACACTGATTTTCAGGGTGGAGTCATGGTTTGAGGCTCAACCCACTGACTTTTACAAACAAGGTCTCCAGAGTTGCCTAAAAGGATAAAATAAAATGCATACCCTGGGGGTGCCTATGCAGAAAGAGACTAATAACAGTTCCCGGTTTTGTGTGTCTTGTTTGTTGGCAGTGGGTCAGGGAAATCTTTAATAAAGGCCCTTGTATTAGACACTGAGTGAGGACACAGATTTGTTTGTGCTGTTGGTGTACTTAAGTTGAAAACCCCACCTCTCCAGAGGTCTCAATGAGGAAATTAGATAGAACAGATGTTATAACTGCTACAGCTAGGAAGCTTGGAAATAAGTTTGCAGCTTTTGCCCTTGCATATGATTACCAGGTGTGACAGTCTCATACTCCTTTGGGAAAGGCCTTAATGTCATGATGAAGCCTGTCAACTTTGATCTTGCTCCAGTGGGTCAACCAAACTCTTCTGAAGAAGTCTTGATGGAGACTGGTTATCTATTTTGCCTCTTGTATGGTGTCATGGCTGAAGTTCAGCAGATGCTCTTCACCACGAAGAGAGAAAAGTACTGTAATCTTTGCTCTCTTCCGCCAACAGATGAGCCACTCGCTCATCACATGAAGCGAGCTCCACTTCAGGCAATGTTATGGAAAGCTTCTGATGATCAGCAACCCCCAGATGTGAGTGCAGCATATTAAGGGTAGCATAACAAGAGAAGGAGTCCTCTACGCAGCCCTGCAGCACTTTCAGACCTTAAAGTTATTGCATGTGGATGCACAAGCAACACACCATGTAATCATAAGCAGTACAGCTCTAAGAGTGCAAAGATGTCTTGCGCCACATTCTGCAACTGCAAAGCAGTGGACAAGCACAACATTGAAGATACTGTTCAGTTAAGCAGATGATCTTCTTGAATCAGTGAGGATGATCTGGATTAGAAGATCTGTTTTGAGCTATGGATGTAAATGTTTAAAGCTTACCCTACTGCAAGGTTCACCCCCCACTGTCTCCTGGACTATTTTCTTTTTTTTCCCAAACTAGTTCTACTTACAAGTAAGGTTAAGTATCAAGTATCATAATCAGGGCGTTTTTTTTTATGTAAGACGCTTCAAGAATTCGAATAAAGTTAGAGAATTGTATAAAGCAATAGAATTCCACTCCATTGAAGTAGCAGTGCCAATTTAATACCTCCAGTTAACAGCCGTGTAAATAATACACTGACTCAAATGCATGTGTTCTCAGTGTTTTTAATTTTCTTTTTGCAAATTTTTCAAATTTTCAGTTACCCCCAGAAAAGTTTACCTTTTATGTGTGATTTTTAAAAGAATCTGGTAAAAAGAAAATTTTTAGTTTTGGAGTTTACATTTTTTTTTTTCTACATTCATGCATAATCCTTTCCATATTACCGTAGTCTCTTTACTTTGATGGTCTTTTTTTCCAGGCCCTATCACACGGGAATCACATAGTTCACATACTATGGGACCTATAAGATCAGTTTACTGTATCGTATACATTCTAAGATATTTTACGTTTTCACACAACATATTGCGTGTTTCTCAAATCCACATTATCAGAGCACTTGGGAAACAAGAAAGTCTTCAGGTTTCTTCTTGAAAACCTTAATATTGCAAAGGGTCACATAATAATCAGGCTTTTTTTTTACATTACAGTACCATAAAACAGAAACTGCTACTTTTTAACTTTATTCATTAGCATTGAAAGTAGTACTGTACTTCCAAAGTACATTTTAATAGGTCATTTTATTTAACTGTTTACCACCATTTGAGCATTTACATGACAGAGAATTGGTCTTGGCTTATGTAGTCCTACTAATAGGGCTTAAAATACATAATTAGGTTAAATTCAAGTTTTTTTTTTTTAATGAAGGGTCCATAATTGGTATATTAAGTTAACTATAAATTGTATGGAAATGGTTACTGAGCAATTTATTTTTTCTAATACATCAGTTTTTATTTGAATAACTTAAAACAAATGAATGTTGAAATTGTCTAAAGTAAAGTTGGAATTTATGTAATAATTTATAAACCACTGCTTTATAACTTAAAATTCTAAATTTCACAGGAATATAATAGATGGCAGTATTTATCCAATTTAATGAAACCTATACAGTATGTACTCTTCAGCAGCTAATATTTTGATGGTTTCAACTTTCATTATAATTATGACAAAAACTGACCCATTTCTCCTCTACTGTTTATTAAAAAAAGTACATCACAACCTAGGATGGCTACCAAGCTTTGGGAAAATGTGAACTAAACTGTATATGTATGAAAAGCTTATTAATTATGGTTCTGTAGCTGCATACCTTGCCCAAGGATGGGCTGTCATAGATGAGGTTGATACAGTATTGATTGTGGCTGTGAGGAAGAGGGTAGCAACACCTCAGAGGATAAAATAAACTGAAGTTTTCTTTGCAGCAAAATCTTCCTCCTCTAGCATCATCAAGCTGGATCTAATATTGGTTATTGGGAATTGTTTTTAGGTCAAAGTAATTCCAAAATACCAAGTCTCTTCCATAAGGCTTCTGTTCGTAGGTACTGTACATATTGTGCAATGTTTCCTTGTTCTCTCTCTTCCCTGTTGTCCTCTGGGATCTACATTTCTTTTCATTTTTCCAGTTAATCAACCCAAACTATGCATTCCGTTCATGGGCCAAAGTCAAATGTAACTGCCCTAGGACTTTTTGCTGTTTCATACATTTCATTTTTTTTTTTTTTTTTAATTCCATGTTTTTTGTTTTTCTTAATTCTTCCATGTCATTAAGTTGTACCTCTCCATCCATCCCCTGGCCCGGGTATCCTCTTTACCTTCATCCCTTATACTAAAGGGATGATGTTACGTTCTTTGTTTGGTTTGTTTGTAGATTGTATTGCTGCTAGGAATTTTTTGGGTCGTAGGGCCATCCATAAAAAGGATAAGAATAAGAAGCTTGTTTTGTCGTGAGGGTAGTTTTGATGACTGGAAAGTGTGGCAGTTGTTCCGCAATCCATTCTAGAAGTGCTTGGAGTCTTCTTAGTTGGATAAGGAAGATGGTACCCACTATCTATACTCGGCTCCGTTCTTCCAAATTTGTAATTTTCTTGTGTCTCTGTACAAGATGAACATCCAAAACTAAGCGCGTTCATATAATGGAGTTATCCGAAAAAATTTTTATGATCACCTTGTTTCATGGATTGAGGTTAAAAATCTTTTTATATAATTGGTAGGCAGGTGCAAACTCCATCTAGAATTTGCAGAAGGGGACACTGTAGTCTAGTATGTATGCTACTGGAACAAGGAATTATTGAAACAATCCTGTTTGTAAGCCACCCCATTTTGCTCAAATTATTTGATACTGTACTGCAATATTTTCCCACGAGAACTTAAATGTTCTCGGTCAAGCATACATCCTTTGACTTAATTTTGCGAATCCTCTTTACATTTATTGCAAACCTCAAACTTGACTTGTTATTTTTCAAACCAGGAGCGGATGAGTCTTACTTTTTGTAACTGGATGTTGTTGGGAAGTGGCCTCTAAACCAACCAATGTAATCATCTTTATGAATATTTGACAGAACTTTATTATAGTTTCCTATGTTTTATTCATAGCTATTCCACAATTCAAACTTGCTTCAATGTTATTGACTTGCTCCCCTTTCCAAGCTTGTACAGTAATTGAGGCTTTCTTAAGAAGACTCAGTAAAGCTAGCTATCACATGAACTGAAGTCCCTGTAAGGAGTGCTTTCAACTAAGGACCCTGTTTAGGTAGACACTTCTAGTGTAACAACTAGATGATGAGGATTAAGTTTAGGCTTCCCTAGTGATTTTTTAAAGTCTTGCAATGTAGAAATGCTTGTGCTTCGACTTGTAACTAATTCTAGGAGTTTTATGGTCATTTGTTTCTTTTAGCTTCTGTATGCTGAAGTATTGTGACTCAAAAAAGAAAAAAAAGGGCACTACAGTAATAGGACTCCCTTCATTTTACATAGCTTATGGGCCACAGGAACTTTCTTATAATTGTATTTGAATTGACAACGTACAACGAATAAAAGTGAACTTTAGTATTAATTTTGAGGAGCAATGTAAATTTCCCCAGAGCATTAACATGAAATTACTAAAATATGTTATCGATAGCTGTGCATTCTATCAACTTCTATACTCTGCAGTAACTAAAAGATTCACACTATTTTGGTAACCAGTTTCCCCTTTTAGACAATTTCTAGTTTAATGCCCAGTTTCTTGTAATGCACTATTTGTGTATACAGTACAGTATAGTTGAAATGAAAATAAAATTTTAGTTTGGCCAAAGTTTGAGAGTATATTGTATATTATTTTTACTTTTATTGCAATAGATGCCTTTTTTGTAGGTAAATATTTAATCTACATTCCTGTCTTTCACATTATAATTGAGGCAACTAGCTTTTCTTAAAATTTTATTTATCCAGAAGGACAATATAACCTGATGCAGTATTAGATACTTAAATTTTTTAAGATTTGTATTTATTTACAGGTTCAGGATTTGAAGCCACAAGGAACTAGAGCAGTTTGATCAGTCTACCTGTTTGGTGATGTGTGGAGTCTTCAGGGTTTATTAACACACTTGTCTATTAACGTGAGGTACATCAAATCCTGGCTTGTTTATTTTTTATGTTAATTTGCATGCAAAGTTTTCCTCTACTCATTTTATCTATATTGAAAGATGCCAGTACAACCAATTGCCATATAAAGAATTTTGAGAAGTTTGAGAATTAATTATTGGAATAAAAAGGTAATGTTGCATTGACAGCATTCCAGTAAATTTAGTTTTAGTAATGCAGGTAAGCTGTTGCTTTGGATTATATAATTAAATGTATATATGGTCTTAACAGCAAAAGAACATATTCCTAACTTTGATAACAGCAAAAGAAAATGTTCCTAACTTTGATGATTACCCTGTAGTATACATGGAGAGATTAATAGAAAGTATTTGCCAATGCTTTTGTGCTAGACAGCATATAAAGGATTATAAGTAGATGGGAAAACTTTCAACACTTACAAACCTAGTATTAATAAAAGATTTGATTGTAAACCCTTAAGCATGTAAGAAAACACTAAAGTAGATAAGCTGTACACTATATAATTATGGTTAAAGTATTTTATTCTTGCTCTGCCTGTGAGTCCATAAAATTTTAGAGGAAAACTTTGATGACAGAAATATTTCATAATAAGCTTTCGGAATTAAACTTTTAATTGCAGATTTTTAACTTGCCCAGGATAGTATTCCTGTGTGTGGTTGAAAGTATATTGACACAGTAATATTTATAAAGTAAATTCCATATTTGTTGGGATGACAACATAGTACAATATAGTTGTACTATAGTTGTTGGTTGTATGTTACAAAATGATTAGTAAAAGCTATTGAGCAATATAATGTATAGGGGATGCAGTTTATAGGTTACCGAAAAGGTTGTTTATTTACAGGTTCAGAATATGAAACCACTGGGAACTTGAGCAGTTTGGTCAGTTGACCCGTGTTTGCTAATGGGTGGAACCTGTATGGTTTAAAAGCTCTTCTGTCTATTAAGGTGAGTTACTTCAGAGCCTGGCTAGTTTACTTTTGTTAATCGATGTGCAATTAAGTTTTCCTCTTCATTCTTTTCTAAATTGAATGATGCTATTGCAACTAATTACCAAACAAGAATTTTATAGGGAATGGTGTTGAAAATTAGTTTAGGGAATTAAAATTGAAGGTTGAATTGACAGAATCCCAATAAATTGAGTTTAACCCATATATGCTATTTAACTTCACATATGTAGAAGTCAATTAGGTGAGCTTTTGTGGGTTTAGACCTGAGAGAGTGAGTTTGATTTGCAGATTATACTTTCATTACAATAGCTGGTTACAGAGCATTGTCTTGGAGTAAATACTTTCATTACAATAGCTGGTTACAGAGCATTGTCTTGGAGTAAATACTTTCATTACAATAGCTGGTTACAAAGCATTGTCTTGGGAGTAAATACTTTCATTACAATAGCTGGTTACAGAGCATTGTCTTGGAGTAATTCTGTCCAGTCTTCATATTGGTCTTGCTAATATGACTAAATTTCTTTGCATATAAGATGTAGGTCATCATTGATCGTTAAGAAAATATTAATTGAAAGTCTTGAATTAAGCATAGGATTTTTTTTAGAAACTGTCTAATTAAAAAACTCTGGATTTTTTTTAAAGCATTGTAATTTTAACTTTTAACCTGGCAGCATTTTAAATAAACTTTTGGGAAAGTTTTGAGAAATCTTATAATTAGATGAAAATCTTAATATATCTAGCAGTGATAGTAATTATATGATAATTCCATGTTCAATACTGGCACCATTCAACTTCCAATGCAATATATTCATTAAAAATTTACAGGATGTTTTAAAAAATATTTTCTAGGATTTATTACTAAGGGGAGGGGAATAGGAAGTTAATTTATCGTATTTGAAATTTGAAAGGGATGATTTCTCACAACAAAACAATTCAAGGAGCAAGAGTATTGAAACAAAGCAATCAAATAAGTAGTCTTGGTTTATTATTCTAATTCAAGAAATTCAAAATTCAAGTACAAAACAATATACTGTTGATTAAAAGATAAAGAAAAACCACTAAATTCCATGGGTAGGAAGAAAAACCATGAGGGCATCCATAAATACAAAATTCTTTTTTCTCAGTTTCACAGAAGTATTAGCAAACTAAATCTGGTTCTTTGTGTTTTCAATGCTGTAAATCTAAAAAACTTTTCCTTTTCTCTCATTGATATTTAAAAATACATTAACACACACAATTAGCATAGTAATTTGTGCTTAGCTTATCCACAACTCTTATTGTAGAGAGAGTTGACAAAGCCACATTATGAAATTACCGGTATACATTATACCAGTTTAAGCATTGCAGACTGGTATTCATAAAAATGGAAATAGATGAAACTATTACTCCATCTTTAGCTCTTAATCTATAGGTTTGAGGTGCCTGGTAGGAAGGGTTTAATGGTTTATTCATACTCTAATACAAACCCTCTTCATTTCCGTGGGATTACTGTATTCATTTGCTGTTTTGCTACGACCAAAGTTAAAGAAGTCCTGTGGTTCTGGCAACGTTGTATGGTTGACCTCTGTTCCAACTTGCACCGGGTAGGTGCGTATGAGGCTGGTCATATACGGTACAGTAGATGCACCTGAAAGAATGAGATGAAAGATTTAGAACCTTATTAGTATTAAGCTTTTCAGATTTTCCCCTCAATTTAAACTTTTCTTTGTTCTGATATATCCCTAGTTCAAAGTAAAGATGAATGCCTTAAATAGTTTTGTGGATTCATGTAAATTGTTATATGTAATTATAATTTATTCATTACAGATTTTAAATCTTGGAAACGTCGCAACCTGCACAATTCAAGAATTATGCGATACTGAAACGGGTTAATTTTTTTCATCAATGATTAAAAATGATAAAGGTGAAGGAGCCTGTGAACTACCATTTAACTGTGAGTTTAATTAAATGTTCTTTTTCATAAATTTCAGGAGCAATGTTGATAGTTTTATCAGTAAAGTCTGATACAATTTTTGTTAGTTATGGAATTAACAAAACTTTTAATGGGATATTTAAAGTTTTTATTAAAGTAGAATATTTTCCAAAATCGAAGCTTAGCTGCTGTGGTAATAATTATGGTATTTCTTTTATTTCAAAAGTTTACAAAAGCAAGTTACAAAAGTTTACAAAAGCAAGTCTTTAAGTATATATTTATTTATTTTCTTGAGTAACATTGTGCTAATCAATTTTTTATTTTTTTTTTTTTATTTTAAATCTAGTTTAAGTTTCGCAAAGTAATATCTGATATTACAAGTAAGCCAAAGCAATTTTATACATAAATAAAAATTGTTACTTTGAATTAATGAGTTTTCATTCAGCAATTGTTATAATTAGGCTTTTAAAAACAAAAAATATTTGATTAAGTATTTAATGCTAGACAAGAAAAGACTGAATTTCCAATTAAAAGTTCTTTACCAGAAAGTTCCTACACTGATACTATTGTCCTTTATTGCTATTACAATTTTAAAAGTTGCTAGTGTATATTGGGTAGGTCCCGTCCACCTAATAGGCATTCACTTTGATTTTGGCCACAGCACATTCAATACTTCTCTGCTGCCTCATAATTTTGATTGAGGGATATTATAGGAAGAAGACAATGGTATGCAGTTGTTTCTGGATAATCTATAGAAGCAACAGTTTTTTGTGCAAATCTGCCATTATCCACAACATGCTTCTTCCTGTTGGGCAGCATTTTTTATTATTTCCTCGCTAGTGTGGCTTAACGACAACAAAAGGTGAACTTGCAGAAATTAGTATTCATCAGACATCACTAGTGCACCATTTGTTAAAAGGTTTTGCTGCCACCATGTGTTAAGGGGTGAGGCACTGCCCTTCTTCGCAACTCTTCTTCCTGGTAGTGTCTTTCATATCTCATAAAAGACACTAACAGCGTACCACATGGAAGTGTCGTTTCTTCATCACGGTCTGCATGACCTCTCTGAAGGCAAACTCTTGTTTCTCTACCACACCTTAGTTGGATCTCCCTCCTCTGCCTCATTGTCATTAAATTCTTTGCTCTTTGGCTTCTAGAAGAAGAAAAAGTAGAGACAAAAACAGGAAGAAAAGTAGAAGACAAAAACATCTAGGAAAATGGATTGATAGGATAGTGTACATGAATCGGACCTCTCTCTCCCCGCTTGTGGGAGATTATTCAGTATATGGTACTGGTGCTCACTGCAAAATTCTGTGCATACTAAAGTGCCGGGATGAAGCAAGCGACACTAGCTTTGCGGCCCAAAAATTTCCATAAGAAAAGGCACATGGGGCCAGATCACATGGAAGAAAAATTACGAGGTAATGGAGCATGTGTTGTCTAGGTGTATGGACAGGTGTCAAAGCCATCTTGGATGAGAAAATCTAAATGCTCACCCTCTTCGAGTGAGGAAAGAACTTGAAGATTAAACGGGCAAGGAGATCAATACAAGTTCCACTTCAACCGAATTTGACTTGATTCGGGGTTATCAACATTTTAGGAGAGATCCTGAAGTGTTCCTCTTAAACAGGAGATGGGAGTGTTAAGAGGGCAGAACATTTCATCCTGACCAACTGTGCATTTGCTTACTCTTCAAAAAGCACTTTTTGCAGGAGCATGAATGCTTTTCGAACTTACTGACAAACCTTCATGCAGCTAGTTAAGTTTCCTAGTTTGTACCATGCCATGTTCCAGGTACATACCTTCATCATGTACGTAGAGAAATTTATTTATGATCTTAAACTTTGATTGCGTTTTCCCAGAGTATCATCATTCACAGGGTCAGCCTAGGGGGACTGCATTTAGTAAGACGCACAATGCGCATGCCATTATTTCTTTCCAGTGTGGAATAGTTTTCGGCCCACTACCATCATTATGAGATAGTGCACAGGTAGCTCAAGCAGTGTTTGCTGAAACTACAGTAATTACTGATGGAGTTGTTTTAGGGATGGACTTGCAATCACTCTCCCTCCCTCTCTTGTGAGAGACCAGTCAGTTGTCAGGAATAGGGGGAAGAATGGCAACGCCCTTCATCTAGACCAACTGTGCAAGTGCTCAATCTCCTTAGAGAATGAGCAACTTCTTCAAGATGCAGACGAAGAAGAAGACGGTACTGGTACTCATTCTTAAGGAGATTGAGCACTTGCACAGTTGGTATGGATGAAAGGCGTTGCCATTCTTCCCCTTTTGTTAGACTGATCTCTCACAAGAGAGGGAGAGAGAGGGGGAGAGATTGCAAGTCCATGCCTAAAACAACTGCATCGGTAATTACTGTAGTTTCAGCAAACTCTGCTTGAGCTACCTGTGCCCTTGAGCTCCCTTGAGCTACCTGTGCACCATCTCGTAATGATGGTAGTGGGCCGAAAACTATTCCACACTGGAAAGAAATAATGGCATGCGCATTGTGCGTCTTATTAAATGCAGTCTCCTAGGCTGACCCTGTGAATGATGATACTCTGGGAAAACAAAATCCAAAATTTAAGATCATAGATAAATTTCTCTACGTACATGGAGGTATGTACCCGGAACAGAGCATGGTACAAACCAGGAAACTTCCTAGCTGCATGAAGGTCTGTCAGTAAGTTCGTAAAGCATTCATGCTCCTGGAAAAGGTGCTCTCTGAATAATAAGCAAATGCACAGTTGGTCAGGATGAAATGTTCTGCCCTCTTGACCCTCCCATCTCCTGTTTTAGAGGAACACTTCAGGATCTCTCCTAAAATGATAACCCTGAATTAAGTGAAATTCGGTTGAAGTGGAACTTGTATTGATTGCCTTACCCGTTTAATTTTCGAGTTCTTTCCTCACTCAAAGAGGGTGAGCATTTACATTTCCTCATCCAAGATGGCTTTGACATCTGTCCATGCACCTAGACAACACATGCTCCATTACTGCGTAATTTTTCTTCCGTGGGCCTTTCCTTATGAAAGTTTCGAGCTGCAAAGCTCATGTTGCCTGCTTCGCCACGGCACTTTAGTATGCATACAGTAATTTTGCAATATGCAGAGAACCTTCCATACACATTTCACAATACAGTAAAAGATGTTTCCACACACTGTGCACTTATCAAAGCACAGGGATCTTCCAACACTTCCACGTGTTAAGGAATAGAAAGTTCCCAGGACTGCTCTGCGAGATCATCTGCTAGACTATTCTACACCCACTGATGAGACACATTTCCCTCCAACAATTACTGAAAGTTCTCACATAATGCATGTGCGCTCTGCTTGCAGCCACTTTCCACTAGCTCCTTACAGGCTAAGCACCTACTGCTTAGTTTACTTCTCCCAGCATGAAAGACAGGGGCACATCAGCCTCCCTTCTTCCTCGTTAAGATATTGCTTCAGTTCCTGTCTTGATTTGCGAGTGCTCCAAGTTGACGGAGGATTATACTTGAGCCCACTGCCATGCCCAGTATTAAGTAGCCTCCTGTATCAACCACTGGTCTGGTGTGGTACCTTAAAAACCCCACAAACCAGATTTTGGTAAATACAGAGAAGAGGAAGATTTATACAGACTTGATCCAGTCGCCAAACCCATGGATCAACTGGACCCTAAAGTGGAGGGTCCTCTTGCCTCCAGCTTTGCTAGGTAAGAGATCTAATGAAAACTTCTGGTGTTGGAGACAGCATCCCTTTTCCCATAGGAGTTCCCTTTACCATAGAGCAATTATCTTAAAGTGCCCAGGTCATCCAAAGGCAGAGATTCGGAACCTTGAACCCCATCAGACGTTTAAAGTCTGCTAAAGGAAACTCTTTCATGATGTTGGCCGCTACTACAGCTGCAGCAAGTGAGGAATGCATATGAAGCACTGTTCAGCAAAGCGGCACCAACATGGAGCAAAGAAATTTGTTGGGCATACCATCCTCCATGACAGACATCACCTACTTTTATGAACTCTCGCTCTCCACTGATGACATTCCATACCTACCATCCAAAACTTAACCCTAGCAGCAGAGACATAAGCACTGAAAGAATAATTACCAAAAGCATCCCAGACTGTTGTCTCCCCTCCTTAAGTTGACTCTTCAAATGAAGGCTGGATATAGGTTGAAGTTAAAAATGTTTGTCCTTCCTCCTGACACTCTTTAAGATGGAGACTGGAAGCAGCTGTACACTCTTGTCATAAGGAAGGAAGCCTTTGTGCTCCCCGAAGGATACTAATCCTTCTGTAAGCATCTCTGTATCATCATTGGGAGAATTATGTACCAGTTAGCAGCTCTGTGCTTCTTGACTGTCTACCACTCCTCCCCCAGTGCTCATGCTGATCTATACTCGGTCAGACTCCAACTGGATTTGTCAGCCGAACTATCTTGAGCCAACTGGATTTGTCTGCCGAACTATCTTGAGCCAACTGGATTTGTCTGCCGAACTATCTTGAGCCAACTGGATTTGTCTGCCGAACTATCTTGAGCCAACTGGATTTGTCTGCCGAACTATCTTGAGCCAACTGGATTTGTCTGCCGAACTATCTTGAGCCAACTGGATTTGTCTGCCGAACTATCTTGAGCCAACTGGATTTGTCTGCCGAACTATCTTGAGCCAACTGGATTTGTCTGCCGAACTATCTTGAGCCAACTGGATTTGTCTGCCGAACTATCTTGAGCCAACTGGATTTGTCTGCCGAACTATCTTGAACGTGGAGTTTCCCATAAGAAAGCTTCATGATACACACTCCAATGATTCACATTCCAATCCAACGCCCAAGTAGAGGATGCCATACTTTGGAATACCTATAGCCATGGCAGTATTTAGTCTTCCCACCAGACTATCATAGTAGCAGAATCATAAAGGTAGTGCAACTCTATCTGCACAAACAATTATTTCTAGACTGACAACGGCAAAGTCTATGGGACTTGAATTTTTGGGGGAGAACAACATTTCTCCTTGGGGCCTCCTCACCAGTCTTGTCTGCAGCATCAACTAGTGAGGAATTGGTGATAGTCTTACCTTCTGGTTCCAGTAGAATAAAAATTTGACTTCCAGCCTGGTGACTGAACAATGAATCCCTCATTAAGGGACCTCCTCAACTTCAGAAATGCAAACCTTCATAAACATCTTGAAGGAGAGATGGTGGGGTGCACGTGAGGATCGCGTCAGTTACATGGAATATGTACCAAGTTAGAAAAACTCCAGCATATCACATTGCCTGGTACCTTTGTAGCATTGCTATCATTTTAAGATATCTAACAATTGGACAGACCTATCAGTACTTAATTGGGCAACAACATAACCATTTGCGGCACTGTTTAACAAAACCTATGAGACAGTAAAGCAGGTGCACATTTGTAGTATGAACTTGGCAGAGCTGTCAGCGAGGTTCATTAGGCAAGAGGCATGCACTAGCTGATATGCTCAGTCGTTTGGGATACCATATGTTCAGAAGTGGGCCCCCAACATCCTTGTGTAATGGAAAGGCAAAATGCTCTTGGGGAATCATATTCTAGCAACTCGCTTGCCATTCAGTTGAACAAAAAACTCTGTACAGTTGCCTTCATTAATTCTGGCACACTGGCATCTCCTTAGCTTTCCATGAAGTACTGTATACCGAAATTAATGAAGACGACTGTACTGTTTACTACTGTATTTTAATTCCTTCTCTCGTAATCTACAAGTGGAGCTGGTAGAGATCCTGATGACTTGCTTCTCTGTCCTGCAAGGCCAGTAAAAACTTGCTTTTTCAGCACCAGAAGAGAGCCATGTACACCTAGTCTTTCTAGATTTCCTTGCCAGATAAGTACTATCCTGGAAGTGAGGAGATGGGAATACCATCTTGGACTCAACTGCATGAATTCAGATTTCATGTCTACCTCGCTTTGAGGAGAAACTTTTTAAGTGACACAGGTCTTGATGAGTCTATAAATAACAAAATTTCTATGTTGTTGTTCACCTGACAAAGAACAACAATAACAACAACATAGAAACTTTATTTATATGTAGGTGGTAGTTATTCACCAAATTGTTAAGGAAATCATAAGTCTAGAATAGAATGAGAGGCAAGATCAACAGCCTTTTTAACTTATTTCCTGCATACCCATTTCTTATAAATGACCATACATTCAGACAACTTTTACTGCATTCAGTTAACTTATTTTCTCATTGTTTTCACCCCTGAGCAGGATGAAAGTGCCTTAAATATTTCCTGGACAAGTTGGTTATAGAGAATTCCTCCCACTAAAGAATAAGTCTCCCAACTGAAGGACAATGGTTTGTATTCTGTAGGAACAGAGGTTTTATTAATTTTTGTTCAGTTGCCTTTTTGGAGGGCAGGGCCTACCTCCACCTGCTAGTAACCAGTAACCTCTATAAAAGCTTCAGTGGAAGCTTCTAGCTTAGTTGATATTGTACTCAATTTTGGAGGACTCTAGTTGATAAATCAGTTAAGAAATAAACAAACTTGACACCACAGATTCTCAAAATTATAATATTACTGATATGGATTTAATTCTGTTTAAAACTTAGGACATTTTAGAGAACTTTACTGTATTTCTGATTCAAATAGTTAAACATTTAATGCCAGACAATTGGTTAAAGGGTGAAAAATCTGAGCTGACTTATTTTTACTGCTGAATAATAAAATTCATATAATTAATGACTGAGGTAAAAAATGCTGAAATTTTCATTTTTGCTGAAAAGTAAAATCTATATATTAAAGTCAGAGGTAAAAAAATGAACTTTTTTTTTTTCCTTATTTGAACTGATTCAATCCTAAATATTTAGAAATATTGGCTAAAATATTCATCTGAGGCATAGATAAACAATATTTTCGATTTATTAATATAAATTAAGTAATTTGAATTGTGCCCTTAAAAATTTGAAACTTTCATGAAAATATTTATTTAGATTTCTGCTTACCTTTGGCATCTTCTTTAGTGATTTTGGTATAATATTTTTCCTTTCAGTATTGCATACTTTAAGCTCAATTTTCCTTCTGATGTAAGAAATCTTTTCTTTTTATTGTATGCAGTGGTAATATTAATTCTTGGTTGTCAGTTTTCTTGAAACTAATATATATTCAACAATATGTGTGATTTGATGTATTCTAAACTTGTTCTGGTTCCCTGAAAAAAAAAATAAAAATTCAGCAAACAAAATATTTAAATTCTTAATTCCTCCTAAACTTATCGCTATGTGTATCATCTAATTTCAAAATTAATTACAACAACCCAGCTGGGCTACTACCCAACTGGGTGAAGTTGAAATGATTCAAGTTATATGAAATTGATGCCAACTCAAAGTGAAAATTGATAATTCCACTTTCATTAATATTTCTCATTATTCAATTAAATACTGTACCTAGCAAAGCTCGCATATCATGGCCACAACAGTAATTTTGTTATACCATCAGGATCACACAGTTACGAAAAATTTACATTACGTGGCAGGTGGTAAGTAAATTCAAATATTTTACACTTAATAAGGAAATAAAATTTAGATTATTGAATTTATATTCTCTATATAATCTTATTATATTTTATATTCTCATCCAAAATAGGAATAAAACATCCCATAAGCAAGGCAAGTTTTCAAAATTTGAGTTCTACCTTGAAGCTGTAAAACACTTAAATGTAGTGAAATATTAAGAAGAAATTCTATGGATGTATATGATATATATTCTACAATTAGTTAATTATGCCATCTACAGCTATATTTTTCAATGTAAATACGAGGTGTTGTAATCCATCAATGCTAAACTTGACTAAACACCCTACACAGTAAGATCAGTTTTGAGTTAAAATGAGCAGCCTTTTCTGTCTTTTAAATCTGACCTCAATCATGGTAAATTCCTAATGTCATAATTTTCAAATTCTGCAAAACAGCAGAAAATGTGTAGGTACACTTTTCAGATAGGAGCCTCTCGGTAATTTATTCTAAATTTGTCCAATGGGCTGGACTTCACTTTGAACTAAAATTCAAAATTAATTTGTGCCACAAAGGAGAAAGGAGAAGACACAGGGTATTCGGAGTATGGAAAAAGATGGGTAAACTTTCTGAAAACCAATTTACTGCATGACCAACTCAAACTTTAGAGTAAAATATTATCTGTAATTTTGAAGTGTTCAAAGCCAGAAAATTAGTTATTTGTGTATCGCATTATTATTCTTATCAATAATAATTGCTAAGCTACAACCTTAGTTGGAAAAGCAGGATGCTATAAGCCTAAGGGCTACAACAGGGAAAATATAGCCCAGAAAGGAAAAAGAAAAAAGAAAAGATACGTAACAACAGTAAAATAAATATCTCCTATAAAACTTGAATTTTTTAGAGCCAGAGAAATAAGATAATATAGTGTGCTTGAGTATACCCTCAAGCAAGAGAACTCTACCCCAAGACAGTGGAAGACCATAGTACAGAGGCTATAGCACTACCCAAGACTAGAGAACAATGGTTTGATTTTGGTGTGTCCTTCTCTTAGAAGAGCTACTTACCATACCTAAAGTCTGTTCTACCGTTACCAAGAGGAAAGTGGCCACTGAACAACTACACTGCAGTAGTTATTGAACAATTACAGTGCAGTAGTTAACCCCATAAGTAAAGAAGAATCGTTTGATCATCTGCAGTGTCATGTGTATGAGGACAGAGGAGTATATGTAAAGAATAGCCCAGACTATTCAGTGTGTGTGTGTGTGTGTGTAGGCAAAGGGAAAATAAACTGTAACCAAAGAGAAGGATCCATTGTAGTACTGTCTGGCCAGTGATAAGACCCCAAACTCTCTAGCGGTAGTATCTCAACGGGTGGCTGGTGCCCTGGCCAACGTACTACCTACATTAATTTAAATCAAACTACAAACTTTAAAGTAAAACGTTATCTGTAATTTTGAAATATTCAAAGCCAGAAAATTAAGTTATTTATGTATCACACCACATTACTTTAAATCAAACTACTATCTCATAACATTGGTACAGTATATTAAAATGCTTTGAAAATCCAGTCTTGGTGGGAATTATTTCCATACTAATTTCCTAAATAATGGTAAATTGTTTTCTCATCCTAAAAATGTTGCAGTACTGAAGAAAACTGGTTCTAAATGATTTTATCCACAATTATGTAAGGCCAAAGTTCCCACAAGTGAATTTTCATTTAATATACGTTTCAACCACAAAATATTGCACTAAACAAATGTTGTTTTAAGGGCACGTAAGATTGTTTTTTTAAAGCATCCAAAAGGCAAAGATTTGGACAGGCAGATTTTACACAAGTTTGATCTTTCAAAACTACTAAAACTAAGATTAGTCCCAATATATATAACCATCTATACTGCAGAAAGGGAGACATTTGTAGAATGATAAAAAAAAATAATTTTAATTGAATTTTCTGTACTCTCCTAATGCACATATAACCAACCAAGCTAAAACCTTATTTGGAAAAAAAGGATGCTATGAGCTCAAGGACTCCAACAGGGAAAATAGCCCAGTGAGGAACATTAATATGGAAATAAGTTACTGTGAAGAAAGACTTCTGCCAGCCTTTTCAACATAAAAACATTCGCTGCAAATTTGAAGATACGACAATTCAACTGCCCAATCAGGAAGCTCATTCCACAACCTGGTCATAGCTGGAATAAAACTAATAGGCCTATTGAGCCTTATGATGGAGAAGGCATGTCTGTTAGAATTAACTGCATACCGAGCAATAAGTGCAGGATGGTACTGCCTTGGAAGATCTGAATGCAAAGGATAAGAATTCTGAAAAATCTTTTGCAACATCCATAAACAACTGAACGACTGTGACAGATTAATATCTAGGCCTACATCAAGAATACAAAATTTAATAAACCACAAGTTCTTGTTCTACAAAGCAAGATGAGATTAGGCAGCTGAAGACCAGAAAGGAGTACAATACTGTAAACAAGGCAGAATGAGACCATTGAAACTTTTTCAGAATATATTTATCACCAAAATCTAAAAGACTTTCTCAATAAGCCAAATTTTTGTGCAATTGAAGAAAAAAAAGACAGAGTTTCTTAAAAGTGAATTTGCTATCAAGAATCACACATAAAATTTTAAAAGAATTGTATAGAGTCAAAGAAACATTATTAATGTCGAGATCTGGATGTTGATGAGACACTGTTCTCCGCCTACAGACAATCATACTTCGATATTTGTTAGGGTTCAACTTCATTCCCCATAATTTTCACCATGCACTAATTTTAGATGGATCTCTATTAAGGGATTCAGCAACTCCAGATCTACATTCAGGAGATGGAATTGATGCAAAGAATATCATCTGTATCTGCAACAAGCTTTTTTCTGTAGGCCAAACCACATGTGTATCTAGTATGAAAAGTAATGGGCCAAGAACACTACACTAAGAACACCAGATATCACATTCCTATATTCACTATGGTGCCCATCAACAATAACTCTTTATCTATTACTCAAAATTTCAATAATGTTGCCAAGAAAAGACATACCTACTCACAATTGTAGAGTTTAAAAACAAAGTATATTTTTGCAAAACCCTCAAAACCTCTGGCGACCCTCAGAAATACCCTCACAACCCTAAATTGGGTCAAGACCCTGGGACTGATAACCACTGTACGAGAAGATAATGGCAAGAATCAAAACTGTGACGAACTACGAATTCTTTGGTAATCCACTCTGAAAGTCTAAACTATTTCCTAACCTCTTGACATCCCAAGTCAGTGTGGAGAAAGGTTAGCATATACAGTACAGTATACTGTATAAACATCAGGAGATTATTGAAATGACAAATTTTATTACAAATCAGATCATTTCTACAAACCTCCCCTGATGTTCATATTTTCAATTCCAATATTTTGATGGAAAATATAAACCAGTGAAGGAGACATAGGTCATTTATAGAATTAAAATATATTTCCAATTCTAGACTCAACTGGAACTCTAAATTGTCTCCGAATAATGTGAAATCTTTGTTCTCCAATTACCCATCTATGTACCCCAACACCATTTAATTAAAATTAAAACTTTTATAATGGAAATAAATAAATTTGACGTAAAAAAATTAACATTACGAATTACGAGCAGCCAGTATCGGACCAAGAGGCCACCAATTTCAATAAGTAAGCCAGGATTCATTACGATAACGTTTTGCTAACCTCGACTTGGTATGCTCATGAGCTACCGCTAATACTCTTCTGTGAGCTTCCGTGACCAAACTTTCAACTATAAATGACATTGCATTTTTGGGCAGAATGATTTGGAACTAATCCCTTAAAACAAATAAGGGACATATCTCCTATGGCCAGTTTATCAAAATAACACTAAAGGAATCTTACAGGACAAGGAAATTCTTTTCTGAGGAAATGATTTCATTCATTTCAAAAGAGGGAAAGTGAAGAAATTGTTTTGAAGGCAAAAGGAGAGAAAATCATATTATGCTCCCCAAACCATACCCTAAAAGATAGTGCTTGTAGTTAATAATGCATCTATTTAAAGCTAATACCAATAGGAAAAAAATGTCTGAGTGAAGATTTTCAAACTTTTCAAAAGTCAAAGCTTTGGAATAATTTAAAATGCATAAAAATTAAATTCAAATTAAAAAAAGACTTGACAACTGCAGGCCTATCAAATCTAAAATCCCTAAATACATCCACTATACTGCAATATCTGAAACTGATAACTCTAATCCCAGTTGCTTAGAACAGAAGGACTGATCTATATCCCTTAATGACTGAAATTGAAAGTTGTTCATTATAAAAAAAAACAAAAAATAATAATATAATATTAACTAGTTTGTCACTGATACATAACTAGATTTGCACCTTTCAAAATAAGCATTCCAACATCATTAATACAGATTATTGTATAGGTGCAGTCTTTTAGAATCTATACTAGACAATCTAGAGTGCTTCAAAAACCCTTGGTTTCATAGAATACAGTAGTGGATACTCTCAATGTGGTTAGCTGTAACATGGATGGTTTTGGATATACAGCATAAACTTTGAAATTGGTTGTCCGAGCTGATAGGTTTTGTATAGCATCCATCTTGGACACTGACCACAGAAGTTACAGATCATAACTATTACCTTTCTAGCCAGAATGGGCTTTTAGAGTCATTCTGCAATTTGCAGAGATCCTGAACATATTCTTCACCTGTAGAATCAGAATTATGGCAAATGGTAGGAACGCTCAAAGATCCAGATTTGACCAAGTCTTGCAACAGGGGATCTAACTTTTATCTTGAAGGAGACAGAACAGGTGACCAAATCCCCTTACCCCTTTGCTCGGTAACATTGCAAACGTCTAAAAATCGGGCAACCTTAAAATTTTCAGACTTATAGATATACTGATTAAAGATTTTTCATTTGAAAGAACTTTACTCCTGTTAAGCTGATCAGCTAAAATGGTTGATTTTTTTAAAAATACACAGAAATAAAAGTTTATTCCAAGTTCACAGTACTGTACCTTCGCTATCCAGTATACCTTGTACCTCCTTGGTTCCTGATATAGGCTAGTGGAGTGGCATTGAAAACAATGCTTTGGCTTTCCCTACCACCAATATTTCCTAGTCCGGAAGAGTTTTGAATATTGCAAGAAGCTCATGGCAACTGATATGCAGAAATGACTCCAGAAAGTCCATTTCCCTGATAGATATAGTATAAATGATCTATAGTATAGTTGCTACTCATCCTTGCTCAGACGCATCTGCAAACACAAAAAGTTTTGAGATTTTCATATTCAAAGAAACTCCTTGAGCTAACTGCCGCAATCATCCCACCAACTCAACTGTTGAAGTTGGGTTTGCATCACTGGAATTGAGATTGGAACAACATTGCTGATCTAGAAAGCGTAGCCTGAAGTTAAATTAGAAAACCCTTCTCTTTAGACATCCAATTACAACTAATTTCTCGAAGAAAGCCATGTTTCCCATTGCTATTATCATTCCC
This sequence comes from Palaemon carinicauda, assembly GCF_036898095.1. Lineage (NCBI taxonomy): Eukaryota > Metazoa > Arthropoda > Malacostraca > Decapoda > Palaemonidae > Palaemon > Palaemon carinicauda. The sequence goes on from NC_090759.1 coordinate 74,371,474, forward strand.
ATATAATCTCACCGAGTTAGAACCAGAAGAGACCTTCTCAACTTGACCAGATCTCCAACCAATACAGTAACCCAAGCTACCACATCTTTAGAATGAGAATTGCGATAACTGACTAAGGGGGGGAAGGCGCTCTGTTATCACAGAATGTCCACTATGTAAAAAATATGTTTTCCATACCATAAAATCAAGCAGAATCATAACAAATTGTATACAGGACTACTATATATGCCCAACACCTAGGTAACAACATAATATGCAGCTGAGATTAACATTTTTATTTTCACCCTAGAAAGACATAAAAAAGGGATGTACTGCAAATTATATAAAACTTACAAAAACAAAGATAATGGAGAGCATGAACCAAATCAAAACAAACTATAGAGGAAAACATTAACGGTCAATCATGGAACTATAGTACTGTACTGTACTTTTGATAAATTTAAAAATGCAAATAGCTTTTATTTTTCATGCACATTAGGACCTTTACATAAGAAAAGGTAATTCAACTCCTATCTATAGTTATAACTACCAAATTACAAAAGCGTCGGGGTATAGGCCAAGTTATGACTAGGCAAAGATGATGTTTTTACAACATTTACTTTAGGTCTGTATCCTTTGAAATTCAAAATACTGTAAATGGAATAAAGCCTATTGCGTATTCTTTTTTTTTTATTACACAAGATGTCACAAGGATAATCATAGTTTTTCTCAAGTTTCATCGCCAATCACAAAGAACAAACAAAAAAAATGAGTGAACTCATTTACACATCCAAATGATAACTAATGACACTATTAGTGTTTAGTAAACTAAATCTGTGGTAGTCTGTACCATTGGTATTTCTGTAATATGTTATTTTGATAATAAAATAAATTTTTGAATATACTTACCCGGTGATTATAATAGCTGCAACTCTGTTGCTCGACAGAAAAACTCTACGTAAAAATTCGCCAGCGATCGCTACACAGGTAGGGGGTGTACTCAACAGCGCCATCTGTCGTTCAGATACCCATTACTCATTGTAAACAAAGAACTCAATTTTCTCCTCGGTCCACTGTGTCTCTATTGGGGAGGAAGGGAGGGTCCTTTAATTTATAATCACCGGGTAAGTATATTCAAAAATTTATTTTATTATCAAAATAACATTTTTCAATATTTAACTTAGCCGGTGATTATAATAGCTGATTCACACCCAGGGGGGTGGGTAGAGACCAGCAAAATATGTTTACATCATATGAGCTAAGAATTTTTATTTAATTTTAGAAGTTATCAAAATAACTAAACAAAATAAATAGGTACCTGGTAAGGAAGTCGACTTGAACAATTACTCTGCCTTTTCTGGGTGCCTTTTTAAGTACGTCTTCCTTACGGAGCCTCGCGATCCTCTTAGGATGCTGAGCGACCCCTAAGAGCTGAAGTATCAAGGGTTGCAACCCATACAACAGGACCTCATCAAAACCTCTAATCTAGGCGCTTCTCAAGAAATGACTTTGACCACCCGCCAAATCAACTAGGATGCGAAAGGCTTCTTAGCCTTCCGGACAACCCAAAAACAACAATAAAAACATTTCAAGAGAAAGATTAAAAAGGTTATGGAATTAGGGAATTGTAGTGGTTGAGCCCTCACCCACTACTGCACTCGTTGCTACGAATGGTCCCAGAGTGTAGCAGTTCTTGTAAAGAGACTGGACATTTTTAAGATAAAAAGACGCGAACACTGACTTGCTTTTCCAATAGGTTGCGTCGATTATACTTCGCAGAGATCTATTTTGTTTAAAGGCCACGGAAGTTGCGACAGCTCTAACTTCGTGAGTCCTTACCTTCAGCAAAGCTTGGTCTTCCTCATTCAGATGGGAATGAGCTTCTCGTATTAACAGTCTGATAAACTAGGATAAAGCATTCTTTGACATAGGCAAAGATGGTTTCTTAACTGAACACCATAAAGCTTCAGACGGGCCTCGTAAAGGTTTAGTTCGTTTTAAATAGAACTTAAGAGCTCTTACAGGGCATAAGACTCTTTCTAGTTCATTTCCAACCATACGATAAGCTTGGAATATCGAACGATTTTGGCCAAGGTCGAGAAGGCAGCTCGTTTTTGGCTAGAAAACCAAGTTGTAGAGAACATGTAGCCGTTTCAGATGAGAATCCGATGTTCTTGCTGAAGGCATGAATCTCACTGACTCTTTTAGCTGTGGCTAAGCATACCAGGAAAAGAGTCTTTAAGGTGAGATCTTTCAGGGAGGCTGATTGTAGCGGCTCGAACCTGTCTGACATAAGGAATCTTAGTACCACGTCTAAATTCCAACCAGGTGTAACCAAACGACGCTCCTTCGTGGTCTCAAAAGACTTAAGGAGGTCCTGTAGATCTTTATTGTTGGAAAGATCTAAGCCTCTGTGACGGAAGACTGATGCCAACATGCTTCTGTAACCCTTGATAGTGGGAGCTGAAAGAGATCGTTCTTTCCTCAGATAAAAGAGGAAGTCAGCTATTTGAGTTACAGAGGTACTGGTCGAGGATACGGATACTGACTTGCACCAGTTTCGGAAGATTTCCCACTTCGATTGGTAGACTCTAAGGGTGGATGTTCTCCTTGCTCTAGCAATCGCTCTGGCTGCCTCCTTCGAAAAGCCTCTAGCTCTCGAGAGTCTTTCGATAGTCTGAAGGCAGTCAGACGAAGAGCGTGGAGGCCTTGGTGTACCTTCTTTACGTGTGGCTGACGTAGAAGGTCCACCCTTAGGGGAAGTGTTCTGGGAACGTCTACTAGCCATCGAAGTACCTCGGTGAACCATTCTCTCGCGGGCCAGAGGGGAGCAACTAGCGTCAACCTTGTCCCTTCGTGAGAGGCGAACTTCTGCAGTACCTTGTTGACAATCTTGAACGGAGGGAATGCATATAGATCTAGATGTGACCAATCTAGGAGAAAGGCATCTATATGAACTGCTGCTGGGTCCGGGATTGGAGAGCAAAATATTGGGAGCCTCTTGGTCATCGAGGTTGCGAAGAGATCTATGGTTGGCTGGCCCCAGGTGGCCCAAAGTCTCTTGCATACATCCTTGTGGAGGGTCCATTCTGTTGGAATTATTTGTCCCTTCCGACTGAGACAATCTGCCATGACATTCAAGTTGCCTTGGATGAACCTCGTTACTAGTGATATGTTTAGACCTTTTGACCAGGTGAGGAGGTCCATTGCGATCTCGTACAACGTCAGAGAGTAGGTCCCTCCTTGCTTGGAGATGTACGCCAAAGCCGTGGTGTTGTCCGAGTTCACCTCCACCACTTTGCCTTGAAGGAGAGACCTGAAGCTTTTCCAGGCCAGACGTACTGCCAGTAGCTCCTTGCAGTTGAAATGCATTGTCCTTTGATTCGAGTTCCATATCCCCGAGCATTCCCGACTGTCTAATGTCGCACCCCAGCCTACGTCCGATGCGTCCGAGAAGAGAACGTGGTTGGGAGTCTGAACAGCCAGGGGAAGACCCTCTCTTAGGTTGATATTGTCCTTTCACCAAGTCAGACAAGACTTTATCTTTTCGGAAACCGGGATCGAGACCGCTTCTAGCGTCTTGTCCTTTTTCCAGTGAAAAGCTAGATGGTATTGAAGAGGACGGAGGTGTAGTCTTCCTAGTGACACAAATTGATCCACGGATGACAGTGTCCATACCAGACTCATCCACAGCCTGACTGAGCAGCGTTCCTTCTTCAGCATCTTCTGGATGGATAGCAGGGCTGGGGGCTGATCGTCTTGTTGTTCAGCAACGTCCTCATCAGAGGGTTCCTCATCCGAAACTGATGAGGAAACGGCAACGGAGTGGGCAACGTCTGGCTCGCTGAATCCGGTCGCACTGGTGGATGCGTGACGGAGCCGGACGCAATATCATGGAACTGCTGCACAGTCTGTGAACTGTCAACAACCATGAGTGCGCGAGGAAGCACAGCGTCAACCCGAGACTGTCTAGACCGTCTGGGTTGTGCAGTCAACACCCTACCGGGTTGCTGAGGTTGACGCACTGCGTCAAAACAAGTCACCTCTGCTGGTTGTTGAACGTCCTGAACGTCAAAAACCACCTCCGAGCGTTGCTTAATGTCAACATGCGGCTGGCAACCCACACTGGGTCGCATCGGTGGAGTAACCACCTCAACTGGCAGACGCGAGTAGGTTACCTCAGCGTCAACAGGGCGCACAACCGACCGGTTGGAAGGTTGTTGGCCAGAAGGTTCTTCTCCGCATTTAAGTCCTCTATCAAGGACGCAAGCTTGGACTGCATGTCTTGCAGCAAAGCCCATTTAGGGTCTACGGGAGCAGGTGTGGCAACAGACGGGGTTAGCGACTGAGGCGGAACCGTTTACCATCCCTGAAAGCCTTGTTATGCGTGACATAATAGTACAGCAAAACTTTAAAGGCTCGACAACAGCTGTGAAGTTGACCTGTAAACAACTTGGAGCGTCTCCTGGCTAGGCGCCAGGGAGAGTCTACCAGAATTGAGAAGTCTATCTGGGCAGAGGCATGAACTCCCAAGCCGAGAACTTCTCTCGTGTCATATCAGACTCTCGCTCTATAAACCAGTTTAAAAGAAGGGAAAGCAAAGGCTGTATCCCCCAAACTCCTCCTGGTGAAAAACCAGTCGCCTAGCCAACGTAACGCTCTCTAGGAGAGCGAGAGAGCACTAGCTTAAAAACAACGGCTTCGAAGTAGCTAGGCCTAGTGTAAGCTCTGACGTTTAGGCGAACGAGGAGCAGCAGTTACAAAAAGATCCGGACGAAGATCCTTAAAAAAAATCATCATGATTTAATTAAAGTCCATAGGAGGCTAAGCAGCTTTAGGCTCCTCTCCATCTGACAGAGTCCTCAAGGGAATATCAGTAGAAGGGAGAACAGCAACTTCCTCATCTACAGGAACCTTGTCCGATAAAAGCTGAGTCTCTTACTGGTGCATTAGTAGCGGACCAGAACGCAACGTCATGTAACTGCTTGACAGTCTGTGAACTGTCAACAACTGAACTGTCAACCACAACAGGTGCGTGAGGACGCACAGCGTCCACTCGAGACTGCTTTGACTGCCTAGACTGAGCAGTCAAAACAACTCTAGAATGCGGAGGTTCACGCACAGCGTCAAAACAAGTCAACTCCGATTGTTAGTGAACGTCTTGAACGTCAACAGGAGCATCAGCCAGTGGCCTAACGTCCAAATGCGGCTGAAAAACCACACGAGACCGCATCGAGTGTGGTTCTAAACAACCTGACTGACGTGACTAAGCTACGCCAACGTCAACAGTAAGCACAAAGGAACGTTAGGTTGGCTGAAAGCCAGGATATCGATGAGATAAACGGCTAGACTCAACGGACTAATCGGCAGAATAGTCTTCCATAAGGGAGGCAAGCATATACTGCATGTTTTGCCATACAACCCCTTAAGGATCAACGGAAATGGTTGTGGTAATAGACGAGGGTAACGTCTGTGACCGCAACACTTTGCCTACAAAAAAAGACTCTCGGAGTCTGTGTTACGCTTTTGTTAGGCGGCGAGCAGTTATCCGATGACTGCATAGGGTCAGAACTGTCCTAATGGCTGTAACCAGGACGCTGGACCTGTCCTGAAAGGACTGACTTTCGCTTAAGGGCTCCGAAACCTTGTGACAGGTTTCTTATGCGAAAAGCCTACGGATGGCGAGGAGAAACAACGTCTCTCTCGTCTTATGGTAGGGGAGATCTTGGTAAGATACACCCGATACCATAGAGGGAAAACGTCTGTTCGTTGGTCAAGGCCTCTCGAACCCATAAGTCGTTTGACATTACTTCTCCCCTGGGCTTGGGAGCTTGTAAGAGGTCCCGGACTAGGTGAACGACAGGCACGAACAGACGAACCCTCGGACGCAACACTGTAACACTTTGCGCCCCGGACGCAACACTGTAACACTTTGCGCATATCACTTTATCACTTCGATTTTCTGTTTTGCACTTATTTCTACCTGAAACACGCAATTCTACCCTTCATTAAAAGGTAGTAATTGCGAAATTAGTCGTATAATGCAAGCTCATAATACCAGCAAAAAACAGAAAACATATTTTAAGATAAAAAGAAAAATCAGTGGCTGGGAAAGAGACTAAACACTAGTTCATATAACTACGTTTTCAATCTCTCACCGCACATAGCCTGGGGACGAGAATAAAAACCTAAAAACGTTTTATCCTTCCTCCCCGTACAGCGACTAGGGACGTGAGTAACACGAGAACAACGTTACCCGCTTGAACGGAACGTTTTCTCTCCTCTCTCTCCCTCCGTCTCTATCTCTCTCTCTCTCTCTTTCTCTCTTGATTTCGCACCTAAGAGAAGAGCCCAATTATATATCGTCAAAAAAACATGTTATTTGACTAAAGGAAAAAACTGAAAGGTTTTTCAAATAAAAAGTTCCTTTAAATTAGAATTTAAAACATTTAAGCTAAGAAAGAATGAACAAAACGTCAGAATCGATTTACTCTTACTGCAAAGTGAAACCGTGATACACTCTCTCTCTATCGTAACGATAGAGCGCATGTTGAACGTCCTGAACGTCAACAACTGCGTAGCATAAAAAACTAAACGTTAGTTCATCTTTGAAAACAGTACGAAGACTATCAAAGAAATTCTTTCATAAAAAATTACATTTAAAAAGTTTTAAATCCTTAGCTCTTAAAGGCTAAAGACGATATAAAGGGCTCAACGTTGATTAACTTCGGTTTCCAAGTTAGGACCGCCTACTCTCAGGAAAGTTCTATAAAAACAAAGCATTAAAATTTATTTTTATATGTTTATAAAAAATGGAAAGTTAATCGAAGAGGCCTAATAAAGGCGGAGAGATATAAAATATATATAGGAAAATCTATTACGTGATAAGATAATTACTAAAAGCCTAAACACACTTCCGTCTAAGGGAAGGGTCGGCCATTTAAAAGTGAACGAAAGTCCATACTCTCTTTGTCACCATAATTAAATCTATCCAAAATGGGTTCAAGTTTTAAGATGAAGATAAAACACCTGCATAGCGAAAGCTCAAAACTAGAATAGTGTACTTCACCAAATAGTTGTGAAAACAAATCCAGTTAGCAACAGCGAATTAGTAGGTCGTGCCGGTAGCCACCGAGAGAAAATTGAGTTCTTTGTTTACAATGAGTAATGGGTATCTGAACGACAGATGGCGCTGTTGAGTACACCCCCTACCTGTGTAGCGATCGCTGGCGAATTTTTACGTAGAGTTTTTCTGTCGAGCAACAGAGTTGCAGCTATTATAATCACCGGCTAAGTTAAATATTGAAAAATTATAAAATATTTTGAAAAAGTTTGGATATTATATTAAGAATATTTGTTATTTACAGTAGCTTGAAATCAGCTGACAGGGTTTACATTTTCTCTGCTGAGCTCACAGAAAAAAGTATCTTGTTGATATAGAATCTATTTCTTGGATAGACTATGCATTATGATTGACTGACTGATTTACAATTCTCTGGCATCTTGACATCGGAGATCATTGACACCGATAATATTTATCATAAATAGAGAATAAAAGAGTATTCAATTTCAAACCATAAAAGCGAAGATGGACTTATAAAATTTAAATAGCTTTTCAGAAGACCTGCTTCAGAAATAAATCTCAAAATACTGCAGGCATAATATAACACATCCTGTCCAAGAATCTTGGCAAGGATGAACCTGCCATCCTCACCTCAAGTCTCAAACAGATATCTAATCCTTTCAGTTCTATAAGCAAGGTATTCAGTCAACAAATGCCTCACTGTCAAGGGTATCAAACAGTCATTGGCCAGTTAGCAGTAACTTGGTATGTCAACTAAGTGTGACTAATGCAGAGATGACAAAGAGTCGACTCCAACTTTCGGGGAATCCTGTTATACCTCGAAGGAGATATAACATTTGTTATTTCTCTCATCTTATTGTCAACTAAACCATCTCAATAGTATAGCTAATTATTATGGATAAAATTCTTGTTGCAAAGTGAAAAATCACAGAGAATGGGATAGTTTCTTGGTAGCAACTCGGCTGCAGCCTTCTTTGCCAGTAAATCTGCCTTTTCATTTCCAGATACACCTACATGTGCCAGAACCCAGCAAAATTGAACCGTTATACCTCTCAGCCCAATAATAAGCCACTCTATAATCTCTAAAACTAAAGGGCTACTAGAATTAAAAACTTCTAAAGCTTGTAGGACTTCTTGCATAACTAAAGATGATAAAATTGTACTCGTCTAACGCTAATTTTTTAATAGCAGTTAGTCGGCCATATAGTTTGGCAGTAAATATAGACGATACTAGAGAAAGTGAACCTCTCCAATTCAAAGGACTATCATATACTCCCAATTCAACATCAGATTTAGAACCATCAGTATACTGTATTTGTCTCGTAGGATTTTTATACAGGAGAGGGGGTTCCCAGCCCCCTCGTCCCGTCCCTTTTAGTCGCCTCTTACGACATGCAGGGATAACGTTGGCGCTATTCTAATTTTTATATGCCCCCGCGGCCACAGGGGATAGATGTGAGAGAGGCAAGAGAGCGTGCTAGAAATAGGAATGAATGGCGAGCGATTGTGACGCAGTTCCGGTAGGCCCTGCTGCTTCCTCCGTTGCCTTAGATGACCGCGGAGGTAGCAGCAGTAGGGGATTCAGCATTATGAAGCTTCATCTGTGGTGGATAATGTGGGAGGTTGGGCTGTGGCACCCTAGCAGTACCAGCTGAACTCGGTTGAGTCCCTGGTTAGGCTGAAGGAACGTAGAGAGTAGAGGTCCCCTTTTTGTTTTGTTTCTTTGTTGATGTCGGCTACCCCCCAAAATTGGGGGAAGTGCCTTTGGTATATGGATGGAGTATACTGTATTTAAAAGTCAATTCCTTATGTACTTCAACATGTTCCATAAAAAGAGACCTGGCTTCTAAGTCAGTTATGTTCTTTTTTTATACCAATAAAATACTTACAAAAAGATATCTCTTGGAATTTCCATGAAGGGGTTAATGATATCTTAAATGGAAGCACTTTATTTCTAGCTATATCCTAGCCTGTCTACAAAGGTTTTTACCTGGAAACCATAAGGTTGAGGAGATTTTGGAAGCAACTCACAACATCTATCATGCCTGATAGGCTAAAGAATGAGGAAGTCTTTGCAACCTGAACTACAGTAATACCGAACAATAGAAAACTTTCGGTAAAAGTCTGAAGGTAATTTTCCAGCGTCAACACAGAGGCTTGGGATGGGTGAAGTTCCAAAGGCTCCTGTGTCCAATCTGATACCAGTATGGTATAGAATGTAAAATCTTCAATCAGCTTGGGTTGGTTGAGAAGCATATTTCACACCCATAGCTAATTTTGAAAAAAATTAAAGCCTTGTTTAACTTTTGCCGTCTGCCGTCTGGAATTAGGGAAATGTAGTGGTGGAGCCCCCACCACTACTGCACTCGTTGCTACGAATGGTCCCAGAGTGTAGCAGTTCTCGTAAAGAGACTGGACATTCTAAAGATAAAAGACGCGAACACTGATTAGCTTTTCCAAAAGGTTGCGTCGAAAATATTTTGCAGAGATCTATTTTATTTAAAGGTCACGGAAGTTGTGACAGCTCTAACTTCGTGTGTCCTTACCTTCAACCAAGCTTGGTCTTCCTCATTCAGAAGGGAATGAGCTTCTCGTATTAACAGTCTGAAAATAGTAGGATAAAGAATTCTCTGACATAGGCAAAGATGAATTCTTAACTGAACACCATAAAGCTTCAGACGGGCCTCGTAAAGGTTTTAAAATAGAACTTGAGAGTTCTTACAGGACATAATACTCTTTCTAGTTCATTTCCAACCATACGCTAAGTTTGGAATAACGAACGATATTGGTCAAGGCCGAGAAGGCAGCTCGTGTTTGGCTAGAAAACCAAGATGTAGAACATGTAGCCGTTTCGGATGAAAATCCGATGTTCTTGCTGAAGGCATGAATCTCACTGACTCTTTTAGCTGTGGTTAAGCATATCAGGAAAAGAGTCTTAAAGGTGAGATCTTTCAGGGAGGCTGATTGAAGTGGTTCGAACCTGTCTAACATAAGGAATCTTAGAACCACGTCTAAATTCCAACCAGGTGTAACCAAACGACGCTCCTTCGTGGTCTCAAAAGACTTAAGGAGGTCCTGTAGATCTTTATTGTTGGAAAGATCTAAGCCTCTGTGACGGAAGACTGATGCCAACCTGCTTCTGTAACCCTTGAAAGTGGGAGCTGAAAGAGATCGCTCTTTCCTCAGATAAAAGAGGAAGTCAGCTATTTGAGTTACAGAGGTACTGGTCGAGGATACGGATACTGACTTGCACCAGTTTAGGAAGATTTCCCACTTCGATTGGTAGACTCTAAGGGTGGATGTTCTCCTTGCTCTAACAATCGCTCTGGTTGCCTCCTTCGAAAAACCTCTAGTTCTCGAGAGTCTTTCGATACTCTGAAGGCAGTGAGACGAAGAGCGTGGAGGCCTTGGAGTACCTTCTTACGCGTGGCAGACGTAGCAGGTCCACCCTTAGGGGAAGAGTTCTGGGAACGTCTACTAGCCATCGAAGTACCTCGGTAAGTTATTCTCTCGCGGGCCAGAGGGAAGCAACTAGTGTCAACTTTGTCCCATCGTGAGAGGCGAACTTCTGCAGTACCTTGTTGACAATCTAGAACGGAGGGAATGCATATAGATCTAGATGAGACTAAACTAGTAGAAAGGCATCTAAAAGAACCACTGCTGGGTCCGGGATAGGTGAGCAAAGTATTGAGAGCCTCTTGGACATCGAGGTTGCGAAGAGATCTATGGTTGGCTGGCCCCAGGTGACCCAAAGTCTCTTGCATACATCTCTGTGGAGGGTCCAATATGTTGGAATTATTGTCCCTTCCTACTGAGACAAACTGCTAAGACATTCAAGTTGCCTTGGAAGAAACTTGTTACTAGTGAAAAGTCTAGACCTGTTGAACAGGAGAGGAGGTCACTAGCGAACTCGCACCATGTCAGAGAGTAGGTCCCTCCTTGCTAGGAGATGAACATCAAAGCAGGGAGTTGTCCGTGTTGACCTCCATTACTTTGTCTTGAAGGAGAGACCTGAAGCTTTTCCAGGTCAGACGTACTGCCAGAAGCTTCTTGCTGTTAAAATGCATTGTCCTTTGACTCGAGAGCATAATCCCGAGCATTCCCTACCGCCTAAGGTCGCACCCCAGCCTACGTCCGATGCGTCTGAGAAGAGAACGTGGTTGGGAGTCTGAACAGTCAGGGGAAGACCCTATAAAAGGTTGATAAAGTCCTTCCTCAGGTTAGACCAGACTTATCTTCCGGAAACCGGGATCGAGACCGCTTCTAGCGTCTTGTCCTTTTCCAGTGAAGAGCTAGATGAAACCGAAGAGGACGGAGGTGTAGTCTTCCAAGTGACACCAATTGAACCACGGATGACAGTGTCCTAACCAGACTCATCCACAGCCTGACAGGGCCGTATTCCTTCTTCAGCATCTTCTGGATGGATAGCAGGGCTGGGGATTGATTTTCTTGTTCAGCCATGTCCTCATCAGAGGGTTCCTCATCCGAAACTGATGAGGAAACGGCAACGGAGTGGGCAACGTCTGACTCGCTGAATCCGGTCGCACTGGTGGATGCGTGACGGAGCCGGACACAAGATCATGGTACTGCTGCACAGTCTGTGAACTGTCAACCATGGGGATGCGAGGAAGTACAGCGACAACCCGAAACTGTCTAGACTGTCTGGGTAGTACAGACAACCCCTTATCGGGTTGCTGAGGTTGCCGCACTGCGTCACAACAAGTTACCTCTGCTGGTTGTTGAACGTCTTCCCAGTGACCCACTGAACGTCCACAACCACCTCCGAGAGTAGCTTAACGTCAACGTGCGACTGGCAACCCACACTGGGTCGCACCGGTGGAGGAACCATCTCAACTGGCGGACGTGAGTAGGATACCTCAGCGTCAACAGGGCGTACAACCAACCGGTAGGAAGGTCGTTGGCAAGAAGGTTCTTCTCCGTAAAAAATCCTCTATCAAGGACTAAGCTTGGACTGCATGTCTTGCAACAAAGCCCAAGGTCTATGGGAGCAGGTGTGGCAACAGACGGGGTTAGCGACTGAAGCGGAACCATTTACCCTCCCTGGAAGCATGTTATGCTTAAATTAAAGTCCATAGGAGGCTAAGCAGCTTAAGGCTCCTCTCCAAATGACAGAGTCCTCAAGGGAATATCAGAAGGAGGGAGAACAGCACTTTCTCATCTACAGGAACCATGTCCGAGAAAAGCTAGGTTCTCTCAGTGAGGGTTTCACTGGAGCAAAAGCAGCAGACCAGAAGGCAACGTTATGAAACTGCTTGACAGTCTGTGAACTGTCAAAAACTGAACTGTCAACCATAACAGGAGCGTGGGGACATACAGCACTGGTGTATAAGTAGCAGACCAGAAGGCAACGTCATGTAACTGTTTGACAGTCTGTGAGTTGGCAACAACCAAGGTTGTGTGGGGAAGCCTCAACTCCTGACTGACTAGTTTGCTGCGGGCGAGTGGCGGTAACCACAGTGTGTAGCGGAGGCTGACACACCGTGTCAAAACACGGCAGCTAGTGGTAGCTCACGCACGGCAACGGAGTGCTCTGTGTGTGGGAGTCATCATACATCTGGCAGGGTTGACTGTGCATGGGTGGAGGAGCTCTCACAACAAGAGTGTGAGAGCAGGAAGCCATGCCGGGCGCACAACTGTGGGAGGTGTAGGCCCACGGGTGCATCGTCAACCTTCTCCGCAGTCGGAGTGTGGGAGCTGGCAACAACAAAAGCTGAGTGTTGGTGCGTGGGAGGGGCTGCGGTGGGTTGCAGAGCATGCTGTATGGTATGCGGAGCATGCTGTATGGTATGAGGAGCATGCCGCATGGGTTGCGGAGAAAGCCGCATAGTACTGGAACCCGGCAGCTCTACAGCACCTTCCCACTGCTGATGCGGTAGCTCACGCATGTCAACGGATGGTGCAGCAAGAACATGCGTCTGGCAGGGTGGACTGCGCATCGGTGGTGGAGCTCTCACAGGTGGAGTGTGGGAGCAGGCAGCCGCAGTATCTGCTGAGCGCACAACCGTGGAAGGTTGTAGATTAACAGGTGCATTGTCAACCTTCCAGCACGATACTCCTGCATTAAGGAGCAAGCTGAGACTGTATAGTCTGCAGCATGGACCACTAGGGTCTATGAAAGACGACAACAAACGGAGCTACTGTCCGTTGTGACTGAGGGTCTAAAACAGCTGGTGCGGCAACAGACGGAGTTACTGCCTGTTGCGGTACCGCCTTGCCTCTCTTGGGAGGTGTGCAATTGTCGGATGACTGGATCGAGTCCGAACTGACCCAGTGGCTACACCTAGGCCGTTGGACTTGCGCGGAAGGGACCGACTTGCACTTAAAAGCTGCAAGATTTGGTCCATGGTTTCTGCGAGAAACCTCTTCCGCAGACGAGGAATAAATGGGCTCTCTCGTCTTTGTGTGGGTGGGGTGATCACGTCGGCAACGTGTGTAGATACACCCGAAACCACGGAGGGAAACGTTTGATCGTCAATCAAGACCTGTGGAACCCATAAGTCCTTCGACATTACTTCTCCCCTGGGCTTGGGAGCTTGTAAGAGGTATCGGACTAGGTGAACAACAGGCACGAACAAACGAACCCTCGAACGCAACACTGTAACACTTTGCGCATATCACTTTATCACTTTTGATTTTCTGTTTGCACTTATTTCACTGAACTCGAACTTAAGTGATTTGTACCTGAAACACGCAATCCTATCCTTCATTAAAAGGTAGTAATTGCGAAAACAGTTTTACAATGTAACAGAAAAACATAATGAAAGATAAAGAATTCAGTGGCTGGAAAAGAGACTAAACACTAGATCAAATAAACTACGTTTAAAATCTCTCACCGCATAAAGACTGGGAACAAGAATAAAACTCTAGAAACGTTTTACCTTCTTCCCCTATAGCGACTAGGGAGAAGAGTAAAAAAAAAAAAAAAAACGAGAACAACGTTACCCGCTTGAACGAAACGTTTATCCTCCTCTCTCTCCCTCCGTCTCTATCTCTCTCTCTCTCTCTCTTGACTTAGAACCTGAGAGATGATCCCAATTATATATCGTTAAAACATATTATTTGTTAAAGGAAAAAAACTGAAAGGTTTCCCAAATAAAAAGTTCCTTTATTAGAATTAAAACCATTTAAGCTAAGAAAGAATGAACGAAACGCTAGAATCGGTTTACTCTTACTGCAACGTGAAACCGTGAAATACTCTCTCTCTATCGTAACGATAGAGCGCATGTTGAACGTTCTGAACGTCAACAACTGCGGAGACAAAACTAAACGTTAGTTCATCTTTGAAAACAGTACGAGACTATCAAAGAAATTCTTTCAAAAACATTAAAATTAAAATAGCATAAATTCTTAACAGGAAATACGATATGACGGGCTCAATGTTAATTAACTTCGGTTCCAAGTAAGGACCGCCTACTATTAGGAAAGGTCGCATATAAACAAACATAAAAATTAATTTTTTATAAGTTTATAAAAATGGAAAGTTAATCGAAGAGGCCTATGAATGGCGGAGAGATATAAAATAAATTTATAACTTTGTTAAGCAAAATTACCAAAAACCTAAACACACTTCCGTCTAAGGGAAGGGTCGGTCATAAAAAGTGAAAGAGAGTCTATACTCTCTTCGACACCAACACTTCCGTCTAAGGGAAGGGTCGGCCATTTAAAAGTGAAAGAGAGTCCATACTCTCTTCGTCACCATAATTAAATCTATCCAAAACGAGTTCAAGTTTTGAAATGAAGATAAAACCCCTGCATAGCGAAAGCTCAAAACTGGAATAGTGTACTTCACCAAAAAGTTGTGAAAACAAATCCAGTTAGGGACGGCGTATTAGTAGGTCTTGCCGGTGGCACGACAGAGGAAAAATTGAGTTCTTGTTGACAAGAAGTACTTGAGTACCTACTCACAGATGGCGCTGTTGTGTACACCCCCACCTGTATAGCGATCGCTGGCGTATCCCGACCGTAGATTTCTGTCGGGCAACAGAGTTGACAGCTACATGATCATCGGGTAAGATTAATATTGAAAAATCTAACTTCACTTACACATGGGATCCGTTGACCTTTGATGTACAGTACATACCCAGGTCTGGATGTATTCCCTGAATAAGACAGAAATGGATAACAGCAATTTTGCTTGTTAAAACTTGAATCCATTCATATTAGCTCACTGAATAATTTTGTCAATTGGGAGTTATAGTTTTCTCTCGAACATTCTCATTCTAGCTCCAGCAATTGATATAGAGAGATATCATCTACAAATAGTGTTGTGAGAATATCTTGGGGAATGACAGAGGATATCCCATTAATGGCTAATGCAAATAGGGGTAAACTCAGCATGCTACCCTAGGGAACTCCTTCTTCACATTTCTTCTCTGATAAGAGTTTCACCTAATTTAACTTGAAAATCTATGTAACATAAATGGTTGAATGAACAAAGGTAGCTCTCCTTTCAATCCCAAAACATGAATGATTTTAAGTATACCATATCTCCATGCAGTATCATATGCCTTTTCAAGTTCAATAAAAGACTGTTACATGATGTGGTTTGGAGGTAAAGGCTTCACAAATAGGGGATTCCAGTCATACCAACACATCACTTGTCGAGTGCATTTTTCTAAAACCACAACGGATAGGTGATGCAATACTTTTCTTCTCCGAGTAGCATACCAGTCTTGCATTGACCATCTTCTCCATGATCTTACATAGACAAGATGTCAATGCAATTGGTTGATAGTTTGTTGCTAAAACCTTATCCTTACTAGGTTTTAAAAATGCTAAAATTAAGGCGAGTTCCCAAATACTTGGATAATTGTGATCATGCTATATTCTGTTAATAATGCGTAAAATAAATTACTTAGTATTAACAAGTACATGTTTAATCATTGCACATGGAATTCCATTAGGTCCTGGGGCTGTATTATTACAAGCAGCAAGTGCAAAATCAAACAAAAAAGTGGGAAAGTCTCCCTCCTACTGAAATTGTCCATAAGGAATTCTAACAATATCCACTAGAGAGAAACCCTGATGTTCTACCACTTGCATGAAAGGAACTCCTTGTCGACAACACTCAAGTTGAAGCTGTTGGCTTGAAAGCGGAAACTTGATTATTCCTAAACGAAGAAGAAAAATAACTAGCAAGAGCAAGTTCTGGTATCTACCAAAGCAACTACTTTTAATTTCTTTTAATACACAAGAAAAACCCCCAAAACAGGGAAATAAATTGATAAAAGTTTTTGTGCCTCAGAAACTGTGCCCAACATTGAGGCACATACAGATATCACAAACACACAGGCTGATATGGCCTAGGAAGCCCCCTTTAAAACAGGGTTACTAAAACAGGTCAGTTAATAAAAAAAAAAATTCATTAAAAGCCTGATGCCCGGCAAGTTTCTCTTCTATTACTAGAAATAATCCCTGTTATATAATCTATTATGCAAAGTATTTCAGAACACTTCCTACTATATTACCCCCCCCCCCCCCCCCAAAGAGCATTCTTTTAAGAAACCAGATTGGAAACCCTGCATTAAAGATTTTCATTTATTAAAAGTCTTGATTGGCTCAAGGCAGGAAATTGGATCAAACTCTAGAACTCTTATGAATGTCTTAAGGTTTTGAAGACCTAAAGACTAAAAGCAAACCAGAATTACCAGCCTTTCCTTTTATTTGAGACAACAATATAGCTATCAACAATAAAACAGGAGAACTGAGGGGTATAAGTAGTCTCAGAAGTAACAATTTTCAAAGATTAGGAAAAAAGTAGCATCAGAACTTCCTTAGAGCAACATCAAGGTATTTTCCAGCAATAAGGTTATGTATGGTTTAAAAGGGGAATATTTCAGTTTTCTTGACCTTCTTCTGTTTTCTTCACCTTCATTTTCCTGAACAGCAGGACGAACCGAGACATTACTTACGAGTTTTCAAGTTAGCTAGAAACGGGTATGAGAGCTGCTGCACATTTGTTATCAAGAGACTTGTTTTGGCAGTAGAAGTACTAGCGCCTACATTTACCCCTTGAAGTTAACCCTAATGGCCAAGCATATAAGCCTACGAAGCGGACTTCCATCCAAAACATAATGCACATGATAAACTTTAGGTGAAACTCCACCAGCAACATTAAGAGCCAAAGGAATCATGTGATGTCACTCCATCCACATAAGAAATACAAGGTTGCCCCAGAGTGCTTTCTTCAACGAATGGAGGGATATTAACATCTTGACCATCAACTATTATTTTCTGCCTCTCAATCTAGTTGCCTAACATAGCTACAAAGTTTGTGGTAATGTAAGGGTTTTGTAAGAGAATGGTATAAAGTGAATAAAGAACTCAACTCTGTGAGAGGATCTCTAATCTGTAAGGCCCAGTGAACACAAAACACATATAGTACTGAATGGAAGACCATTATCACTAGACCGGACAATACTAATCAAGATAGGGTTGGCAACCGGGTAGATAAGATAAGAATTGCCACCTTTAAATGAAGACCAACGGCCATTTGAGAAACACAGGAAGATAAAAAAGTTGAATGCTTTAAAAGCTCATCACTATCAAAACTTGCCTGGTTAAGTTCTATATTAGAGAATGGTATTAGCTTGTCATTGCCTAGTCTTTTCTGGATTTTCCAATGAACTGAAATATAATTTACTATTATGCTTAAAATTTTCAATTTTTCCATGATAGGAATAGTGGGTCCTTCACACAACTCTCAACAGTTATTTAAATCACAGTACTGTTCCCAACCGAAGACCGAAGCGATTACAGATAATGATAGCCCAGAAGCAATTGCCTTGAGCAATTCATGCAGTAATTGCCAACAAATCAGGAGGAAGGCAACTTAAAACTGATTAAAATATTTAACAACCTGGAGGACGAAGTGTGTAAAACCAATGCGATAGAGATTAAAATAACTGAGATCCTCTGCTGTGTCAGCATTGCTCCTTGCCCTTAACCACTAGCGTGCCTCATTACTTTATCAATGACATGTGTCTATTGAAAGAAGTTTTTAAAACAGCTTTCAAAGAATAAGCAATAGGAACATCAAGGGAGATTCATAGAACAAATGCAATGTTTAACATGAAATCTTCAACAGATATTTCTCCTCATTGGAAGCTTCAAACTAAAAATTAATTGTCAGGCAAAAGTATAATCATAACACTATACTGTAGCATGTCTTTTGACTGTATGCAAGAAATGACCACTCTCACTGAGTTGTGAGCTTTTGACTTTAAGTAAGAATTAACTACCTAAATGCCTCTTGGTCTGGGTAGTGTCAAAAATGAAAAAGTTGTCATTTTCTTTCCTAGAATACCAATGTCCAATGTCATTTGGAAACCAGAACATGTCAGACCTTACCTTTATAATTAAAGTAGGTAGAGTGCAGTAAACACATCAGCTATGTCCTTCCCATACTATGAAATAACTCCAGTGATCCATAACATTCTTCTCACCACTATGACCTTACATCTGTAAAATGTTATTTTCATTAGTAAAATAAATTTTTGAATATACTTACCCGATGATCATGTAGCTGTCAACTCTGTTGCCCGACAGAAATCTACGGTCGGGATATGCCAGCGATCACTATACAGGTGGGGGTGTACACAACAGCGCCATCTGTGAGTAGGTACTCAAGTACTTCTTGTCAACAAGAACTCAATTTTCTCCTCGGTCCACTGGTTCTCTATGGGGAGGAAGGGCGGGTCCTTAAATTCATGATCATCGGGTAAGTATATTCAAAAATTTATTTTACTAATGAAAATAACATTTTTCAATATTAATCTTACCCGATGATCATGTAGCTGATTCACACCCAGGGTGGTGGGTGGAGACCAGCATACATGTTAACAAAGAAGCTAAGTATCCCGTATCTTATTTTAGCCGTTATTCAAAATAACAAACATAAAATAAATAAGTACCTGGTAAGGAAGTCGACTTGAACCATTACTCTGCCTTTTTAAGTACGTCTTCCTTACTGAGCCTAGCGATCCTCTTAGGATGCTGAGCGACTCCTAGGTGCTGAAGTATGAAGGGCTGCAACCCATACTAAAGGACCTCATCACAACCTCTAATCTAGGCGCTTCTCAAGAAAGAATTTGACCACCCGCCAAATCAACCAGGATGCGGAAGGCTTCTTAGCCTTCCGGACAACCCAGAAATATTTCAAGAGAAAGATTAAAAAGGTTCTGGAATTAGGGAAATGTAGTGGTGGAGCCCCCACCACTACTGCACTCGTTGCTACGAATGGTCCCAGAGTGTAGCAGTTCTCGTAAAGAGACTGGACATTCTAAAGATAAAAGACGCGAACACTGATTAGCTTTTCCAAAAGGTTGCGTCGAAAATATTTTGCAGAGATCTATTTTATTTAAAGGTCACGGAAGTTGTGACAGCTCTAACTTCGTGTGTCCTTACCTTCAGCCAAGCTTGGTCTTCCTCATTCAGAAGGGAATGAGCTTCTCGTATTAACAGTCTGAAAATAGTAGGATAAAGAATTCTCTGACATAGGCAAAGATGAATTCTTAACTGAACACCATAAAGCTTCAGACGGGCCTCGTAAAGGTTTTAAAATAGAACTTAAGAGCTCTTACAGGACATAATACTCTTTCTAGTTCATTTCCAACCATACGCTAAGTTTGGAATAACGAACGATATTGGTCAAGGCCGAGAAGGCAGCTCGTGTTTGGCTAGAAAACCAAGATGTAGAACATGTAGCCGTTTCGGATGAAAATCCGATGTTCTTGCTGAAGGCATGAATCTCACTGACTCTTTTAGCTGTGGTTAAGCATATCAGGAAAAGAGTCTTAAAGGTGAGATCTTTCAGGGAGGCTGATTGAAGTGGTTCGAACCTGTCTAACATAAGGAATCTTAGAACCACGTCTAAATTCCAACCAGGTGTAACCAAACGACGCTCCTTCGTGGTCTCAAAAGACTTAAGGAGGTCCTGTAGATCTTTATTGTTGGAAAGATCTAAGCCTCTGTGACGGAAGACTGATGCCAACATGCTTCTGTAACCCTTGAAAGAGGGAGCTGAAAGAGATCGCTCTTTCCTCAGATAAAAGAGGAAGTCAGCTATTTGAGTTACAGAGGTACTGGTCGAGGATACGGATACTGACTTGCACCAGTTTAGGAAGATTTCCCACTTCGATTGGTAGACTCTAAGGGTGGATGTTCTCCTTGCTCTAACAATCGCTCTGGTTGCCTCCTTCGAAAAACCTCTAGTTCTCGAGAGTCTTTCGATACTCTGAAGGCAGTGAGACGAAGAGCGTGGAGGCCTTGGAGTACCTTCTTACGCGTGGCAGACGTAGCAGGTCCACCCTTAGGGGAAGAGTTCTGGGAACGTCTACTAGCCATCGAAGTACCTCGGTAAGTTATTCTCTCGCGGGCCAGAGGGAAGCAACTAGTGTCAACTTTGTCCCATCGTGAGAGGCGAACTTCTGCAGTACCTTGTTGACAATCTAGAACGGAGGGAATGCATATAGATCTAGATGAGACTAAACTAGTAGAAAGGCATCTAAAAGAACCACTGCTGGGTCCGGGATAGGTGAGCAAAGTATTGAGAGCCTCTTGGACATCGAGGTTGCGAAGAGATCTATGGTTGGCTGGCCCCAGGTGACCCAAAGTCTCTTGCATACATCTCTGTGGAGGGTCCAATATGTTGGAATTATTGTCCCTTCCTACTGAGACAAACTGCTAAGACATTCAAGTTGCCTTGGAAGAAACTTGTTACTAGTGAAAAGTCTAGACCTGTTGAACAGGAGAGGAGGTCACTAGCGAACTCGCACCATGTCAGAGAGTAGGTCCCTCCTTGCTAGGAGATGAACATCAAAGCAGGGAGTTGTCCGTGTTGACCTCCATTACTTTGTCTTGAAGGAGAGACCTGAAGCTTTTCCAGGTCAGACGTACTGCCAGAAGCTTCTTGCTGTTAAAATGCATTGTCCTTTGACTCGAGAGCATAATCCCGAGCATTCCCTACCGCCTAAGGTCGCACCCCAGCCTACGTCCGATGCGTCTGAGAAGAGAACGTGGTTGGGAGTCTGAACAGTCAGGGGAAGACCCTATAAAAGGTTGATAAAGTCCTTCCTCAGGTTAGACCAGACTTATCTTCCGGAAACCGGGATCGAGACCGCTTCTAGCGTCTTGTCCTTTTCCAGTGAAGAGCTAGATGAAACCGAAGAGGACGGAGGTGTAGTCTTCCAAGTGACACCAATTGAACCACGGATGACAGTGTCCTAACCAGACTCATCCACAGCCTGACAGGGCCGTATTCCTTCTTCAGCATCTTCTGGATGGATAGCAGGGCTGGGGATTGATTTTCTTGTTCAGCCATGTCCTCATCAGAGGGTTCCTCATCCGAAACTGATGAGGAAACGGCAACGGAGTGGGCAACGTCTGACTCGCTGAATCCGGTCGCACTGGTGGATGCGTGACGGAGCCGGACACAAGATCATGGTACTGCTGCACAGTCTGTGAACTGTCAACCATGGGGATGCGAGGAAGTACAGCGACAACCCGAAACTGTCTAGACTGTCTGGGTAGTACAGACAACCCCTTATCGGGTTGCTGAGGTTGCCGCACTGCGTCACAACAAGTTACCTCTGCTGGTTGTTGAACGTCTTCCCAGTGACCCACTGAACGTCCACAACCACCTCCGAGAGTAGCTTAACGTCAACGTGCGACTGGCAACCCACACTGGGTCGCACCGGTGGAGGAACCATCTCAACTGGCGGACGTGAGTAGGATACCTCAGCGTCAACAGGGCGTACAACCAACCGGTAGGAAGGTCGTTGGCAAGAAGGTTCTTCTCCGTAAAAAATCCTCTATCAAGGACTAAGCTTGGACTGCATGTCTTGCAACAAAGCCCAAGGTCTATGGGAGCAGGTGTGGCAACAGACGGGGTTAGCGACTGAAGCGGAACCATTTACCCTCCCTGGAAGCATGTTATGCTTAAATTAAAGTCCATAGGAGGCTAAGCAGCTTAAGGCTCCTCTCCAAATGACAGAGTCCTCAAGGGAATATCAGAAGGAGGGAGAACAGCACTTTCTCATCTACAGGAACCATGTCCGAGAAAAGCTAGGTTCTCTCAGTGAGGGTTTCACTGGAGCAAAAGCAGCAGACCAGAAGGCAACGTTATGAAACTGCTTGCCAGTCTGTGAACTGTCAAAAACTGAACTGTCAACCATAACAGGAGCGTGGGGACATACAGCACTGGTGTATAAGTAGCAGACCAGAAGGCAACGTCATGTAACTGTTTGACAGTCTGTGAGTTGGCAACAACCAAGGTTGTGTGGGGAAGCCTCAACTCCTGACTGACTAGTTTGCTGCGGGCGAGTGGCGGTAACCACAGTGTGTAGCGGAGGCTGACACACCGTGTCAAAACACGGCAGCTTGTGGTAGCTCACGCACGGCAACGGAGTGCTCTGTGTGTGGGAGTCATCATACATCTGGCAGGGTTGACTGTGCATGGGTGGAGGAGCTCTCACAACAAGAGTGTGAGAGCAGGAAGCCATGCCGGGCGCACAACTGTGGGAGGTGTAGGCCCACGGGTGCATCGTCAACCTTCTCCGCAGTCGGAGTGTGGGAGCTGGCAACAACAAAAGCTGAGTGTTGGTGCGTGGGAGGGGCTGCGGTGGGTTGCAGAGCATGCTGTATGGTATGCGGAGCATGCTGTATGGTATGAGGAGCATGCCGCATGGGTTGCGGAGAAAGCCGCATAGTACTGGAACCCGGCAGCTCTACAGCACCTTCCCACTGCTGATGCGGTAGCTCACGCATGTCAACGGATGGTGCAGCAAGAACATGCGTCTGGCAGGGTGGACTGCGCATCGGTGGTGGAGCTCTCACAGGTGGAGTGTGGGAGCAGGCAGCCGCAGTATCTGCTGAGCGCACAACCGTGGAAGGTTGTAGAATAACAGGTGCATTGTCAACCTTCCAGCACGATACTCCTGCATGAAGGAGCAAGCTGAGACTGTATAGTCTGCAGCATGGACCACTAGGGTCTATGAAAGACGACAACAAACGGAGCTACTGTCCGTTGTGACTGAGGGTCTAAAACAGCTGGTGCGGCAACAGACGGAGTTACTGCCTGTTGCGGTACCGCCTTGCCTCTCTTGGGAGGTGTGCAGTTGTCGGATGACTGGAGCGAGTCCGAACTGACCCAGTGGCTACACCTAGGCCGTTGGACTTGCGCGGAAGGGACCGACTTGCACTTAAAAGCTGCAAGATTTGGTCCATGGTTTCTGCGAGAAACCTCTTCCGCAGACGAGGAATAAATGGGCTCTCTCGTCTTTGTGTGGGTGGGGTGATCACGTCGGCAACGTGTGTAGATACACCCGAAACCACGGAGGGAAACGTTTGTTCGTCGATCAAGACCTGTGGAACCCATAAGTCCTTCGACATTACTTCTCCCCTGGGCTTGGGAGCTTGTAAGAGGTATCGGACTAGGTGAACAACAGGCACGAACAAACGAACCCTCGAACGCAACACTGTAACACTTTGCGCATATCACTTTATCACTTTTGATTTTCTGTTTGCACTTATTTCACTGAACTCGAACTTAAGTGATTTGTACCTGAAACACGCAATCCTATCCTTCATTAAAAGGTAGTAATTGCGAAAACAGTTTTACAATGTAACAGAAAAACATAATGAAAGATAAAGAATTCAGTGGCTGGAAAAGAGACTAAACACTAGATCAAATAAACTACGTTTAAAATCTCTCACCGCATAAAGACTGGGAACAAGAATAAAACTCTAGAAACGTTTTACCTTCTTCCCCTATAGCGACTAGGGAGAAGAGTAAAAAAAAAAAAAAAAACGAGAACAACGTTACCCGCTTGAACGAAACGTTTATCCTCCTCTCTCTCCCTCCGTCTCTATCTCTCTCTCTCTCTCTCTTGACTTAGAACCTGAGAGATGATCCCAATTATATATCGTTAAAACATATTATTTGTTAAAGGAAAAAAACTGAAAGGTTTCCCAAATAAAAAGTTCCTTTATTAGAATTAAAACCATTTAAGCTAAGAAAGAATGAACGAAACGCTAGAATCGGTTTACTCTTACTGCAACGTGAAACCGTGAAATACTCTCTCTCTATCGTAACGATAGAGCGCATGTTGAACGTTCTGAACGTCAACAACTGCGGAGACAAAACTAAACGTTAGTTCATCTTTGAAAACAGTACGAGACTATCAAAGAAATTCTTTCAAAAACATTAAAATTAAAATAGCATAAATTCTTAACAGGAAATACGATATGACGGGCTCAATGTTAATTAACTTCGGTTCCAAGTAAGGACCGCCTACTATTAGGAAAGGTCGCATATAAACAAACATAAAAATTAATTTTTATAAGTTTATAAAAATGGAAAGTTAATCGAAGAGGCCTATAAATGGCGGAGATATAAAATAAATTTATAACTTTGTTAAGCAAAATTACCAAAAACCTAAACACACTTCCGTCTAAGGGAAGGGTCGGTCATAAAAAGTGAAAGAGAGTCTATACTCTCTTCGACACCAACACTTCCGTCTAAGGGAAGGGTCGGCCATTTAAAAGTGAAAGAGAGTCCATACTCTCTTCGTCACCATAATTAAATCTATCCAAAACGAGTTCAAGTTTTGAAATGAAGATAAAACCCCTGCATAGCGAAAGCTCAAAACTGGAATAGTGTACTTCACCAAAAAGTTGTGAAAACAAATCCAGTTAGGGACGGCGTATTAGTAGGTCTTGCCGGTGGCACGACAGAGGAAAAATTGAGTTCTTGTTGACAAGAAGTACTTGAGTACCTACTCACAGATGGCGCTGTTGTGTACACCCCCACCTGTATAGCGATCGCTGGCGTATCCCGACCGTAGATTTCTGTCGGGCAACAGAGTTGACAGCTACATGATCATCGGGTAAGATTAATATTGAAAAATTACAGAACATTGTTAAAATAACAGCAATCTTCTTAATATCATCAATTTCCATTACATAGTATTGAAAAAAAGTTAATTAATTTTTGTAATCTCTAACTCACTCCAGGAGACTATTAAAAGGCGAGGCACCTTAAGCTACACCAAAATTTCTCCTTATACTTGCACAGATAATTCAATACTGATTAACTACATATTTCATAGGTTTACAGAAAACACTGAAGATGAAAAAAGTTTCAAGTAATTATTTTTCCCAAGCCACTATGACGGGAAAATGAATGTATTCAGATGAACAGCAAAACTACTAAAAATAAATTAATACAATACTGTACTACCTCAGCATAAAAAATTCAGACTGACATTCTACAATAAAAAAAGAAAAAGGTAGTACGTTATATTTACCAACACTATAACCCACACCCATGCCTGAAGGCTATTGACAAAGAGGGCATAACTAAATCCATAAAAATTTACTTTAACGGTTAAAGGTGTTTGGTTCTAGTTCCAGTATCATCTGAAGAGATGCGTACCAGAATATCAGCCAGGCAAGCCCAACCACACCTTTAAACAGCTTAAATTCATGGTCCCAGGATGGGATCGCTCTGTCGTCATAGTCAACATTTTACACAAAATTGAAATATCCCGTTTATAAGCATAAATCTAGCAAACTCAATAGTATTGAACGTTGAACAAAACTTCATAAGCTAAATGATTTACCAATACAGTGTGTTACACTGTAGCCATAGGAGATGTTTTTTCCAGCTTCCTTCAACCCCAAGCTGCACCAACTTTTTACCCTACTTTAACTGCTCCTGTCACCTATCTCCCTTTGGACTGCCCATCTTAATTTCCATTTCATGGTGCCACGACACTTTCCCATAGCTGGACCACAGCACTGAATGCCCTGTCCCGGCTCAGCAGTAGGTTCTATGTCCCAAATTCATAAATCCAGCATTTCACTCTATGGCCTATATCAATTATAACTTAAAACTCTTCTGTCACTTCATCTTGTATAACCCACTTTGTGATACAAGCAAAAGCAGCAATAGATGCATTATCTAAAGATTAGGTTGATCAAATAATTTTCTAAAGGTTAAGATAATTACTTTATAATGCAAAGTTGATTGAAGAATTAGACATGGTTTATGGACTTCCAATTTAACCTCTCATCTTCAACCATACACTTCTTTACAGGAACAAAGTTGGACATGAAATCATTAGCAGGCATCATCTTTAAACTTTTTCTTTTAAATAGTTGAAATACAGAGTTGGACTTTTCTAAAGCCCTTTACAAGGTAATTAATGAGTAACCCCCAGAGTAGACATGTGCAACCCATCCTGAAAGTTCAATATTCTTATGCCCTTTGGACAAATAGTGCAGTCACTGCACCTCCAAGTTTACACCAACGGGCATACTCAAGGATCTATACAGCATCCTTTCATTCCCCGAGTTGCCGTCACTTTTTTAACTTTATACTTTGGCCATGTTCACATTTCTTTTCTTCCATCTTCCTGCAGAACCTCTGTTTTCAACTTTAACTTCATATTACAAAGGCAAGGTTTTCCCCAGTTGCACCTGGGCACTGATAACTTCCAAAGCCCTAATGCTAGGCCACATGGCCCAAATTCCAAATTGTTTTCTCCCATAATATTTTTACTACTGAAAATTTGACAATTACAAAGCATTTACAGATATTAAAAATTCTGAAATGCAATGTACCCTATCACCATTCAACATTATATTTTATACAAAAACACTTTCTGGCATGGATATTAAAGACAATTACTTCAACATGAAGGGTAACAAGAACTTCACTATACAAATTACTAAATTAATAATATATAAAACCAACCATCAGGATTTACTTCGCCTTAGAATATAAGTGCTCATGGTCACTGGAACCTGTTTCCAATGCTAGAATAGCTTATGTGCAACTAGAAACTGATTATAAGCCTCCAGACTTTCCAGTTAAAATTCTGCATCAACCTACTGGCTCCTATTTATAAATCCAGTCCGATCCAATATTTTACAGACTGCTATGTTCTATTGTATTTCATAGACTAGTAATTGTGGACAAGGGTAAAGGGTGTATCCTGATTTTACTAAATTTCAGGGCTTATTTTGATATTCGCGAACAATGATAATGGTTTATCGGGGTTTTACTTAATCTCAGGGTATATTTTTATACATTCATGCATGAACTATTTAAGGATTACAATCCAATGACACACTAATACTGTACAGTCGTACTTGGAAAGCTGCTTTTTCTACTTTGGCAATGTGTTCAGATTGAAAGAAGTAAGGGTGGAATATTCCTTTATGGAATTAAATCAAAATAATAAAATTATGTAGGTGAGAAAGAAAATTTTGTAACAAACCTTCAGTGATAATAGCGAATAATAGTAAAACCTGGGTCTATTTCAATGTATTGTACAGTAATTTGTTTCTACTCTAAATCAGGTTTGGGGTTACTGGATATTGTAAATACAGTACAGTACTGCTAAAGGAAATAGTCTTAATTGTGTAACAAGGGGAGAATGTTACACCTTGTGACTTATTTACACATACAGTTTGATTTTAAATTATTTCTGATCAAAAAATGTTATTTTCATTAGTAAAATAAATTTTTGAATATACTTACCCGATGATCATGTAGCTGTCAACTCCGTTGCCCGACAGAAATCTACGGACGGGATACGCCAGCGATCGCTATACAAGAGGGGGGTGTACTCACCAGCGCCATCTGTGGTCAGGTACTCCAGTACTTCTTGTCAACACAACCTCAATTTTTCCCTCGGTCCACTGGTTCTCTATGGGGAGGAAGGGTGGGTCAATTAAATCATGATCATCGGGTAAGTATATTCAAAAATTTATTTTACTAATGAAAATAACATTTTTCAATATTAATCTTACCCGATGATCATGTAGCTGATTCACACCCAGGGAGGTGGGTGAAAACCAGTGTACATGTTAATCAAGAAGCTAAGTATCCCGTATTTCATTTTTATCAGTTATTCAAAATAACAAATAAAACGATAAGTACCTGGTAAGGAAGTCGACTTGAACCATTACTCTGCCTTTAATAAGTACGTCTTCCTTACTGAGCGCAGCGGTCCTCTTAGGAGGCTGAACGACTCTTAGGTGCTGAAGTATAAAGGGCTGCAACCCATACTACAGGACCTCATCACAACCTCTAACCTAGGCGCTTCTCAAGAAAGAATTGACCACCCGCCAAATCAACTAGGATGCGGAAGGCTTCTTAGCCTACCGTACAACCCAAAACAACAATAAAAGCATTCAAGAGAAAGGTTAAAAAGGTTATGGGATTATGGGAATGTAGTGGCTGAGCCCTCACCTACTACTGCACTCGCTGCTACGAATGGTCCCAGGGTGTAGCAATTCTCGTAAAGAGACTGGACATCTTTGAGATAGAATGATGCAAACACTGACTTGCTCCTCCAATAGGTTGCATCCATAACACTCTGCAGAGAACGGTTCTGTTTGAAGGCCACTGAAGTAGCCACAGCTCTCACTTCATGTGTCCTTACCTTCAGCAAAGCAAGGTCTTCTTCCTTCATATGAGAATGAGCTTCTCTAATCAGAAGCCTTATGTAGTAAGAAACTGCGTTCTTAGACATAGGCAGTGAAGGTTTCTTAATAGCACACCATAAGGCCTCCGATTGTCCTCGCAAGGGTTTTGACCTTTTAAGATAGTACTTAAGAGCTCTGACAGGGCAAAGTACTCTCTCCCGTTCGTTACCCACCATGTTGGAAAGGCTAGGTATTTCGAACGATTTAGGCCAAGGACGTGAAGGAAGCTCGTTTTTAGCCAAAAAACCGAGCTGTAAGGAACAAGTAGCCATTTCAGATGTGAAACCTATGTTTCTGCTGAAGGCGTGAATCTCACTTACTCTTTTGGCTGTTGCAAGGCAGACGAGGAAAAGAGTTTTTAGAGTGAGGTCCTTGAAAGAGGCTGACTGGAGAGGTTCAAATCTTGATGACATAAGGAACCTTAGGACTACGTCTAGATTCCAGCCTGGAGTGGACAACCGACGTTCTTTAGAGGTCTCAAAAGACCTAAGGATGTCCTGCAGATCTTTGTTGGTGGAAAGATCCAAGCCTCTGTGGCGGAAAACCGCTGCCAACATACTTCTGTACCCCTTGATCGTAGGAGCTGATAGAGATCTAACATTCCTAAGATGCAACAGGAAGTCAGCAACTTGGGTTACAGTGGTACTGGTAGAGGAAACTGCATTGGCTCTGCACCAGCTTCGGAAGACTTCCCACTTAGATTGATAGACTCTGCGAGTGGATATCCTCCTTGCTCTGGCAATCGCTCTGGCTGCCTCCTTCGAAAAGCCTCTAGCTCTTGAGAGTCTTTCGATAGTCTGAAGGCAGTCAGACGAAGAGCGTGGAGGCTTGGGTGTACCTTCTTTACGTGAGGTTGACGCAGAAGGTCCACTCTTAGAGGGAGAGTCCTGGGAACGTCGACCAGCCATTGCAGTACCTCTGTGAACCATTCTCTTGCAGGCCAAAGGGGAGCAACCAACGTCAGCCGTGTCCCTTCGTGAGAGACGAACTTCTGAAGAACCCTGTTGATGATCTTGAACGGCGGGAATGCATACAGGTCGAGGTGGGACCAGTCCAGCAGAAAGGCATCCACGTGAACTGCTGCCGGGTCTGGAATCGGGGAACAGCACAATGGGAGCCTCTTGGTCATCGAGGTAGCGAACAGATCTATAGTTGGCTGACCCCACAGGGTCCAAAGTCTGTTGCACATGTTCTTGTGAAGGGTCCACTCTGTGGGGATGACTTGACCCTTCCGGCTGAGGCGATCTGCCGTAACATTCATATCGCCCTGAATGAACCTCGTTACCAGCGTGAGCTTTCGACTTTTTGACCAAATGAGGAGGTCCCTTGCGATCTCGAACAGCTTCCTCGAATGAGTCCCTCCCTGCTTGGAGATGTACGCCAAGGCTGTGGTGTTGTCGGAGTTCACCTCCACCACCTTGTTTAGCAGGAGGGACTTGAAGTTCATTAAGGCCAGATGAACTGCCAACAACTCCTTGCAATTGATGTGAAGCGTTTCCTGTTCCTTGTTCCATGTCCCCGAGCATTCCTGTCCGTCCAATGTCGCGCCCCAGCCCGAGTCTGATGCGTCCGAGTAGAGATGAAGGTCGGGGGTCTGAACAGCTAACGAGAGACCCTCCTTGAGAAGAATGCTGTTCTTCCACCACGTTAGAGTAGCCCTCATCTCTTTGGAAACAGGAATAGAGACCGTCTCGAGCGTCATATCCTTGTTCCAGTGAGCTGCCAGATGGTACTGAAGGGGGCGGAGGTGGAGTCTCCCTAACTCGATGAACAGGGCTAGCGATGAAAGAGTCCCTGTTAGACTCATCCACTGCCTCACCGAGCATCGGTTCCTCCTCAGCATGCTCAGGATGCACTCCAGGGCTTGGTTGATTCTTGGGGCCGACGGAAAAGCCCGAAAAGCTCGACTCTGAATCTCCATCCCCAGGTAAACGATGGTTTGGGAAGGAACGAGCTGGGACTTCTCTAAATTGACCAAGAGGCCCAGTTCCTTGGTCAAATCCAAAGACCATCTGAGACTCTCCAGACAGCGATGACTTGTGGGAGCTCTTAAAAGCCAGTCGTCTAAATAAAGGGAGGCTCTGATGTCTGCCAAGTGAAGGAATTTCGCAATATTCCTCATCATTCGCGTAAACACAAGAGGTGCCGTGGTCAGGCCAAAGCACAGGGCTTGGAACTGGTACACAACCTCTCCAAAGACGAATCTCAGAAAAGGTTGGGAGTCTGGATGGATGGGAACGTGAAAGTAGGCATTTTTCAGATCTAACGAGACCATCCAGTCCTCCTGCCTGACCGCTGCTAGGACCGACTTCGTCGTCTCCATTGTGAACGTCTGCTTGGTGACATAAGCATTGAGCGCACTGACGTCCAGCACCGGTCTCCAACCTCCTGTCTTCTTGGCCACCAGGAAGAGACGGTTGTAAAAGCCCGGGGATTGATGGTCCCGGACTATCACCACTGCCTCCTTCTGTAACAGGAGCGACACCTCTTGATGTAACGCTAGCCTCTTGTCCTTCTCCTTGTAGTTGGGAGAGAGGTTGATGGGAGATGTGGTCAGAGGGGGATTGCGGCAGAACGGAATTCTGTAACCCTCCCTTAGCCACTTGACAGACTGAGCGTCTGCACCTCTGCTCTCCCAGGCTTGCCAGAAGGTCTTGAGTCTGGCTCCTACAGCTGTCTGGAGAGGAAGGAAGTCAAAGCTTGCTTTTCGTGGACTTGGCACCTTTCTTGGACTTGCCCCGGTGACTGTCTGCACGGGTACTTCCTCTACTGGGGGCTCTGCCACGAAAGGGCGGAATGAATCTGGTAGCAGGTGTATCAGCCACAGGGGTGCGGTAAGATCTCGGCACGGAAGGTAAGGTTTTAGCCTTACGTGCTGAAGAGGCCATGAGGTCATGCGTATCTTTCTGGATAAGAGCCGCAGCCATCTCCTTGATTAACTCCTCCGGAAACAGGAACTTGGAGAGAGGAGCAAACAGCAACTGTGACCTCTGGCAAGGGGTGATACCAGTCGATAAGAAGGAGCATAGAAGTTCCCTTTTCTTGAGGACTCCTGAGACAAAAACAGACGCAAGTTCGCCAGAACCATCGCGAATTGCTTTGTCCATACAGGACATGATCAGCATGGCCGAGTCTTTGTCAGAAGGGGCAGTCTTCCTGCTTAAGGCCCCCAGGCACCAATCGAGGAAGTTAAAAATTTCGAAGGCGCGAAAGACTCCCTTCATCAAGTGGTCCAGATCAGAAAAAGTCCAGCAGACCTTCGAGCGTCTCATAGCCGACCTGCGGGGAGAGTCAACCAAACTTGAGAAGTCGGCCTGGGCAGAGGCAGGAACCCCCAAGCCAGGTTCCTCTCCCGTGGCATACCAGACGCCCGACTTAGAAGCCAGCTTAGGAGGAGGAAACACAAAAGAGGTCCTTCCCAGTTGCTGCTTGGACTGCAACCAATCCCCTAAAATCCTCAAAGCTCTCCTTGATGATCTGGCGAGGACAAGCTTGGTGTAGGCAGACGTAATAGGCTGCATGCCTAGAGAAAACTCGGATGGAGGAGAACGAGGGGTTGCAGATACGAAGTGTTCAGGGTATAACTCTCTGAACAGAGCCAGGACCTTACGAAAGTCTAAGGAAGGCGGCGAAGACTTGTGTCCCTCCACATCAGAAGTAGGATCATCCAGGTGAGCAGCTTCATCCTCAGAAACCTCATCGCCTGAGAGTTGAGTAGCAAGAGGTAACGGTAGAGCGGTATGCTGAATGGCTGAATCCTGCAGAACGGGTGCATGCGCACTTGCGGATCCATCATCATGCCTCTGCTGAAGAGACTGAGGGCTGGCAATGACAAAGTCATGAGGCTGGGGAGGTTCTGCGGTGGTCTGAGGAGCAAGCGTGGTCAGAAGCGAATGCTGTAAGGCATGAGGCTCATGCTGCATGGTATGCTCATGCTGCGAAGAAAGCGGCTGCTGAATGGTAAGAGGCTCGTGCTGCATGCGTTGAGGAGGCTGCCTCATAGCATGAGGCTCCTGCCTCAAGTGTTGCGCCTGCCTCAAGGGTTGAGGAGGTTGCTGCGCAGAGTGAGGCTCCTGCCTCAAGGGTTGAGGAGGTTGCCGCATAGCATGAGGCTGCTGCCTCATGGGTAGAGGAGGTTGCCGCATAGCATGAGGCTCCTGCCTCATGGGTAGAGGAGGTTGCCGCATAGTATGAGGCTCCTGCCTCAAGGGTTGAGGAGGTTGCCGCATAGCAAGAGGTTCCTGCCTCAAGGGTAGAGGAGGTTGCTGCATAGCGCTGGAACCTGGCAACTCCCAATGCGGCAGCTCACGCATGGAAGCAGGAGGAGCCTCAAGAACATACGTCTGGCAGGAAGGACTGCGCAGAGGTGGAGGAGCGCTCGCAGGAGGAGGTGTGCTAACCTTCTCTGCCTGATACTCCTGCATCAAAGCCGCAAGCTGAGACTGCATAGTCTGCAGCATAGACAACTTGGGGTCCACAGAAGTTGGAGCAGAGGCCTGTTGAGGCACCGCTTTACCTCTCTTAGGAGGTGTGCAGTCATCAGATGACTGCGGCGAGTCCGAACTGGCCCAGTGGCTACACCTGGGCCGTTGGACTAGCTCGGACGGGACCTTACGTTTGAGAGGTCGAGAGACCTGGGTCCACCGTTTCCTCCTGGAAACTTCTTCCGCAGACGAGGAATTTAAGGGCTCAATCGTCTGGGAGTGGAAGTGACGATCTCTATCAGATACGCCCGCAACCACTGAGGATACAACTGTGCGCCGATCAAGGCCTGCCGAACTCTTTTGCCCTTCGACTTTGCTTCTCCCCTGGGCTTGGGAGCTTGCAAGAGGTCCCGGACTGGGAGGACGACTGGCACGCACAGAAGTATCCTCATGCGCAACACTGACACTGACACTAGGCACAGCACTGGCACTAACACTTCCCACTGCACTTTTCACTTTAAGTTCCTTGACATCTGCCAAGAGAAGATTGTGGTCACTAACTAAAGACTCCACCTTATCACCAAGAGCCTGAATGGCACGCAACATATCCGTCATATCAGGCTGAGCACTCGTAGCAGGTTCGGGGGTCACCACCACAGGGGAAGGAAAAGGTTGAGGGTCATGGGGGGAGGAATAAACCAAAGAGCGAGAAGAACTCCTCCTAACTCTCTCCCTCTCTAACCTAGTCGTATACTTGAGGAATTCATTAAAATCGAATTCCGAAAGCCCAGCACATTCCCCACATCGATCTTCCAACTGACAGGATTTTCCCCTACAGTCGGAACAAACGGTGTGAGGATCAACAGAGGCCTTCGGAAGACGCCTATTACAAGTCCTAACACTACATCGCCTAATTTTAGGAGCTTGAGAGTGGTCGGACATCTTGAATTTAGAGAACAGTCAAGGGGGAATTCCAAAGTAAAGCAAAGATCGTTAACCAATAAATCAATTTAATTCCAAAAGCTATCTAAGCTAAGGGAAAAGCTTCCTGTACAGCGAAGGCTAAATTTTAGAGCAAATACTTCACCAAAACCGTGAACAAAGACTCCAAAATCAACAGCGTATCCATGTAGGTCTTGCCGGCGGCACGACAGAGGAAAAATTGAGGTGGTGTTGACAAGAAGTACTGGAGTACCTGACCACAGATGGCGCTGGTGAGTACACCCCCCTCTTGTATAGCGATCGCTGGCGTATCCCGTCCGTAGATTTCTGTCGGGCAACGGAGTTGACAGCTACATGATCATCGGGTAAGATTAATATTGAAAACAGAAATTTTAAAATGTGCTAATGCACGCCCAACTAGATAGATTTCTAAGGTTAGTCTTAAAGTATTCACCTCAAAACAATGAAAATCTATTTTAATGTTACTGATCTTACAATATTTCATTTCAATTATTCATTAATTCTCACATAGTTTATTCATTTCCGCATTTCCTTTCCTCAATAGGGTATTTTTCTCTGTTGGAGTTCTTGGGCTTATAATATCCTACTTTTCCAACTAGAGTTGTAGCCTAGCTAATTATAATAATAATAATAATAATAATAATAATAACTGGAGGAACGTAGAGAGTAGAGGTCCCCTTTTTTGTTTTGTTTCTTGTTGATGTCGGCTACCCCCCAAAATTGGGGGAAGTGCCTTTGGTATATGTATGTACGTATAACTATCTCAAATTTTATATCAGGGAGAGTGAAGTTCCAAGTTTGTTATTATAATGGGGGATTTAACTTTAAATGGAATATGTATGGATTTTCAAATCTTTCTATGTAGAGTACGGTACATGTAAAGTAAGCAAGCCACTATTCTAATAAAACTCACAAAACATACAATGAGCAGTTTACAATTATTCAAAAAATTTGAAATTCCAGACTATATCGCAAAATGTTTTACTGTATACTCAGCATTTAAAGAAAATTTTAAGTAAATACAAATTTTAACACATTTTGTAATTCATCAAAGAGGATTGAAATTTCCATACTGCAAGTCCCACAGCTTCCAATTTTCATATTTGGTAGATTAGGATTTGATTGGAAAGTATATATAAATATAAACCCTAAGGCCTGGAACTGGGACATGGAAAGCCATTCAGGGCCTATGTGTAACTCTGGGATACCCTGACAGTTGGAAGAAAGGAAATGGAGGTACAGTACGCTGAAAAGCCAAAAAGAAACTGCAGCCAGGGCTGAGAGGAATCTGCAATCCCCTGTCAGGATGAGAAGACGCTGCAATGCCCTTCAGGATGAGAGGAAACTGCAACGCCCTTCAGGTAATGCTTGCAGTGCATAACTTGAGGAGCCAGAACTCCACTGCCCCAAATGGGAAATCTATAAATTTATAAGTTTGGACTATGAGTGCCCTAGTAAAATCTAGGGACAAACCAAAGTTGCACTATCGGGTAAATGTTAAGAGGCTGAATTTCAAAGTAGAAGAAAGTACAGTAATCTGAAACTGGCATAGTAGGAGGCTAGAAAGAGAGTGCAGGGTGCTACTTTAGTGTGAGGTCTACCGCACTTTAGTGTGAGATCTACCTCCCGTTAGCACTTTAGCGTGAGGTCTATCTCCCGTGAGCACTAACGATGACGGTTACCACTGTTTAATCCTAACCTAACCTAACCAAACGGTATTCTTTTATTTGAGAGGGGAGAGCGGGAGCGACAGGTCACGCGGTAGACCTCAGGTTTCACGTGGGTAGGCTACATATGGCGGTAGACCTCACTCTAAAGTAGCACCGAGTGCAGCTTGTAACTAGGGGCAGAACACTGTAAAATCCTCAAAGTAATACTTGAAAGTTACTATAGATTGGGGACATTTAACCCTTTTACCCCCAGGCTATTTGGAAATTTCCAACCCTTAACCCCCAGGGGGTTATTTTTTTCTCAGCACATTTTGCAGTATATTTTTTTTAAATTGCTCTAATAGCCTTAATTTTTGTCATAGAGAGGTCAGGTTGGTCTCATTCTCTTGGAATATGCCTGAATTTTCTCAAAAAATTAACAAAAATATGAAGAAAACATTTTTTTATAGCATTTTTTTGCAAGGACGTACCGGTACGTCCATGGGGGTAAAGGGATGGCTTTTGTGAAACGTACCAGTACGTCCTTTTTGGGTAAAAGGGTTAAGCTGCCAGTCACCAGTGCAACAGCACCATCCACTACCTTGATTTCGATTAAATTTGATACATAGAATTTGGGCCATCGGATCCGGGAGGTAATTTAGCACTAAGGTGTAATAGAGTGTGGGAACCCAATAACTGCTCAAGTCAAGATATCACACAGTAAAATGGAACATAGGAAGAAGGAACACAGGTAAGGTAAACCTGAAAACTGTGTGCTAATTTTGAGACAACACAGCAAAGACCATTTAATAGTACCTACAGTGCAGCCAATATTTCAAAACAATCCAGGAAAGAAGCAGCCGTCACTGAAAGCCAATGGACTGTATAAACTGCTTTAAAGAAACGCCAATCCTTGAACTTGTAATAAGAATAAAAATAGATTAAATGTATCAGAACAATGATCTTTTTATGTAAATTAAAACTGCAAACCTTAAACTCAACTTTTTAAGTACTTTAATACATATTCCCTATATCACATCAAACACTACCCAGGGGAATGAAAGGCATTTGTACTGTTAACTCTAGACCAAATCTGATAGACCTACTTTAATTGGGAGGCTTAGGCCCTAGGTCAAGGGTTGGAACCTGTTTTGTTATTAATCTAAAAATACAGTACCATACAGTACTATGGGAAATTTAAAACCTTTTCTCTTATCACAAAATTAATATAAAAGTACAGTATATGGATCTATTGAATTATATCTAATTGAGAATGTTGTTTTATTTGTTGGACATGATCATTTAAAATTGCCGAGATGTGCATTTTCCTACCATTTAAATAGTATTTTCTCCTCTTAAGAAAGGTTATATCTGGAACGGTGGACCAGAATTTATTTTAGAAAAGTGTACTTATCTCAATGAGCAAACAGAGCATTAACTCTTTTAACAAAATTGTAGACTATTGTATTAATCTTTGATACCAATTCCTAAAGAGGGTTGGAATAGTTTCATACCTTCTATTTAGATAGAAGCCAGGCCTCCGGAGGTCAGTGTCTCTTCAAATCATCTTATATTTTTTATTAGATAAAAAGATTCCTTGTCACTTCTGTTGCTACTTTGAATATTATGGACAACATTAGTAAGTTTTGGAGTGATTGAATACTAAAGCTAGTGAAATTCAAGTATTTTCAAGCTCATAACGAGAGCCTCGAGCAAATGATCATTTCGAACAAAAGTGGCCTACCTAACCTCACACGAGGGGCGATAGATCAAGTTTGCTTATTTACCTCTATCAAGTTTTAATAATAATAAGAATAATAATAAAATAATAATAATACCAAGCCTTCTTTGGAACCCTTAAACTTTTCCTGGTACAGTACAATTCCTCTCCTATAACTTTAAGTGGTATCAGTCTTTACAACCAAGTAGGTGTAGGCCTATAGTGGGTTGATCAAACTTATCAGTTAATATCAAAGGCTACTAATCAGACCAATAGCCCTATTTCCCCAATAATTACAAAGAATCAGCAACGGCCAATACTATAACACGATTAACGATTAAAGATTAACACTTATTCAACCAGCCGGACAAATTAACATCATACCCAAAATATATTCAGTAGAATACAAATATGGGTAATATGTCTTATGCTACATAACTTCTTGAGTGGGCGGTAACATTTTTTGGTGCCTGTTTAGCATGTGGCCTACCTTTTGAATATGGCCTACGAAATTCTATCTGTTTTAGTATGTGGCCTAACCTAACCTAACAAGCCAGGTAGGCCACATACGAAACCAGAATAAAAAATGTAAGCCACATACTACACCGGCACCCATTTTTTTTAGAACAATGTCCCAATTTTTTTTAAACACTATCAGTATTCGGCAAACAAAATCTCTAAACACTAAGCCTATAGGCCTACCTTTAAAGTTTAAATTGTTTCTTGGGGATCTGTTCCATAATTTTGTCTCCATGGATAACAGTTATATCTACTTTTGAAATGCAATTTTGGAATAAAATACCTATCCCAGTTAGCCAAACTTCTCAAATTATCAATATTGTACCTTCAGAAAACATTGTCAATTTGTCCTGACAGAAGCATTTAGATTTTAACGGTACTTAAGATTCTGAAATCCAAATCTTTGTGAATTAAATAAAGAGGAAATTTGTATCTTTTTAAGGCTGCACTCATTAGACATGCAATTTTGGAATAAAATACCTATCCTGTTAGACAAAATCCTCATATTATTAATTTTGTATCTCAAGTTAACATTCAGGCTGTCATAAGGCAAGCATCTAGTGATCTAGATTTTAACAGTTCTCAAGATTTATAAATCAAAAAAGTCTTTTTAGAATTGTGAATAAAGTCAAGAGCAAATTTGAATATTTTAAGGCCGTACCCATACTTACCATACCAAAACCGCACACTGATTTGCAGAAATTTCGTGTTTTTCCGTAAATTGGTCGATTGAAGTCCATTTTTACCGCAGACAATGACAGTAAAGCCTAAAGGATGTATTAGGAGCTCAGAGCCCTCGCCTTTGTAACAGCACTGTCTGAAAAAAGTAACCTTTACAATACACTTCAAAATAAACCGTTATTTTTAACTTAAAGGATAAAAATGCAATATAATGCAGAGTTTACGGAAAATTTAATTAACTAACAATAGAACAGTTGATAGATTTACATAGGCTGTGTCAACCAATTCAAGATGGGAAGCTCATTGAGGCAGGTATAGGTATAGCCATGACTTACGAAGGAAGCCATAAAATTCATATTTCACATCCTTATTTACCAGTTCAGTCGAATTTTACAGTTAGTCTAAAGTTCTAAATAACTATTTCATATTATTTGAACTCGAATTTCAATCCAAAATATAAATTGAATTTATATATAGCAATGACTAGCAGAAGAAAAGCGTAATATACAGACAGAGTTTGAATTACGACTGTAGGCCTATCTTTTCTGAATGTGGAATACACATTACTAGCAAATCTCAAACATTTTGGACTCTATGCCGAATAAATTTCAATGGAATCCCACACAAAGTAGATACAGCATTGTTTTACCTCAAATAATCTGAAATTTACAAAAAACTACCCCCTTTCATGCTCTCCAGTTTCCGTTAGGCACTCTTGAAGTTCTCAAGATAATAAGAGATAGGCATTTTAAAATTATTTCTTTTATTTTGCTATGTATTATAACGAAATTTCGGACTGTCCTCTATCCATAATCATGTTGAACTAAACCTTAAAAAATGTTCCATCGAAATGTTACGGTACATTTGTTTAAATAATAATGGGACTATTCGCTAATGTTACAATTGTCAAAATAAAATACCATTAACGCGAACAAGCGAAAACTTGTTACTTTGTTACAGTTCAATTGCCTATACAAGCAAGTTGGCATTAAACATTAATATTGCAAACTACGTAAGTCCCTTATGCATTCGGTTGGTGTTGGTAGCTGACGAGGAAATTAGTCACTGAACAATTACATTGCATTGGGGTATTTAGCCCCGTGAGAGAAGAATTGTTTAGTAAACTGAGTGTTGTCAGTATGAGGACAAAGGAGAAAGTGGAAAGAATAGGTCAGACTATTCGGTGTATGTGTAAGCAAAGTCATAATAAACCATAGCCAGAGAGATGGGTCCAATGTAGTACTGTCTGGCAAAGGACCCAATAACTTTCTAGAGGTAGTACCTCACCGAGTGGTTGGTGCCCTAGACCAACCTACTACCTACAAATACAATGCAATACTGTAATCGAAGTCTTCAGTGGTAGCAAAAGATTTTCAGTCTCTCATCTCATACCTCAGCCAAATCATACTTGCACAAACACATTACCTAACCCCTTAACGGCTAATTGCAAAGGACACTG